>NC_133776.1:98429380-98461110 GCF_003597395.2 Chelonoidis abingdonii | reverse complement strand
TAGCATATATATACCTGCCCCTGGAAATTTCCACTACCTGCGTCTGACGAAGTGGGTATTCACCCACGAAAGCTCACGCTCCAAAACCTCTGTTAGTCTATAAGGTGCCACAGGATTCTCTGCTGCTTTCACAAAGACCTTGTTAAACCCTTAGTAAATAAGATCAAAGCTCATCCTTATTCTCGGTATACTATGGTGGTGCAGGGTTTGTTATAGTTGTAGATAATACCGAGTGAAGTTTGTTTATTCTAATCAAGTGTTTGCCTTCATTATTAAGAAACATGTTAAATCTCCTGACAAGTATCCTTAATTGATGTGGAAACCCTGACTGGGTCCTGAGAGGGGAGAATTTCCTCAGCTGGAAGCCTGTCAACTGTCTCAACTGGATTGTCTAGATTTGGGACAGGTTTCAAGGCTTGCTCTGCTTTTCAAGAGTCAAAGATTCCAAGGCCATGTAGCCTGACCTCCTGTAGAACGCAAGCCATGAAACTCCCCAAAATAATTCTCAGAACTGATCTTTCAGAAAAACACCCAATCATGATTTTAAAATGGTCAGCGATGGACCATCCACTACGACCCTTGATAAACTGAATCCAACTGGTGCAAGATCATTGCCGTATTGCCAAGCCCAAGCATTCAAAAATCATGAGATTTAAATAATAATAAATGCTAGACTCGTCGTTTGCCATCTGTTTTTGGCTCCAGGAGCTGGGGCTTCGAAAAACATAGAATATTTGCAACACTTGCAATAAAATTGGACTGTCTTTTTCTTGTGTGTTTGTACAGTGCTCAGTATTATGTGATCCTCGTACATGACTGGGGCTCCCAGTAGACTTCTTGGCAATACTATTTGTGGGTCCCCTCTTCCTGCTTTCTTCTTACGCTGCAGCCTTTCCCCAGTTCCCCAAAGCCTTCCGTGTTGAGGCTTGTGCTTTCTGTCTGAGGGACTGTATACAAATTATTTCTCCCCATTTGGGAATCATGTAGTCAAAATTAAAACGCAAGCAAACTTTGCCTTTTGCTTTTTACCTCCACCGCTGCGATGAGTGACACAGATGCAGATCAGAGAGACATGTGGTCTAATGCAAGATGGAGGCATGGTCCAGTTGAGAAATGGGAAGCAAGTGTTGGGGTTCCCCCGAGATCTCTTCTGCTTAGTTTCCCAAGAATTCAGTTTGACTCCAATCTCCTCCGTCAGGTGCCTTTATTTGGCATATAGCAAAGTTATGCTGAGTTGATCAGATCAAGCCTACGGGGTAGATATGGAGCATACTGTACATCCAGAGTTATAAAGCAAACCTTTTCCTTATGTACGTTTCTACCAACACTAATAACATGAATTCCTAAATTTACATATCTTTGCACACTTCATGATTGGTTTGGTTACTTTTCAGGAATCAACCCCTGTCTATGTGCTGTTCATATATAACCTGATCTCTAAATTCCAGGTATATTTTGTCCATTGTCCTTAGTACCAGGGTGTTCCTGCTTCTCAAAGGGTATGTCTACACAGGGATAGAAGATCATCGACACAGCAATTTTTCTGCCTTGGAGCCTGTTCCCACACACCAGAATCAGCTGACCTGGGCCAGTGGTGAGTTTTTTTATCGCTCTGTAGACATACCCTTAGCTAGCACAGACATACTGACTGCAGCCTGATGTTCATTACACTCTTATTTGCAAGTTAACCTTCCATTCACATTCCCAATCATGGCAACTGAAAATGAGGCAAGTTATTTATGTCAGTTTACTTATACCCAGGCCTTCAGCAAGATGTCTTGAGTGGATTAGTCAAAACTGTGGGGGCTAAATGCTTTAAATAGAAAATGGCATTTTAACAAAATAGAAATTATGTGGGGGAGATTTCATTTTCTTTACACTGATCAGCTTTTGAGAACAATTTTCAAAGAAAATGGAAAATAAAAATTCAACAATTTGAATGAAGATAATGAAGATAAAATATAATTTACTCTCCTCCCGAGGTCAGTTGGACTTTTGTGCAGAAAATGGGGAGATCAGACCCTGGTTCTAGTTTTGAGCAAATTAGTTAACCAGTGAGCCTCAGTTTAACCATTCGTAAAATAAGGGTAATATTACTTACGTTAGAAGAGCCTTGTGAGTATTAGTTAGATATTGATTGTAGAACAGTCTATGTCTGAGAATAAAAGTCAGTGTGTAACTTTTAAATATCACTATGTGGAAGTTTCAGAAGCAGTAAGTGTGGAATTGCTGGCACTGATGAAAGAAGTGTGTTTTCCTTTCCTACATCCATAACAAATCTGATTGGAAGTGAAAAAGTGATTTTGGAGCATGTGGCCTAGTGAACAGTGCATTGGACTGAGACTTGGGAGATACGAGTTCTATTCTTGCTTGGGGGGACCTTAGATAAGTTACTTCCCTGCAGCATGCCTCAGTTTCCCCATCTGCACAATGGAGATAAAGGTACTGACCTCCTCTTTAAAGTGCTTTGTGTTCTAGAGATGGAAAGGGCTGTTGAAGAGGTGAGTGGTGTTATTTTTATTAATAGAGCCCAAACCCACTGCTTTTAAAATAACATAGAAAAAGCTGGCTCCTGTACCAATATTGTGAACTCTGGCTAACTTGTACAATGATGAATTATGATTCTAAATTATAGTAGCATACATTTTGGCTATAAAATATGGCCTGTTGGAGTCCTGCTTGTTCCTGAGTTCTAGCCAACATTTAATTTAATGTTAAGGATTCACTATTATAAGCTAAATAGATTGTCTCCTTAAATCATAATAGAGAATCATAGAATCATAGAAGATTAGAGATGGGGAAGAGACTTCAGGAGGTCATCTAGTTCAACCTCCTTCTCACTAACCCCAACTAAATCATCCCAGCCAGGGCTTTGTCAAGTCGGGCCTTAAAAACCTCTAAGATGGAGATTCCACCACCTCCCTAGATAACCCATTCCAGTGCTTCACCACCTCCTAGTGAAATAGTGTTTCCTAATATCCAACCTAGACCTTCCCCATTGCAACTTGACACCATTGCTCCTTGTTCTGTCATCTGCCACCATTGAGAACAGCCGAGCTCCATCCTCTTTGGAACCCTCCTTCAGGTAGTTGAAGGCTGCTATCAAATCCCCCTTCACTCTTCTCTTCTGCAGACTAAATAACCCCAGTTACCTGAGCCTCTCCTTATAAATCATGTGCCCCAGCCTCCGTAATCATATTTGTTACCCTCCCTGGACTCTCTCCAATATGTCCACATCCTTTCTGTAGTAGGGGCCCCAAAACTGGACTGTACCAGTGCTCACTGTGTCAAAACTGATTATTGTAGCGCAGTAGAGTTTTTAGCTAGAGATAGAATTGAGATATTGGCTTTCCACTGTAACTTGAAGAGACCTGGCTCTCAGCAGGTTAGAATATGCATTTATTGGAAATACAGGTTTGGTGAACCCTCAATTAGTATAACTGATAGATTCATTTCTCTTCATTTAGTAACTTTGGTCTCTCATCATGTATTTATTTATTTAAAAGTTGTGTCTGTAAATTTTACAACACCCTTTTTTTTAAAATGAAAAATGACTTTTAGACTAAATAGAAAATCTCCTCCTCCCCTCCAAAAAATTTTTTTTCATTGCAAATTTTCAGTTTTCATTCAAAAACCTATAATATTTCAGTTTCCAGGTTTTCAATAAACAATTTTTTTTTGGTTTTGTAAAAGTTTCTGTGTGTAGTCTGTACATTGCTCTATGCTCATGTATAGCCCCGAAGCCGGTCCATAATAAAATTCCTTCTATCTGGTTGCTAAGGGGAGGTGAGTCCTGTTTTTCACAGGAACTCTCTGCTATTCAGTGGGTTTGATGGTGCAAGGCAGGGAGTCCCATGCAAGACTCTTGGATGTTAAATCTTGTGGACTGTATAATAAAGGTTTCAACTCTATGATAAAACTTATTGTGTGCAAAATGAATTGGGAGCCAGCACAGATCATAGTTCACCGAAATGATATGTTTCCACTAAGAGACACCATTAAGTTAAGTGGGCTGCACACTAGTGGGTTTCATCCTGCACTCAGTGAAGTTAATGACAAAACTCCCATAAACTTAAATGGAGCAGGATGAGGCCTTAAAAAGTTCATGGTCTTCAGGTGTGGCCTGTTGGAGAGTGCATTATATGGACAGTTTTCAGTATGTTTCATTGTGTTCTGGCTGATATACTTGCATAACTAAGGAGCATCTGTACATAGTAAAAAAGGGCATTTGTGGATGCTAATCTCCATATATTTTACTTGCAAAACGCCTTGGCTCCTAATAGAGAAACTTGGCAAAACCTTTATATTTTGCAGATCCTTGTACAAAATATTAGGCTCTCTCCTTTCAGTCTCCATCCTGTGATGGTTCTTGGGGTACGCAGGACTGGGAATGCCCTTGTGCCCCCTCCCACCCCGCCTTCACTGAGGTGGAATCTTGTCTGTGCTTAGCTGGGTACCAGCTAGCTAACACTGCCAGCCTCCTCTGGGGTGTGCCAGCCCTGTCTTACGCTGCAGGTTAATAGTGGCTGCACCCCAGTCGCCAAGTCCCTTTGAATCATTCCCCTGCAATATCCAGCCCCTGACATTGGCAGCGTAATCAAGTTTAATAGTTGTACCGCAACTCCTGTAAACCACATTGCATTTATGAGCACTTATAATAAAGCAAAAGCAGGTTTATTTAAGAAAGAATAAAGATTCTACTAGAAACAAGAGAGAGTGATGGCAACAAATGATTACAGCACAAAGAAAAATCATAAAACATGAACCTGGATCTATACTTATTAATAGTTACCTTGCCTATATAATAAAGTTGATTCTCTGCCTTCCCGCCCCACCATCTCCAAAGTTCAGTCTGTCTCAGGAACATGGATCCAATTTATCTTGAGAACATCCCCACTCTGGGGATGTGTCCTCAGTGAATGGATGCAGAGGGCTCTTCCCTCCTCTGTGTTAAACAGAAACAATCTTTTGTTTCTGTTCATAGACAGGGCGAACCCCTGTCTTGCTGCAGTGTTCCTTTTTTACCTTCATGAGGTTTCAGTTGTTGACAACTTACAAGTTTTCTTTTGAATAGAAATCTCTCTGTCATACCTCCTACCCATGCCCCCCTTCCTCCCCAATTTATTTGCATTATCCGTTGACCTTATCCCTTTCTGAAACTTCAGAGTTTTCCTTGTGGGATCATGCAGTAAGCCGGAGTCAACAAATACTCTCATATAGAACCTGCCAAAATCTTTCACATGGAGCATGACAGTCTTCACAGGTATGGCTCCAGGCCAAAAATTGCTGATAATTCACACTGCAGAATGGGTTAATTTTGATATTTGTATTTCATTTCATATTGGAAGGATGGGGAAGGTCGTTGCAGTTTTGGGTCCTGTTCCCCACCTGGGCCTGGTTACAGAATTTTCTCTGCATGGCCTGCAGGGATGGGGAGGTGCAGTGTGGGAAAGACAGAGCCCCCCTCCACCCACAGGCTGAGCAGAGCAGCTTGGAGCTTGCAGAAATGGGGGGGGAGTGACACATGCCCCCACTTGCCCCCCCATGCCTTGCCCCTGTTTGAGGGGGCAATGCCCCCCCTGCAAAACCCCAAACTACACCCGTGCATGATGCAGAAGAAGTATTTGCAACTAATTGATAGGATGGTAGATTCTCATAGGTACTGGTACAACGAGACACTTTATTTGAATTATGATTTAAAGATAAAATGTATAGATTTAACAATTTTGAAGAGGATCGTTAAATGTGGCGACAGTTAATAAACTGAAAATTACTCAGTAGCAGTCTCAGCCCTAGCCTACTAAACTAAATTTGGGTTGAAAACAAAACTGGTTTTGATTTCACAAAATTAGGAGTAACTGAAAATGATTGTTTATTGAGCATTTGAAATATTTTCCCTTTTTTGTTATAATGCTGCACAGTGACTAAAAACATGGCATTGTGAGGCTCCGTGTCTGTTTGACAATAACACCCAGATGAAATAGTCTCAGTTCATAGTTATATAATAGGTAATTGCAGCCTTCTGTTGCTTCCAGCTAATGCAGTCAGTCCCTTAGTTCAACATAGAGGTCTCTGGTGCAGCACTGAAGGTTTTTAAAGGGTTAAATCCTGATGCTGCTGTGTAGACGGAAGGCTTGTTATAGTTACAGCAGCATGTTCTTTTTAGTTTTATCCTTTTCCAAAACACCTAGATGCAGAAAATGCATGAAAAGGTCATAAAATAAAAGACGATATCATAATATATTTATACATGGGGCAGAATTAAGGTGGCATAGGCAACTTTAAATCTGTGTTTTCCTAACTTCTGAGAGCTTGACTTAAACCGTCTTTTAGCATTGCTTTGTGAATGATACGTACAGAGATTGTTTATCGTATAGTTTGGTAATGTGAAATGGGACCATTTGCATGTAAAGCAAACATATTTTATATGTCTACTTTCAATATGATCACATACGTGTGGCGGTTACTGGACAAACAGGTGCTTTTCTCCAGTGGATTAAAAAAAAAAAAAAGCTATACAAAAAATTCATACATCAAGCAGAAGTGTCCGGGCAAAAATGTTGTCATTAAGCTGGTTTTATAAAATACGGGGAAAAGATACACATTCTCTTTTGCAGATTTGTCAGAGTTAGCCAAATGAAACTGCTTTGCTCTTACTGAAAATGAAACGTGTGTCACAGAGAAGCCGGAGAGCTGAAAATGCAAGGTTAGCGTTTTCACAGAGCAAATGTTAACCCTGTGATCAACGGTTATTCAGAGTCAAACCGAGGAGCAGACAGGGATATGGGATACAGAAAGAAAGATCATGTGAGTATCACCAGAAAAAATATTTGAGAAACGAACAGCAAGGCCAGGAAACTGGTTCAATCTTTATTTCGTTAATAGCTTTGTTTTTATCTTTTGTTTAGGGGGGATGACATGATGGTGGAAGGAAGCTAGCTGGGTAGGGAATACTGCAGAGGAATTTACATGCAGATCTTAGCTAGAGACAGATGAGGCAGTTTATCTTTATATAATAAAGTGCGTAGCTGTTAAAGCTGCATGCTCTGCACATGGTCAAATGAGGAAGAGTGGAGTGGAAGTTTTATTCTGCTAGTGTTTTTTAGTGTAGCATTCATTACTGTTGTGAGTCAGAAATCAGTTACAGGTAACACGACAATTCCGTTAAAATAGGGCGCAAGGGAGAGGAGGGAAAAACATAATGCCTAACTGACCTGTTTTCTCTGAATCTTCTCTAACTGAACTGCTGCAAAGGGAAGTTCAGGAAGCATGAGCAAGTCTTAAAGTCACCAGGCTGACAAGACCACGGGTAGTGACATGGGAGAAATAGGCATTAGCCATGCTGAGGTTTGGAGCCTGATTTTGCTCTCCGTTGCATTGATGGCTCCACTGACATCAGGGGAATTGCACATTGGGTAAAACTGGGACGAATGGAGGCGGAATCAGGCCCTTTGTCTGCAGCTTGGAGAGCAATGTCATGGCTTAATTTATAAGTCCCTGGGAAGCAAATTTAAATTGGAAATGATGGCTCACCCATAAAGATAGCAATGCAAATGCTACTGAGCTATTGATGACAGTGTGTGTAATATTAATTCTTACTCTTGTCATTATGATTTACAAGTTGCTGCAAAATCACTGCCTAACATATTGCGGATTAACTGGATAACTCTTTATGTGCCTATGGAAGTATTCACTGTTATACACACCATGCAGTGACACTGTAGATGCACTGAGGGACCATGGTGGGTGCTTAAGCATTAGCACATGTAGATCAATGAAACTGGAATATTATCATAAACCAATCATCATCTGGATGAAAGTTATGGGGCAGTTCATTGGCCCTCCTTGGATCAGGGTGTGATGCTGCATAATTGGAATATGACCATTTATATAATTGATGTTACCGCTGTTATACAATTGCAACAAATCTTGTGCAAAGCATGCCCTGTACCGTGTCAATGCAAAAGTCATGATTTGCTAACTATGATTATCCAGTTTATATGCACATATCATTTTCATATCTGAAATTATGAATATTGGCCAGGGATTTGTATTTTATGCATGTGTTTGTATTCCTGGGTAACACCCACCAGATACAATTTACACTGAGGCCAGATAGCTACGTATTGACGGCCCATCAAAGACACTTAGATCTCTCAGTGGGCCATAGAAGAAACTCATTCCACCCAGATAGCTCTTCCTGTGGATGCCTCAGCCTCCAAGAGGCCAATGGCTACCCATTGTGAGTCAGCAAGCCAGGTAAGGACATGTGATATGCTCACGTGATCCTGGACTCCACCTTGAGTCAGTAGCTTTCCACAGCCTGGGCTGTGAGCTTTGTTTGAGACAGTAAATTTCTAGGCACATGGCAGAGGATATAAAAGACCCCCCAAGATATCTCCATTTTGTCTCTTTCCTGCCTGATTCTCTTGGCTGTGGATTTACGACTAAAAGGAGCATACTGAACTCCAGACTGAGGACCTTCCAAACTTTTGGAAGTTACCAGAGCAACTTTACAACCAAGCAGTCTATTCCATCACTGCTACAAACCTGATATAAGGACTTGCAATTATTGTATGTATAGGATCTATTAACCATGATTAATTCTCTTCTTCTTTTCTTTGACCAATAAACCTTTAGATTTAGTTACTAAAGGATGCTCAGCAGTGTGATTACTGAGTAAGATCTGAATTATATATAGACCTGGCTAAGTGGCTGATCTCTTGGGATTAGAAGAAGCCTATGTTTGATTCAATTGCTTTTCAGTAACCACTCATCATTGAGCCCAGTGTCTGGGTGGTGAGGCCAAGGCTAGAATGCCTAAGGAAACTGCATATTTGACTTCTTGCTAACCAATGTGGTGAGACAGTAGTTTACTTTTTTTACTGGCTTGGTATGATTTAATGAGGGAATAACCCTCAGTTTGAGGTGAGTCTGCCCCATTTCTCAGCAGTTTGTCCTTTATCTGGCATTCTCAACTATGACCTAATGAGACACAGTCATACCATCAATGTTGCATCAGTATTTTTTGTAGTGAGAAGCAGAAGCAGCCTCTATACTGAATTGCTTAACACTTTCTATATAAGAGGCTCTTGCGTCCTTTATTTGAGAAGCTCAGCCACCTCCAGTGTTTGCAGCCAGCCTTTGGAATTCAGCAAGGAGAAAGCCTCAGGCTAGAGAAATGCCTTTTATTTTTTGGTCGTTGACAAAGTTCTAAATTGTTAATAATCACCAATTCTCCTCTCTCACCTGTGTTCTTCAGAGAAATTTTGGCACCCTATAAAAACAGTAACTGACCCCAAACATTTTAAAGGGCCAGGCTCATTCTGCTGCCTAACTAGCACCAGCAGCAGTGTTTTGCCCTGGGGTTGCATGGAAGATGCTGCATCAGTAAGAGAGACAGTTCAGGCACAATGTGCATTGTGATCCAATCTTCAATTGCATGATTATATACTATTTTTTTTGCACAGGACCCTGGCTTTCAGTACAACTGACAGGACAAGGAGACAGAATTAAGGTTCCACAGGCAACTGTAGACCTGTTCATTCCTAATTTCTGACTGTTTGAATTTAAAAAAACCCAAACTCACAATGTTATTTAGGTTGTAATGTAGGGGGCTGGTTGTATGTTATTATTTACATAGTGCTCAGAACATGCTGCTTTCCTATAAGGACAGACTTTAAAAAACAGTGTTTGATCCAAAGTGTTTTCAGTCTAACAAGAGACATGGCGACAGGCTACCTCATTAATTTTTTTACACACTTTTGTTTGCATTTTGTTGTGTAGTCTCTTTTGGGGGCCTGCTGTCTCTGAAACTAAATTTTGGCAAATTAGCTGGAAAATTAGCGATGTTCTCCAGTGACTTGACTGTGGGTGCAAATCAGGTTACTAGAGGAGCAAGATCTTTGCATCTTGGTTGCAATTATTTTGTAGATTTAAAAATGCTAGCACACATTGCATTGAGTGCAAAAAGGTAGGCCAGGCCTCAGTCTGTTAGAAAAGGTAGCCATGCTCCTGTATTGAGCCCCACGTGAGGAAACCTATTGAAGTTAATAGGGCTTAATGCTGAGTTTATGGCAGAATTAGAGGTCATGTTTTGTAACACGTAGGGCCATATTCATTGCTGGTTTATTTCCATTGACAACAGTGGAATTACATTGGGGCAAGATGGATCCATGGACTCTGATTTAGCTGGAAGATGAAGTTGTGCCAAAAATTGCCAAATTACCAGGAAAAAAACAACAACTCCTCAGCTTGCAAGGTTGCTTAAGACCTTCTCTTTGTTGATTGCACAAACAGTCAAATGAGGGATTCAGCAAAAGGTTCATCTGAAGTCAGTGTCTGTTCCCAATAGATATGGTTTTTATCCTCCATATCGTAATCCTTTTAACATGGATGGATCTACTTCTTATTTATTGCAAAGTGTCCACTTCTACAAGTACTTGAATAGTTACATGTTAGTGGTGTTCAGCGCTTCGTAAATGAAGCGGATGCCTCTTGACTTGCTCATTTGCAATTGGTAAAATTGTTAATCATGTAGAGTACTCTTACACTGTGATGTGCTAGAGGATAATAAGGACCCATTAGCACACAATAATACTAGGCCATTCTTTTCTGAGCTGTTTTTTATTATAGAATGAAAATGCTAGTCGGTGTAGACTTTTCTGCCCTCATTGAATTTCTTTCCTTTAAAATGAATTTAATGTTCCTGGGAGGTCAGTTCCAGTGACATCTCTAGAGACTCAAGTCCTCTAGTAATCTGTAGCATAGGTACAGCCTGAAAAGTGCACCTTGCCATCTGGTGTCACATCTAACCTGATGGGATCGTCTTTAGCAGCAAGAGGCTAGTTCATCTTTAGGGTGCTTGGCCTGACTTCTGAGAGGGAAAAATGAATAAAATTAGTGAGGGTGGAGTTTTGTCCACTTCATTGCGATCTCATGAAGTCATTCAGTATGAGAGGAACAGAGGGGACATTAGGTTAGCGACCTAGCCTAGGACTCAGAAATCCTGGAGGTCATATGAATCCTTGGATAGATAGAATATTAGACTACTGAACAAATATCTGATCTCCTCATCTTGCTAAAGTTTGTCAGACTCTCTTGGGGTGACCAGATGTCCCAATTTTATAGGGATAGTCCTGATCTTTGGGACTTTGTCTTATATAGGTGTCTATTACTCCTCACTCTTATCCCAATTTTTCACATCTGCTGTCTGGTCACCCTAGACTCTCTCTTTGTTGATTGCACAAACAGTAAAATGAGGGATTCAGCATGAGGATTCATCTGAAGCTAGTGAGTTTTATTGCTTGTGTTTAATTATAGGATTGAGAATCTGATGAATGTAACTAGTTCTTAAAATCACTGGGTGTCTGTCAGATCTCACTGGTTTTGTCTGAGAATTGTATTGGGTGCTGGGATTCATTTGAACCCTAAACCAAAAGCAAAATAAATTTGGAAAAAAAAAACATGGAAATATCGCTTATAAACCTAGACAGACATATTTTTGCACAGTTAAATGCCAGTGATTTCAGGATTATGTTTTTAGGATGCATTTAAACCAACAACCTACAGGAGAAAGCCTGCATAGTATATTACCAATCCTTGTATGTTTACAAATCTTTCATACTGAGTTATTTCTAAAAGAACCTTGCAATTGTTTTATAAATGGTCCTTTGCAGAGACATTTTAATGTTTCAAACAATTTCTTCTCTTCCTTTGTTTCTTTAAGAGAGAGTCACTGCTCCCACTTTTCTTCCTTTTAAGAAGAAAAGCTGCTCTGATGCTGCAAAAAGTTGACTTTAAAGGCTTCAAAGCAGAGTTGATGTGCTCTTTTTGTAACAGAAATCAACTTTAGCTGAAATGAGGAAGGCAGAAGAAACTTCTTAAAACACAGGAATAATTTAGGTGTTTCATTTTCTAATAATGGGGGCAACGTGTAAGCAAGGCAGAATGACAAGCATTAACTTGAATGCTGACTTTTTACATAGATTTAGATATAATCACAGAAACTCCCCCAATTATTCTTTTTTTCCTCACCTGCTTGCAAATCAGGGAGTCTGACAACTAAATGCTAGAATTTGCACCTGAAACGAACTTCCCCTGTAATTTGTACCTGCAAGTCCTGAAGCTTATTTTAAAATTATGTTGAAAACTTGCAAATTTCATCTCTTGACTTTTGGGATTATTTACATTCTAGTAGACACGGTGGCATAAATCAAATGAAAAATATATTTAGATTTCCAAACATTTTTTTAAAATATCATTTATTAGGAAAGAGTATAAATCCATTACTTTGAGAAGTGAACAGAAATGTGCTGTACAATATACAATGAGATCTGTTTCATCTGTTCATAAATTAGAAAACATCCATCATATAATACAAATCCCACATTAAATAGTCTTATGAAGTTATACATGATTCTATAGAAGTGTTCCAGCTAAAAGTAATTATTTGCTCCCCTCAAAAGTTATGGTATTTTTATGAAAGAGTGAAACTTTGTTATAAATTAAGTTAAAAATCTCTGAGATTGATGGGTGTGAATACACCTGTCAATTAACATAATTGTAAAGATAAATTAATCACAATCTGCAACCTAAGATAATTTGGGGCCTATAAAACAAGAAACTACACCTTTTGCTTTTGGCTCTTCCTGCATTCAGAGAAGAGGACTTTGTATATCCCTTGTAAATAAACAAAACTGCATTAAAGAAAATACCTGACTCCTTGAATTTCTGCTCCACATGGAAAATCCCCAGGGCTCAGAACTGGGAGTAGGTGCTTGGGTCTAAGACAGGCAATAGTACGTTTAATTTCCCCTCCTCAGCTGCTTTCTCCTAAATTTCCTTTTCACCCAGAAGCAGTGCAAAGTGCAGGTGTTGTGTAACAGTGTGCCGAATAGTACAACGTTTTCCACATCCCTCAGTTTGAAAACCTTGTGTTAATGTAGGGCACATAGGTGTATTATCTGTCTATTCTTTAAAAATAAAACTGGATTGCATTAGTGTTAGCTTTCATTTTTGATAGTCTCTTTTCTTTTAGGGAGATATTTAGAGTACATTCAACTTGTCTAGGAAAAATATCCACTCTCACAGAGTAGATGCATATAGTTTAGGAATTAAGGTGCAAGCTATGGATCTGATCCTCAGCTAGTGTAAAGCTATTTTGCGAAGCTATATTAGTTTACACTAGCTGAGGATCTGGCCTACATATGTTTGCCAACAGAATAGAAAATGGACTGTTGTCAGTTTATAATTTTGTGTGTGTAAGCCACTTATTTGTGGAAACTATCAATCGTAACCATTAGCTTAAAACACTGGTACTCTGTTAAGTAATCAATACAATCTGCTTAAGATGCAAAAATACATTAAGAAACTCCAGCCAAGATCAACCGTGTCACTTTCTGATTTCACCATGTGCTTGATCCTGCAAGATGCTAAGCATCTCTGAGGATGGAACGGAGGTTAAGGATAACCTAGGCGTGGCCCAATATCTAAACAAGTATTTTGCCTCGGTCTTTAATAAGACTAGTGAGGAGTTTAGGGATGATGGAGGGATGATAAACGGGAATGTGGATATGGAGGTGGATATTACCGCATCTGAGGTAGAGGCCAAACTTGAACAGCTTAATGGGACAAAATCGGAGGAGCCTGGACAATCTCCATCCCAAGGAATGTAACAGGAAACTGCGCCACGTGAAATTTGCGAGCACCGTTGCGAGAATTTTTTAAGCCATCGCGTAACCTCGGGGGTTTACCGTATAACCGACTGGAGCAATTGCTAACACGTAGTTCCGTATTTTTAAGAAAGGGAATAAAAGTGATCCGGGTAATTAGATAGCTGTTGCTGACGTCTGCTAGTGTGTAAGGTTTGTGGAAAAATGTTTAAGGACAAAAGTAGTTAAGAGACATTGAGGTCAATGGTAATTGGGACGAATTGCGCAACATGTGATTTACTAAAGTAGATCGGCCAAACCAACCTATCTCCTCTTCTGCAGAAGCGTGACGGATACTTAGACGAAAGGAAAATGCGGTACGATCTAAGATTTACCTCATTTCAGTAAGGCGTTTTGCACACGGTTCCTGCATGGGGAACACTGATTAGTTAAATGGAAAAGAAATGGGGATGAATATGAAAGTTGTAGGTGGATAAGGAACTGGTAAAGCGGGAGACTCCACGGGTCGTACTGAAGTGGAATTGTCACGCTGGAAGGAGGTTACTAGTGGAGTCCTCAACGGACTTGGTTATTGGGCCCGATTCGCTATTAATTAACTTTTTGTGGACTGACCTATTTGTGCACAAAGAGCTGTGAATCGGCTAATAATTTTAGCGTGATTGAACCGTAAGCTGGGGGTATATGCTAACACGGAGAAGGACCGTGGAATCACTACCCTTCAGAGAAGATCTGGCACCACCCGGTATAATGTCACCAAGAATCATGTGAAATAAGGGAGAAATATAATAGTGAAAGTGGCAGAGTCATGCACTTAGGGGATTATAAGTAAAGAATTGTAGATTTGATATATTGGACGCATCTCTGGAACTACGGTAGGAGAGATAGGACTCTTGGGAGTATTTAGTGATAGCAGGATTGAACTATGGCGCGCCACTGTGATATGGCTGTATAAAAAGCAAAGTGCTTTTGGCATGCATCAGGCTTATGGCTAATTATGTCTCAAGCACGGCAGAGTGGTGTTTAGTGGCCGTTAAGTACCGGCCGCTCTGTGAAGTTGTCCCCCTGAATATTGTGTGCAGCTTCTGGTGGTGCCATGTTTTAAGAAGGATGAATCAAACTGCGAAACAGGTTCAGAGTGCGGCTATCTAGGATCGTCCCAGAGAATGGAATACAATTTGCCCTTATGACAAAGGAGATCAAAGAGCTTGGCTTGTTAGCCTGGCCAAAGAGAAGCTGTGGGGGGATATGCTTGCTCTATCATAAATATACTAGGGGTATACTTACTGAGGAGAGCGAATTATTTAGTTTAGTACTGAATGTAGATGGAGACGAAGGAATGGTCACTACTGGAAATTTTAGGAAGTTCCTTAGACTTAGAATTAGATGAAGGTTTTAACCATGTAGGCGGAGTGAAGTTCATGGTAAGCAGCTCTATCCGAGGGAAGTAGTGGGGGCAAAGACTTATTGGGGGCACTTAAGATAATAGGCCTTGATAAGTCGTGGTGGGATGAATGGCGGTGTTTAATTTGATAATGTTGGATTATCGCAGATAAGTGCTATTCTGTGAGGGGATGTTATTGAGTGGGCGATAGTTATAATTTTGGGCAGATTGATCTTAGTGATGTGTTGTGGGGTTCTCTGTATTGATTCAGCCAGGATTAAAGTTCGCTCATTTATGAGTTGTTTTTCTGTGAGGGGCAATGTTGGATGGGATGGGAACTAGTTTACTGCAGAGAATTTAAACAATTGTCTTAGGTCGCCTTTAGGCTGGTTGAGTCTTTGCCTCACGGTGATTGCTCAGGGTTTAGGTCTGATCGCTCCATCTTTGGGGTTCGGAAGAATGTTTCCTCCAGGGCGGATTGGCAGGGCCCTGGAGGTTTATTCGCCTTCCTCATAGCATAAGTGTGAGTGGGCACCGGTTTCCCACTGGTGGATTTCTCTGCCAGCTTGAGTCTGCAATCCACAAATTTTTGAAGAGGATATTACTCATAAGTGTGCTTTGGCCCGTTATGGCGCTTTTACATTGTGATAATATGTGATATAAGCAGTGTGCCTCTTGCTGCATGGAGGTCAGACTAGATGATCATATTGGTCCCTTCTGACCTATGAGTCTATGAGTCTATGAGTCTATGAGACATAGTGCTGAGTGCCCTCACCTTCTATTGACCTCCACTGAATTGCTCAGAGTTCGATGAGAGTTAAGGATGCTTATCAGCTGACATTTAATGATGGCGAAGGGCCGAATACATGTTTGGTTGTTATAAAACAATACATAATAAAGGGCAAACCCTACAAAAAAAACCCAGCCCTTCCAAGATTTGAGTCCTTAACAAAATATTTTAACATTATGGGCTATGTTCTCCAATGGCATAGCTCCACTGACTTCAGTAGAGCTATGCCAAGTTACACGAGCTGAGGATCTGGTCCATTAAAGTGTAAGGAACCTGGACCCATATCCCTAAGATATTTAGGCACCTAATTCATGGGAGTTAGGCACTTAAATACCTTGGAGAGCCTGGGCCTTGCTGTCTCATTTCTGGGTACCTTCCATCCACTCCAGCTGAGCTGGTGGGAAGGGAACTAGCCATTGGAGGGAGCACTGCATTACCCAGTTCAACAACCAACTTTAATTCCCAGAGCACAGGAAAAGGAAGTTTTACACCCTTGGGTCGGAGGGGTCTAAGATGGGAGAGACAGAGACTGTGTGTAAACAGATGCTGGAAGCAGCAGCCTAGGCACTAGCTTCAGAGAGAAGACAGTGGGCAGCCTAGGGGGCTGGGTTAGGATCTTGTAACGTTAAAAGTGACTGTGCCTTGCATATTTGCACCTTAATTTGTGGCAGGCCTAGTGTAAGGATCTTATTACTTCCTTGGAATGTATGGGGGTTAATGGAAACCAACTGAAGGTTAGTGTCTATAGTGTCTGGAGTGCCTACAGCACTTTAGTCTATAGTGTCTAAGTGTCTGGAGTGCCTACAGCACTTTCCTCCGAAGTCATGGAACACAAAGCATGTTCCCAGTCCTCTAAAACAGACAGAACGCTCACTACAACCCCTTGCAGTAAGGCCAGTATAACTTTCTATGTTTTAGGGAATGTATAGTTCTTTTCGTGATGGAATTTTAGGTATTTTATTTACACCAGAGGTAAACGCAAGGAAGGTAACAAAAAATAAGTGGGAAGGAATGTTTCTTTAGAGCAATGCTGTTTTGGGCCATAGGCCAATAAACAAGTGTTCAGAAAACAATATTTCTATTGACTATGACATGTACCAGCATATCAGCCTTTCAACCTAGGCATCTGGTACAAATGTTCATTTCATTCCAGTTTTTAAGCCATTGATTAAAACGTTAAGACATTTAGACAAATGACTGAAAATGAGGATGAGGCATTTTATCAAGTGCTTCCATTCATTAAATAATCAAAAGACTGAGCCTACTCCATTTCATTGCCAAATACAAGAGGGCATCAAATACCAAGTGACTACATAAGCTATATGTTTTTATACTACATATCCTGGTTTATTAGAGAAATTTGAAGCTCAACTGACATTGTTTGTTATGCCTCAGCTTCTTTTAGAAGCATTTACACCTGTTTGGTTTGCACATTCAGTTTGGCTATCAGACAAAGGTTTTTGTTAAATAGCTACTCAGTCAGATATGACCGTCTCAGGATTTATATCACAGTCACTCATTAGGGAATGAAATGGATGGTTTTCTATCCTTCCTTGGAGGATGATATGAAGACTAGAAGAAAGGCTGCTGATGGATGACAAATGCCCATGAAGTTGTCTGTTAGATGTTTCCTTGATAGGAGAAGGTCTCTCTTTGTTAGGAGACAGTTGTCATTCCCAAAACTACTGGTTTTTTTCAGTAGGTGCTAGAATTGACAGTGGTTCATCTTCATATTGCACACATCCATTCTGGGATATCCAGTTACATACAACAGTCAGTTAGTTCCATTTCCCCCTCCATATTGAAGAAAGTAGCTTCTGATGAGATACAAGTGGACCCTGATTGAGAGTTACAATTTCTGAAAAGCGGAGCAAACTTGAGCCCAGCATGTAGCTTGAACCTAAAGCATAGCTCAGGTTGGTGCTGTACAGACTTCCCTGCACAATTCTACCAGCGTTTCTCAGTCATGACCTGAAACCTCCATCTTCTCCACCCTGGGACCTCTCTTGATCAGGGTCTGTCCATTGAGTGCTATGCCACTGGAGGTTGGTTGCTATATGGAATGCTATTTTATTTTATCCAGAATAAACGTATGGGAGTGGAGGGGACGTCAATTACATAACATATTTTAAACATATATTTAAAGATGATTGATACAATTGATAAATATTACAGAGAGCCGTGGCAACAATCCTCAGCTAGTTGAAATCACTGGATCTGTGTCACTACACCAGCTAAAGGTCTGGCCCTTAGTTTGTATTGCTCAGAGCTAACCTTGTAATATTTTCAGAATCCTTTATTTTCAACAGCTACTGTGAGAGTAGTACATTTATAGTTCACTCTATAGGACAACAGGTAGTCTGTCTAAAGAATCTTGTGACGCTAATTTGGATTCATGGCCATCACGGGCATAAATTAGAGAAGTGATTCATTTATAAAATTGTCTTTAAGAGGAGCTTGTGTTACTAAAAGACTAGGTTTATGGCTTCATCTAGATTCCATTTGTTAGGTGTAATTGTTTGTAAACTTATTATTGCTAAGGAGGTTATCAGAAGTCTGAAATGCCAGGTTTATTAGACAGCAATCTGCTTGCACACCTCACTCCTGATGTTATTATAGAGAGGTAATTGAAAATGTTTTCGGTCTTTAAGTTTGCTGGTATTTTGCTTAGTGACTATAAAATTAGTATAGTTTTTATGAGACATTTAATTGCATAATTGTCATGATTATCCAAATTAC
Source organism: Chelonoidis abingdonii (assembly GCF_003597395.2). Taxonomy (NCBI): domain Eukaryota; kingdom Metazoa; phylum Chordata; order Testudines; family Testudinidae; genus Chelonoidis; species Chelonoidis abingdonii. The sequence continues at coordinate 98,442,527 of NC_133776.1, read as the reverse complement.
TTCCCATAAATGCTTGAAACATGTTGTATTCTAAACTCCATAATTGGGTTTACCATCAGTGGCTACCTCTTCTGTTCTGATGCTGAAGAGTTTGATTTGGAGACTAAATAATTAATGCAGGACAGAGTAAATTGGCATTAATACAGGTATTACTGCACAATTATATAACAGGATATTGTCCTTGACCAGGGATAAGTTTAACAGGCTTGTCTCCAATCCATAAAAGTAATAGGCAGCCTAGAGATAAGTCAACAGAATTCTACAGATCTATGCTGGGATGGGAGCAGTGGAAAGCTTTATATATAATTGTCTCCTGAGTTAAGCCCTTCACAGTGGATAGAAGAATGCTCACTTCCCAAAAATATAGGGCTTAACACAATAAGTACCCTATATATGTATGACTTAGTCGTCACCCCAAAGTATTGGATTGGTCCATTACAAATATTTGACATAGTCCTTTATTAATATTTACACTGTTATCAACATCCACTGTGGGCAACCTTAAAAATTGTTCCATTTCCAGAACTAACTCTTTCTTAACTCCAGTGCTGTAATCCTGTTTTTGCTATGACAGGAAGAAGACACAGAAATGCTGTCATTCTTTTCACTGCTATGCTACTCTTGCACACCAGGTGTCTGCAGCTCTCTCATTTCTTGCTTGCTCCCTCTAGCAGCCAGGGTGAGAATACCAGGGCAAATATAGTACAGAACACAGAGAGATTTTCATAGGCACAAAGGGCATTTAGGCATCCAACCCCCATTGAAAGGCCATGGAAGCCGGGTACCTAACTCTCTCATGCGTGCCTTTGAAAATCTCCCCAACATTGCTTAGGTAATTTGAATTAACCGGCCACCCATGCCATGTTTCTTATTAGTTCTCTGAATTTTGGATTGTTTGGCTAAAATACAGACTGGTGAAATCTTACAATTTTGCACATTTTATTGATCAGATTAAAATGTAATGTTCAAAAGAAAGGACAGGAAGTAAACTAAAGATGGTTATATGTTGGGTTGGCCAGAAAACAAGAATTCTGTTCCGGGGGGATGAGGATTTGAAATTTGTTTTCATTCCACATCAAAATGAACCCAAGACCTTTTACAATTTTATGAGACACACACCACATTTTAGCTAATAGTCTGATGGAGAATGGGGATTTGAACCTCAATATCCCACATAACAGGTGAATGTCTTAACCACCAGATTATTGGCTATTCTGGTCACCATCTGATTTTGACTATAAATTCCATCCTGGACCTGAAAAATACTACTTGATTTTTTTTTCTGATGTTATGTTTCAATTTTTTTTGAATGACATTTTCTGATGGAAAAATGTACAAGTATTTATAAAAAAATAATTCCAACCAGCTCTAGTTAGTGTGTAAAAAGTTTGAATTAATTTAACATAAGATTAGTCAAGAAGTAATAGATCACATTAGAATAAATCAAAAAGTCCTGTCACACAATTTATTCAAATTATGTACTAATTGCAGGAAATGATCCTGGTACCATTATGGAACTGTGGATTTTTAATGAGTTCTTTGCTTATGGACTATCAATGCCAGTTCAATCAAAAGTGATTGGAAAGGCAACATTTAAACAGTTACTTAATTAGCAAAATGTCCATTCAGTTCAAAATTGCCTGCCAGGTGATAATTCATTGTCAAGCCTTTTCTTTTCACACACTAACCCCATGCATGCTGTAAATGATTCAAAGCTGGGTTCTTTGCAACACACTAGTAGGTGTAACCATGGCTAATCAGTAATCCTAACCTTAGTTCACTATCAGTATACATTCCTGAAGTCACGCTTCTCTCTCTTTAATAAGTTGTCATTTTTGAGTGACAAATCATATTATCTCTGGGATGTAATTGCTGCTAACCTTGCAAGTTTTTTTTGTCTGTTTTTTACAGGTTTTTTTCCTAGCTTTTCACTACACATAAACACAGTTGCTGTTACACTAGTTTGGAAAAGAGCTTCTTTAACACATTTTCTCTAGTCTCCCACCGTTATCTGAAAGCACATTACAAAGGCTGGCAAATATCATTTTAAAGATGGAGATACTGACATTGACAGAGTTACAGATAGAAACCTACTATTGTATGCTCTAACCACTTGAAAGTGCTTCCTGTGCACATAAGGCCATCCACCAATCTGATGTTGGAAATAACACATTGGGGCAGTACCTCATGGAGCTGAACGGATCAAGGGATGACTAGTTTGGGGGTGCATGCACACTGTGTGCTGTGTCATTGGGGACAACGTGGGGCCAAAATGTCTCACTGAGATAGTGGAGGGCAAATGTATGTGCACATAAGAAATCTTATAGTGGGTGGGACAGTCTTGGAGCATGGACAAAGAGGGATTAGTGTCTCAAAGGAGCAGTCACAAGTGAGCTGATCTTGCATGAGATGAGGGTGTCTTCCTGGATTCATAGTGTAAAGCCAGATGTTACCATTGAGATTATGTAGTCTGGCCTTCTGTATAACACAGGTCATAGGACAGCCCTGAATTCATTTCTGTTAGAGCTAGAGGATTCTGTTAGAAAAAACATCCAGTCTCGGTTTAAAAATATCCAGTGATGAAGAATCCAACTGCAAGTGAGTTGCCTTTGTTATAGGGGGGAGAAATATGTGAGTAGTACATCAGAGAACAATCCATAAGTATCCTCCCTAACGTCATCTGGTTGAGGGGCCAATCTGGAAAGCAGCAATCTTCTATCATATGTACCTTAGGGGGAGGCATCCATGTGAGTATCTTGGTAATTAGGTGGGTGTCAATATGATTTAAGATGGAGAAGAAAAAAACATTTTTACACAGTGGATGATTACCTTGTTTTTTCAATATTTATTTTTAGCTAAATGGAAAAGGCATTCATGATTATCCAAAGTCGTTCTATTGCTTGCACATGATGGATATGCTGTATGGAAGACAATTAATTTCCTTTTCAATTCCACATTGCATTTACTGTGGAGTCAATAACATTGGTTGCTAAACTAAGAAACACTTTGGCAATTTTAATGCAAAACATCAGCAGGGTCAGGATTAGGCCTGAGAGGCATTGTATTTGCTCCCTCATACACAGCATGGGTCAAATTCTGCACCACATCATGTCTGAAATCTCCCTGAGGAACAGAACCCCAATGATCACAGCAATTCTTGCTAATGTTTGCTTCATTCCAACAGTGAGAAATAAATATTGACATTAGCACCGATGTGATATACACTGCATTTTTAACATCCTTTCCTTATTCCCATCCAAATCTGGATTCTGCCATTTTGCTTATTCTGAGCAGCACCATACTCTGAGAATAGCTCCATTGATTTCAGTGCAACTACACACTTGGTCAGGTGGGTGAGAGTAGCAAAATTTGTCTCTACGGCCACATTTACAGGTATCGATTTATTCCATCTCATCTAGACACGATAAATCGATCCCCGAATCGATGCCCATACTCCACCTCAGCAGGAGGAGTAAGTGGAATCAACAGGGGAGCCGCAGCAGTCGACTTGCCTCTGTGAGGACAGCCAGGTAAGTCGAACTAAGATACTTCGACTTCAGCTGAAGTTGCATATCTTAGATCGATTCTCCCCACCCCCAGTGTAGACCAGCCCTTAGGCTGAAAATGAAGGTGCTTGATTGTTCCTGGCTCCGCTGGACAACAGAAGCATGGGGGGAGATAGTCCACTGTGCAGGACTGGCCCAAATTAGTACTTACACACTGCTAAATACAAGGTCTATAGAAGTCTAGAACTGCTTCCTGTTCTAAACTCTCCATCTCCAGAAATAGCAGATACAAGGCCTCAGCCCCTGCACCAGGGACTGGTATTAATCGTGTTCTAGGGAGAAAAAGACATATGAAACATCGTCAAAAGATGCATGGTTTTGGTAGCTGCCAGAACTATTACAATCATGCTTATTTATTCATTTACTGAATTTGGGGCTTTTTTCTTCATTTTTTTAAGCTGGATCAGATTCTGATCTAAATGACCCTATTAAATTCAGTAGAGTTACCCATCGTTAGCCCCTTGTAATGGAAATAAAATTCTAACCATTTATTTTTGAGTTCTGTAGGCCAAAATGTAATGGTGGAATACACTGAGCCAGTGTAGGTCAGTATAGGTTCACTGACGTCAAAGGAGCAATGCTTATTTACACCAGCTGAAGATCTGGTCCATTATCACTCAAACTTTAATCAGTGAAGACTTTCATGCCAAGAAGTCTGTTTTGATCCAGATAATACTATGATATAAAATACTTGTAATGTGAAATCCACTTGAAAGAGATTAATTTAGGAATTCAAAACAAAAATAGTTTGTTTTTAATAATTAGTTGTTAATTCATTTAAAAGAAGGCTAAGAAAAAAAACACATTACCAATCCAAATAATAATCTTATGAGTGTCAGACAATCATCAGTGGCTTTAAAAATATGTGCATAAAATTGTAATTAGAGTTGAGATGGAACAAGCTAATCTGAAACTTTAATCCTCGTTGGGAAATACTATGGGGGAGCACACTGTAACGCCCATATTCCTCATTTTCATATAATCGTGATCTTACATATAAAACATGCCTTGTAAGGTATATGGGGCTAGGTTATGATTTGCTGAAAGTCATTTCTCTATCCATATATGTGTATCATTAATGCATATGAAATTATGAGAATTGTGTTGTATGATGGTAACTAAAACATTCTGTAAATTGAGGAATCAGCCAGATATTAGCTCCCCAGAGGCAACAGCAGGGAAAGTAATCAATGCCTGGGTGGGGGGCCAAATGCCTATCAGCAGTCATTGTCCAGCAAGGGAGCTTCAATGCAATGACTCGCCTGTATGAGGCCACACCAGGGGAATTGTTCCACCTTGCTCGGAGAGATTCAACAATGTCCCCCAGACATGCCTGGACTTGTGCTCCCCAAGCACATGGACTAAGGGTGTAAAACAGGTGGCGTGGACACATACTGGCCCTTCTCCTAACCCCACCTGTGTTGCAAGCAAGCAAGACGCTAATAAGACAAGATTCCAACACAGGAGATTGGCCCAGGTTTAAGGAACAAACCTGTATATTAAGGACTGCAGTACCCAGTGGGGTGAGCAAAACTGCTTCCTCTACTTGCGGCCCGTCTAATAGGGTTGAGAGTGTAGACTGCATGCTTATATTTTATTTTATTTTTGTAACCACCCTGACTTTTTGCCTATCACTTAAAATCTGTCTTTGTAGTTAATAAGTTTGTTTGTTTATTCTACCTGAAGCAGTGTGTTTGGATGAAGGGTGTCAGAGACTCCCCTTGGGATAACAAGTCTGGTACATATCAATTTCTTTGTAAAATTGACGAACTCCTATAAGCTTGCAGCATCCATCAGGCATAACTGGACACTGCAAGACAGAGGTTCCTAGGGTTGTGTCTGGGACCGGAGATATTGGCTAGTGTCATTCGGCTGCAAGTAGCTGGGAGTAGCTTTCATCCCAGAGGCTGTGCAGCCCAGGAGTGGGGGTTCCCACATTAGAGCAGGATAAGGCTGGATCCCAGAGTCAAGGACTGGAGTGACCTAGCAGATAACACCAGAGGGGAACATCACAACCTGCATTGCCAATTTTTGTAGGGTAGGAAATTAATATGAATTCTATAAACATGTCAGCAAATAGTTCTTCATTTTATTGCTGTTAAGAGGAATGATCCTGTAGTTCTTTCTTGCTCAAGCAATGATCCATAAAATGATGATCATCCTAATCCAAATATTTGTAAAAGAAACCAATTCTCCATCTTCAAGGAGAGATTAAACTTTACTAGACATTTTCATGGTGAGTGTCATCACTCAGTAACAAGTGCCTCTGGTTAACATACCACAAACTCATGTTCTGCATTGATCTTCAAAAAGCATAGGAATCCTTCCCTAACATTGGCCCTAACTAAGAAAAGCAGGGACTTAAACTGAATTTGGCCTCGAAAGACAAAGAAATTGTTTCTACCTAGATGGGTAAACTCGACTGATCAATGAGGACAAACACCCTAGCACTAATAGAACAGGAGATTGGGATTCCAAATAAATACATTAATAAAACTAAAATAAAATGTATATATAGTGAAAAGTGTGTGCTTTCCACTGAAAATTTCAGTTTATGATTGAAAAATTGAATATCTGTACAGTTATTTGTTTGGTTGGTATGTTTTTTGTTTGTAAACTTTGAGGCAACAACTGAAAATGTCAATTGAGACATGCCACCATGGTGCTTCATGGGAGTTGTAGTTTGGGCACTATTGTTGTAGCTTCCTACTAAGATTTGAACCTTAGCGTTCATAAACTGAGAAGCTAGCATGAACCCTCTAAGCTTAATTACCAGCTTAGATCTGATATCGTTGCCACCAGCCAAGTGATTTCCAGGACTTGGCTCCCTCTCTGGTCTCCCAAAACCTTCTCTGGGGGACCCCAAGACTCAGAAGCCCTGAGTCTTACCACAAAGGGAAGTAAACCCCCTCCCCTTGTCTCCTCTTTATCTCATCCCCAGCTCCCCCTCCCTGGGTTATCCTGGCGATACTGTACTTAACTCCTTGAATGCAAAACAGAGACGGCAATTTACCTTCCCCCCTGAGGCTATGCAGATTCAAACCTAGTCAAGCTAACACAAAGAGATTTCCCCCTCCTTCTTCCTTAGCCTTAACCAGAGAAAAACTCAAACAGGTTTTAAAAAGAAAGCTTTATATAAAAAAGAAAGAAAAAAGACATAAACATATTCTCTGTATCAAGATGACAATACAGGGCTATTGCTTATAAGAAAAATATGAATAAACAGTCTGATTCAAAAAGATATCCAATTTGAAACATTCCAGCAAGTTACACACATGTAAATACACCCAAAACAACATAAAAGCCTATATTGTTTTTCTACCTGTACTTACAAGTTGGACACAGAAGATTAGAAGAAGAAAGAAGCTTCTCATAGCTGAGAGACAAACAAAAGACTCAGAGTCCAAAAATTCCCTCCCTGACTTTGAAAAATCCAGTTTCCTGATTGGTCCTCTGGTCAGGTGTTTGGTTCCCTTTGTTAACCCTTTACAGGTAAAAGAAACATTAACCCTTAGCTATCTATTTATGACAACTATATACCCCCATTCTCCTGTATGGGCCAGGCTTGCCAGCGGAACTATTATCCTCCACGATATGCTGCCACCATATGGTTTGGAAAAAGGTCTGCAGCAGCTCAAGAAGAAGGAAAGCCATGGTGCATCATGGGAGATATACTCCAGCCAAGGAGCCAGGCCCAGAGAGAAAAATACGGGCATAAGGCAACTGAACTTCCGTCCCCATGAGGTACTATGGCATAATTTCTGAATCAAACTTTTCCACTTGAAGTTACCAAGTTTTGGCCAAATGAATGAACGTTTGCTTTGTCTTTGTTAACATTTTCCTGGGGCAGAGGCTGGGGGATTCTAACCAGCTTTAGGAACAGGTGGCTTAGATGTACCTGACAGATCAGTATAACTGAACCCACTATATTGCAAGTTTTACTGGCTGTTTTATGAATATTTTGTTGTTCATTTCTGGCTGAGTGTTGAGTCTGGCTGAGTCATACTGGCTGAACCATTTTTACTCGGAACTCTACATATGATAGTTGCCTTTTCATCCTAAGCAGATCATGACCTTCTAGGGAGCTCAATGGCCTTTTTTTCAGTAATTCAGCACTTTGGCTCAGTCCCAAAGAAAAGGAAGAGCAGAAGCACATGGACTGTGACCTAATGGAGGGAAAAAACAAATTTTGCTCAGCCTCTGGAAAGCTTCATTTTGTGTTTCAAGCAAAGGTTGCTGTTGACTCTTAATTTAATCCTAGTAGCTAGTCCAGTCTCTCTCACCGGGCAGTCCCTTGCTTTACTGTTTCTGCAGAATCACACAGACATTGCTGCAGAATCTTTATTTCGGACACATCGATGATTTCACCAGTGAACACCTTCCATTGCCCTAATCCTCAATAGCATGTTATCACCTTTGATTCTGCTCAACCCCTCTTTCCTATCCACCAGTGCACTTCCATCTCTTTCTGCACAGGATCTTGGTAACTTCTTTAGAGGTGACATTGACAGGATCCAGCAGGAGCTCTTAATCCTTTGCTCCTCTCCTCTTTAATTGACCCCCCTTTCCTCCTCTGATTTTCTCTTTTCACATGTGTGCACTTTTCTAAAGTCTCCAGGTCTCTCTTCAGACCTGTGATGTTGACCCTATCTTCTCATGCCTCTGAAGCTCCCTCTGGTATCCTCCCTCTCTCTCTCCCTTCTAGTTTATTGTCATCAAACACTGTCTCTCCTTCGGGTTTCTTTCTGCATTCAAGTGGTAGTTCCCCCACCTTAAAGGAAACCACTAGACCTTGCATCTCTCCCTATTGTCCCCACCCTCTCTCCGCTTCCCCTTTATCTCTAGGTTATCTCAGTGCCAGGACTACTTCTCCAGTTCTCTCCTCAGTCCCCTCTGGTTTGCCTTTTGACATGTCTCATGGAGGTCACTCAGACCCAATTCTCATTTTCACTACAGCCCCTTTGTGCCACTCTGGGAGTGTCCAGGGGTTGTGTCATGGGAATATAGACCCCATAGTATCCCAGCAGTTAAATGGTTACCAGGAGTTGAGCTGCCACCTCTGCTGGGGCTGATGGTCAGCCCACAACAGCTAGGTGAGATAACAAAGCTACAGGGCAGAAGTGAGGGATGACTGCCAGGGAGGCTGAGGAACTACTGAGAGCAGGATTATTCCAGAAGGGACTAGCAGGAAACTTGGGTCCTCAGCAGAAGAGGATCACAAAGTGTGAGTCTGATAAACGGCCTACAAGAGAGGTGTGGTAGGGAGCAGTCCAGAAAAGAAATGAGGGACTGAGATAAATCAGTTCCAACTTCCTCATACAGGGTCCTTGGAGGAGTGAGTGGACCTGAGTTTCCCTACTAACCACAACAGAAGGGACAGTAAAGCCTGAAGAACAAAGACTGGAGACTGTCATCCCTTCACATAGAGACTGGAGACTGTCATTCCTTCACCAAGGTTACCGGCCTCCTGATTCACTAGACTCTGGCCTGAAATGGAGAGACTGTTAACAATCTGGCTGGAGTCATACTGAGGAACTACCAGACATGGGACAAAATGATGAATGGCTGAACAAAGGGGAAATTGAGACAGGCTTCCCTGAAAATCCTGCTCAACCACAAGGGAGATGAAAGCAGCCCTGAACACATCATAAATTTACATTTACATTTTTGTCTGTTCCAAGGCCCCTTTACATCTCCAGAGTGGTGTAAAGGAGAATCATCCCCAATCACGTCTCTCTTTGACACATCGTCCACTCTCTTCTCGAGATGCCCTATATCTGGGGCTTCATTGACTAATCAAAATACAGTTCCACCTTCTATTCTATTCTATACAGTTCCCTCTGTGGCATGTGAGCACCTTCATGCATTAAGCAATGCAACATCTATCACTTCAGGTTCATTCTCCTCCTCTTCCCAGGAAGAGAATTGTGTATGCAATGGAGTGGTTCAAGGTTTTATTTATTTGTGTCCACACTGCTCTATGAGTGCTAGAGAAAGAAAGTTGAAGGAGTGAACCTTACACTTGTCGCAGAATATGGTCAAGTTTGGGATGGTCCTTGGTTCTGGTGGGAGTTAATTCCACAGTCTCAGAGTGGCGTCTGAGGAGAAAGTTCTATCACCCACATAGCTTTAACCTTCTGGGAGGAAGTTCCATTGTACCTGAGGAGCAGAGTTGTCAACCACAGATTTAATCCCTAAGTTTTAGGCAATCTTTTAGATATTCTGGGACCAGGCCACTGAGCTCTTTGAAGATAAGGATGGACACCTTGCACTTGAGTAATATTCTATGGAAAGCCAGGATAGAGATTTGGTGTTCACAGTGTGTTCACAGTGTCCCATGGTGGCTGAGGAGATATTCTGCATGTACTACTCTTTCCCCCACTGACTTCCTTAACAATAACAAGTCTGGAATGTGGTACTGTACTTTCTTAACCATCTTTTGTTCCCTTTGTTCCAGCAAATGTTTCGCTTAATTGATATAAATCCAGCAATTGTCAAGTATTTCTCCATAAACCTTCTCTGGAGTTTAGAAAAATTTACAGCTAAATAACATTTGACATTTTAATAAAGAGGAAATGTGGCATTATGCTGCAGTCAGCGTGCTGGACTAGAAAACAGCCAACCATGCGGAGAAGATTATAAAGCTTTTCTTTTGCCCTTTAACTTGAATCCAGTCATCAGAAGATTGATTTAGTTCCCAGACTTAATTTGCCAGCATAATTCTATTATTTAAAGAAAAAGACGCAATCTTTTTAATCTATAGGTTTCGTTCTGCCCATAATAAACTGATATACCTCACCACTCAATTCTTCCCAAACACTGCAAGTGCTGTGATAAGTTTGGACTTCATTACCTTAAAGAAATGACATCGTTGCTCTCATTACAATCGAACCATGTCTGTGATTCCAAATAATCTTTATCCCTTAGATATGGAAGGATATTAGTTTTAAGAATTGGGACATGTTCTGTAATCAGTTCAGGGAAAGGAATATCAAAGCCTGCTCGTGGAATGTATTCCAGAGTACAAAAAGAAAACTCAAATATTAAGACAACCTCACAGTCGTGTTTAGTAAAGATAGATGTAATGTAAAATAAAGCTCTTAATCTTTGTTCTAACAAAGATACAGCTCCAAGTTTCAGAGCTTTAATTAACTTCTGATATTTTCCAGTGATCTACATAGAGATAGAGAAATCTGGGTCAGTTTGTGGAAAGTTTAAGCCAAATAAACTGAAATCTGTATATTAGCACTGGAAAAGCTATTAAAGAAGAAAATCAACACTTTGCTACTCACTCTTCAAAATTGGAATAGATTAGATGAGCAAAATTTCAGACACAGATATTTTTATGTAAGCATCAAAATTGAAATTTAGACACAGACTGGTATTTTTCAAAGGCTCCAATTGAGTTCGATACTCAGAGCTCACTGAAACTCACTGAAATGAACTTAGATTCATTTGAAAATCCCAGTCTTAAATAGATGGCCTGATTTTCCAAGTTTTTGAGAAACAAACAACTGATCCATACCGGCAATGCCTATGTTTCCTTAATGTGACTTGTACTTAAGAGTGAAGAGACCATTCTTCCCTTCAGTCTTCCTGCTATATATGTGAGTGTGTCCAGGGAACAGCTGTATTCTATCATAGCTAATAGGAAGGCTACCCATCTACTGGCAATGAAGACGTTGTCTCTTTCACCCTGCACCACTCCAACTGCTCATTTCATGATTCAGAGGAGCAATAAAGGGGTCTCTTGTCCCTTCTTCATGTCACTACATGACAGCTCCATTTCAAATCTCAACCAAGGGTACTCCACTCATAGAATATTAGGGTGGAAGGGACTTCAGGAGGTCATCTAGTCCAACCCCCTGCTCAAAGCAGGATCAATCCCCAACTAAATCCTCCTTTTAAATCTCTTCCATCCACCAAGGGAAGTAGCCATCTCTTGACGAGCCCCCTTGAAACAGAGGGAAAACTCTATGTCTGCCTTGTAGAGCTGGTAGAATTATTCTGTGTGGAAAATGTTTTCTACCAAAAATATCATTTCAAGTCGACTACTTTTTTCATGGGGATTCCTGAAGAATTGTTCAGATTGGTTCAGGACTTCCCAAGGGAAACCTGACATTTTCCAACAAAAAAATTGAAATATTTGTCTTCCCCAGAATTTCTTAGTTTTCAGAAATTTGGTTTTCTGACCAGCTTTGCTGCCTAGCGAGGGACGCTTCATAGATAATCAGTGAATGAGCATCTATGGAGCTGGCTTTCTGCTAGTTTGGGGCCTTTAGCTGGATTATTGATCAGGGCAGTAAATAACACTACAGCACCGTGAAGATAGCAGTTTAAAACAGACTATTAAAATGGAAAAAAAGGCCAGAGCATTTCATGAATGTGAAACTAGCCCACTTCATCATGTAGTAACTGAAGAATGCTCAACAGAGAGAGACATTGCATACCAACTCTGAAGTTATACTGAGCCTGCGTATAGCCGTAAATGGTATCTGAATGATCATATGCTCATGTTAGACCTCTGAAAGAACAATTCAAAACAAAATGAGTTAATGTCGGAAGGGAAGCTGACATTAGAATACTCTGGACTTTATGGAGTTAGGCCAGATTTAAAAGTTTATTTAACATTTTAGTTAATCTGATGAACTCCTCCTGTGATATGTAGAGAAATCTCTTGATTTCCCTCTTATTTTTTCCAACATTAATAATCTAATATTTTAATAAGATGTATTGCAGGGGAGTTTTACTCTAGGGTCTAGTCATTACCTTTCTAGCAATAAACTTTGCAAGAACAGAAGGTAGTTTTAGAGATGTAACGAGATGTAAAGTTATTTCAATATTCTAACAAGGTAATGAGAGAAATATTTTTTTGAGTTTTGATTAATTAACAACTGACCTGCCAGGGAAGAGACCAAAAAAATAATTCAGGAACATCAGTAAGATGCATGATATATAACTTGCAGAGAATGAATGTGTTGCAAAAGAGATGTAGTTGCTGTCCCGAGGGGTGTTGATTATTTTGCCATTGGGCATCCTCTAGTAGCCTGTTCATGTTGGTCTTTGGAATAATCTATTAAAGAAACAGTGTGTAATTAGTATTTGGGGATTTAAAAAGTGCACCCTCTCTCTGAGCACATGCACACAAATAAAATCAACCCAATCTGCATAATATTGACAAATGTCAATTTAATAGCCTCCCACTCCAGAATAAAGTTCAGTGTATTGCCCTCAATCACACCAGCAGGCAAAAATATGAGTAATGAATAGATTAGCCTCCCTCTATGCTCTGGAGGTCAAGAAATGTGGACTCTGTTGGACTAAAAAGAAACAGTTAATTTCAGAGTTAAGGACTCTTACTAAGAATGTCCTGTCTCCATTTGTGCACAGCTAGGAACGTGGAGCCATAGCATCTCAGTTGTCACAAGGACAAGCTGTCATAAGTAGATAGGTAAGGTAAGGGTTAATTTTCTTTTGCCTGTAAAGGGGAACCAAACACCTGACCAGAGGACCAATCAGAGAACTGGATTGTTTAAAAGAGGGGCGGGAATTTGTATACTGGGGGTCTTTGTTGTTTCCTC
>NC_133776.1:98352347-98423496 GCF_003597395.2 Chelonoidis abingdonii | reverse complement strand
TCACCACAACCCTCAGGGCCCCTGGGTTGGGACCTGGAGTAGAGGGTGGGCCCAGGTCCCTCCCTCTCCACTCCCCTCCTCCAAGGACACTAGTGGAGTAATTAAGAACTGGTTCAGAGGCAAGCAATAGCACCCTGAACCTACCCCAGAGAAAAGAAAGCGCGAGACCGAGCAGAACAGTACTGGCAATTTGCCACACAAAGGACTAAATTTTGCTCTCATTTACACTGATGTAAACCTGAAAGAACTCCAGTCCACTGGAGTAATTGAGAGCAGAGCCTGGCCCCCTGGCTTTTAAAACTGAGAATTCATTTCATCTGAGGAGCAACTCATAGACCGTGTCAGGGTCTAAAGTTTTTCCATACATCAGCGGCTTGTCACTTGGCATGCATGTCCTCAGTCAAACCCTGAAATAGAGGGTGAGATCCTGGCACTACTGAAGTCAATGGCCAAACTTCCACTGACTTTCTATAGAGCCAGGATTTCCCTGCTCCGGTAGGTATGGGTTAAAAGATGGACATAACTACCGGTTTGAATATCAAATCCAATTGATGCCCTAAATCCTCTCTATGCTACCAAGGGAAGCTTAGGTTTTTTCCATTGCCAGACACGTCCTTATGGCAATTAAAAAAAAAAGGCAACTTCTTTAAAAATAAAATGACATTTGAAAATCTTGAACCCAAAATGAATTAGTCAGTGGAAGTCTTTGGTGGTGGCGTCACAGGGGCTGGCCCACTGAAAGGAGACAGGCTCTGTTAAAGAGACCAAGCTAACCAAGATCCACCTGTGCATGGCTAGTTGGATAAGTAGCTGGTAAGTAATTAGTTAAGGAGCATCTGGGCCTAATAAAAAGTGAAGGACTCAGGGAGAAGCTCAGAACAGAGAGAGGTGGGTGTGGGTGAGAGAGCTTCTCAGAGAAGTTGTCTCCCTGGCCAGCAGAGGCTCCCAGGGAGAGGAACGGGCCCAGAACCCAAAGAGCGAGAGTGTTGAGAGAGACTACAAAGGTCTCCAGGCAGGTAGGCCTAAGAGAGACTTTGCATCAGCAGAGAAGAGACTGCAGAGCTCCAAGCAGGGGAGAAGCCTGGGGACTTACTGCAGAAGATGGCTTGTTTGTATACCATGTCTGATGGCTGATTAAACTAAACCCTTCAAGAGGCATTGTCACTGTATACAAGCCTCATTTAACTTATTGAATGCCCACTAGGAAACATTGAGGCTGAGATGTAACTGTGTTTCCACACAGGGCTGCCAGGGGGCGCTCCAGGGCAAGTGCCTTCTATTACAGCTGGCGCATTTCCATTTCTTTATCAGTAAAACTGGGCTTGAATTGTTTTACATGGCTACAGACGAATACTATTCAATCAGCGAAGCATGTATCTGAATAATGTGTTACTGTGAACACTGCTGTGCTGTGAGTGTTTTAGTATAAACATTGGTAACCACCTGAGTGGAGACTGTGTGTGTTATTGCGTGGGGGAAGGGGAAACGTGTTACTCTAGCGATGATTCAGAGTCTCCCACTTCAACACAATCTTTCAACGCTTGTATTGCACTAATGAGTATGAAACTATTACGCCATATTCTGTGAAAGTATATTTTAAGGTCAGATCTGCCAGCATTTACTGAATGAAAAGCAAGAGAGAAGTACAACTAATACACTTCCACCATTGGTTTTTTTTTTCTATGTGATTCTAAATTCCCTGATAAGTTTAATATCTTGATGTTTAACTTGTCAAAAATATTCTTTCCAATAATAAGCCCTAGCTCTTAGCTCTCCCTTTTCATCCATAGAGCTCAAAATGTTTTTCAAAATAAGTCTGTATCATTCTTCCCTTTTTAGAGATGAGGTGCAGAGACTTGCCCATGATCATATAGCAGGCCAATGGGAGAGTGAGGAATAGAACCCAGCTTTCCTGAGGTCCTGTCCAGTTCTATCTACTAGGTCACACTTGACTGAGGGGTTTAGACTTACGATATAATATATAGGTCTGCTTCCATACTGTTCAGAAAGTAGTAATCTCAAGGATGGATGGGTGGATGTACAACTTGCCCAGCAATTAGAAATATCAGATTCTGTGGCAAAACAGACCATGAGAGCTACATAGTCGTATAAGAGAAATAAATGCAGAGCTGACTCTGTTTTTTTTGTATAGAAGTTATAGCAAGTGGAGTGCTTGTCGGAAAGGAAATCAGATTTCATACATCTTTGCAGCATCCATCACCTGCAGGATGAGCATTTGCTGTTAGAACTCAGACATGTGCAAACACTGCATTCCACAGACTCTAGTGTACTGTATCTAAAACATGGGCTGAAGGCTACTTTCACAAGCTGCTCCTGTGGGTTCACTCCCATCACATACTCTTTGTTTTACAGTCTTAGACGAAATCCTCTGTCTGGAGCAAAGCTGATCTTGTGTGTATTTTTATAGAGGTACATTAAAGAACTTTCTTTCTTACACACACAGTGTTTTAATCCTGAGACGCCTGCTCCATATTAATACCGAAAAACAAATAAAAGTTATTTCTGACTAATCACATGACCTAGCAACCAGCTTGTACTTTAGGACAGCAAAAGAACTAGCCAGGTCTTAAATTTCATAGTAAGGCTCAACACTTGTGCATTTACCTACACTACTGTAGTTCCATTGGCTTTAATGGGACTAACGGCTTGAATAAGGCAAGCAGGGTTTGGACCATTGTTCTTTCTTGGAACAACCAAGTGAACTATCTGATTCCCTCGTTCCTCAGCTCTAGGAGAAATAAATGATTGACTGCTTGGTGCTTTCTGGTTATTTAAAGTAAAGTTTTCAGGTAGAAGGGGTGCAGAATGTTGATAAATTATCCAGGAGTCAAAGGAATTCAATACAAAACTTAATGACCTCACCACACGCTATAGCTCAGTATTAATCATATTTCATGAGAGCACTGAGCCTAGTTATCAGGTAAACAAACTATTTTATTTTCACATTGTGAACTTAATGGCAGCTCTTGTGTAGTCCTTCCAAGTGTCTCCTGGCATTCTAGAGAGGAAAAAGAAACATGGAGAAGCTTCTAAAAGAATAATCCCTCAATTAAAAATGAATAGATAAGAAGCAATTCAATATACCTTGTTGGCAAAAGGATCTTCAAATGAACCAGATATTACCTTGTGTGTCTGGTTCTATGTTGAATAAGCACAATCATAATAAAAATAAGTACTATTCATTTAATGATTTTGTTGAATAAGTATTATTAATTATTGTACCTGGAGGCCCAGCTAAAACTGGGCAGCAAGTCAGCAGTGGAACCAGGACCACAACTCAGGTTTCCTGACTCTCAGTCCCCATGCCCCATCCACAACGTCACTTTCTTAAACAGCCCTCTGTGCTTTATACAAGGTGCAATGTAAAAAACCCAATACTGCAAGCCACCATCACACCTGCCATGTAACTCATGCTTTGACAGATGATAAGTTAAAAAACCCCTCATACTCAGCCACAAGACTCAAAGAAAGTTCTGTGTACCACCCCTACGTTATATGGCCCTCATCCATGTAGTGCTTGAGAATCCATTAATATATTGACCCTTACAAAAGCCTATCAAGTAGGAAACATTATTGTCCTTATTTTACAGATGGAGAATAGAGGCACAGAGAGATTATCTCACTTGCCCAGGCTCGCACAGAGAGTCTGTGATGGAGCCAGGAACCAGGACTACCCAGAGGATTTAGGGGACCTGGGGTCTTCAGCGGCGGGGTCTTCGGGGCACTTTGGCAGCGGGTCCCAGAGCAGAAGGACCCCCTGCCACCAAATTGCTGCCAAAGACCCGTAGCGGAAGAAGCTCCTGCATCCAGGCCCTGCGAGAGTTTTCTGGGGCCCCTGGAGTGAGTGAAGGACCCTGCTCCAGGGGCCCCAAAAACTCTCATGGGAGCCTGGAACAAATTGCCCCACTTGCCCTCCTCTCTGGGTGGCCCTGCCAGGAACTGAGCTCAGGTCTCAACAGTCCCAGTCTGGAATATCCTTCCTCTGCTCCCCAAATATCCAAGATAAAGGACGGGCTTTTTAAAACATCCGGAACGTAACAAAACTGGGCTCAGGGGACTTAGAGGGGAGCAGATTCAAGGGACATTGGATTCACTCTTAGCAGTTCACTCCTATGGAAACTGAGGGAAAGAAGCACCATTAAATTAGGTAAAATTCAGAAATGTATCTGGCTTTTGTTTTTCAGTTCTAAGTGCTGCACTGAATAATGTCACCTATCACCATAATATCATAGCACTAAGGAATTGCACAATTAACAAGGCTGAGTGGCACAGTTATTTGCTGTATGATCTACAAAACAGGGGCCGACACTGTGCTCTTAAATTATTTCAAAAAAAAATCTCAGTCTAAGTACTATACATAGCCTATGCCCAAATCCTCACAAAGGATTCAAGTTGCTTCTTACTTTAAAGCTCTGTCAGGCTGTATAACACAGTATCTTTTGAAGTGTAATACTGTTTAATGTGCACGTCAGCCTTTTAACATCCTTTGTGCTGCATGGTCTCTCACAAAAGCATTCTTCAAAAATCAGCCTTGAAATACATCTGTCAAAGCAGCTTGTCTCTTCTTCTCGAAGGGAGAGGCAACAGAGCCAGAGGACTTGTCTGGAGAGGCTGATTCCTGGAGCACAGTTGTCTGGTGGAGTAAGCATTTGTACTATCCACTTTAGCTTCTGGAATAGGCTGGATCCCTGTTGGGCTAGGAGAGTGGAAGCATGTTTACACGGCAATCCACCCGCCCCTGCTGACCAGCGAGATTCAGAGCCCAGCTCTTCAGACTTGCACTAAGGCCTTAAAAATAGCCATGTGGACAATCGGGCTCTGAAACTCACCCCCTTCCCCGAGCTTCACAGCCTGAGCCCCAGCTGGAGCCTGAACATCTACATGGCGTGAGCCCAAGTTTGTAGACCTAGGCTCTCTGAGACTCGCTGCCATTGGTTGTTTTGCCACATAGACCTACCTAATGGGTCTGTAAATCATGGGCCAGCTTTTCTAACCAAGTTATTTTCTTTGATTTCTTAGCAAATCTTATGAGGATAGTTAAATCCTGCAATGCTGGAATCTGAGGTCATCGGAGGCATTGGAAACCAAATAACTGGAATCTGCAGAATGAGGTTTGTTTTCTTACAACAAACTCCCTGTGATGTGTGTTTGCTGTGCTGATCCCAGGCCTTTGACAGAGCTCATGTGATCACATGGCACAAGTGATTAAAACTATAAACATGGGTCATAGATTGAGACTGCTATTTTCAGGAGACTAAGTAATTATTAAAGAGGCATTTTGGATCCAGTTTGGCATAAGAACACATATCTCTAAATCCTTAAGTAACATTGAAACTATTTCTGGCTCAAGACCTTCTATACCCCTCCACCATATAGAGCCTCAATAAGGACCCTTTATGATGCCCTACCTAGGGGCTGGATTGGAGTTGGGATGGGATTGTGCTGGTACTGCTCAGTGCCGTGATTCTGGACTGCCCATGATAGCTGTGGGGAGGCAGCTGTAAGTTAGATTCGCCTCACACCCTCTGTAACTCACACCAGGGGCTTAAAACCATCTTTCCCATCTATCCCCCTGGCTGTGCCTTCTCCATGGTGCTTCTCTGGAGCCACAGACCAGACTAGGCCCTTTTTAATAAAATGGGCACCATCAAAGCCTTGACGAGGCTCTCTTCATGTCTCCATGTGGATCTCAAAGCAGTTTATCAATATGAATGAATGAAGTGTCATCACCCCTGTGCAGTACTCACATCCCTGTTTTAGTAAAGCTAGAACTAAGAAACTGCTAGTCTGGGTGACTTGCTCCAGATCAAGGAAGTCTGCTGTGGAGCTGAGAACTGACCGGAAGTTGTGTATCTGAGTGTAATGTTTTAACCACTGCACCATACTGTTATGTCACAAACAACCCTAAACAAAGTTCAGCAAAACACTAGCATTGGTCTTTGCAGCATGTGTCCTGTAGTGCTTAGGGGTAGAGTTACAGACACAGGCCTGTAACCTCCAGGCATGGCCGGTGGCACTACCAAGGTTGAGAAGCTCTAAACTTTCCTTGGTTTGTAAATTTTTTCAGCTGGAATCACCTTTGTGTTGTGTGTGTACAGCACCTCACACTATTGGGTCCTGGTCCATAACTTAGACTCTTAAGCATACTTATAATATAAACAATAAACTTCATACTTGATCTGGTTCATGCTGCGCCCCCTGTCCCCACAGGAAGGACATTGCAAGTGGCTTGCTCTGGGAAATAACTCTGATGTCCAAAGTCTGAGCAGTGTGCTAAATATAACAAAGTGGGAAAAGATAAGACAAGATGCAGGAAGATGCATTCTGAGCTGCACTGGAAGTAAAGAGCTGAGAATTATCCTTTGTGACTCAGAGGGCTATTTTTTTTACTGTTTTGTTTTTAAATTGATCTTTATTATTATTTTTTTAAAATTAAAAGATCTGCCCAGTGCACAGCAGCTCTTTCCTGTTCAGATCAATTCTCTTTCCCAAGCCTAAATGTGGGAATAATGCATTTGTAAATAAATGAAGAGCAGGATAATTTAATAATCCTGCCTCTGCTGTTCACTTGGTTTCTCTGATAAAACGCAAACCACTTTTCAGGACTAAGTGCACTAACTTCTCTGCGCTGTGGCAGTGGGATCTTAATATATCTTGGGATCTGAGATGAATGAACCAAATCAAATTTCTGCGTTAAGTACAAATTTGATTTGATCTCAAGTAGGAAGCCAAGTCTGGCACCTCTAGCATAATGACAATTTTGCACTTATACTGCATCTCCCAGCCAGAAAGACCCAAAAGCATGTTACAGACTCAAGGCCTGCTCTAGCTCCCACTGAAGTAAATGGAAATCTCATTTTCTTCTCCTCAGAGAGGCTAGACGGTGGAGTGCCAGAATCCTGCCCAGCACAAACCCAGGTTAGACATTTCTTCCTTGATCCTGCTTGACTGGTCACATAAGCTACCCCCGATATAGTAAAATCTCTGTGTCTATTCAAGTGGGTCACCATTCGCTGTACAGCTACCTTCTCTCTATAGGGCTGCTCTTCAGCAGCAATGATACTTGCTATCTATGGCTTAGTGAAGGAGGAAGTATATCCTATAGGACAAAGACTGCCCTTAAATGGTCTTTCCCTGCTTTTTGCCCTCTGTCATCTCCTTCCCTTTCATTTTACCATTTTTTCTTTGCACTCTGTGAACCTAAGTAATAACAAACGTAAGTGGAAAAAGCCATTCATGCTTCCTATGACTTGTACCCAATGAACATGAAGGCGGAGGAAAGGCAGGAATGAAATATACATTTATTGGCCAGATCTTTCTAGGATGGTTGTTTGTCAAAGGGCAATTTGATGTTCCAGTTTTTAACCCCACATCCTCTTTTCCCCCCACTGCCTCCCCACCTTGCACGTCTAGCTGTTGTGGTTAACGGACTGGGACTGATCACAATCATCTCAGCGGTCTGTCTGTATGGATCCGCTATTGTCTCTCATCTTATTCTCAGAGTGTAAGCGTTTCCTCAGGGCATTTTGGTTATATGTCTGTACAACAACTTGCTCAGTGGGGCTCGAGACCATTGGCCCTACTGCAGTACAAATAATATTTAATACTTATTGTATCCAGCTCAATGTCCACCATGACACAGTAGAGTTTACGCTTTCCCTACACTGCATAGCAGCTTCCATACAGTTGATGCCTCTGTGGGTTTATTTAAACATTTATTCAAACATTAAGCATTTAAAATCATCTAGATAACACTGTAATTAGTTGTGTCATACGCAAAACAGAAGAAATAGCATCTCAGCTCCGCGCCTTTGGTTCTTAAGCCATTTTATCTGGTTACAAAATACAAAGCAATTTCCCATTCAGTGAATTAGCCAGAACAGGGCTAGCCTATTTCCAGCAGGAGATATGACTGGGCTGCAACACTTCCAAAATCACTGATACAGTATAGTCCAGTGGGTAGGGTACTAGAATGAGAGGATGAGGTCTGTCCCTGGTTCTTCCACTGGCCTGTTGAATATCCTTGATCAAGTCACTTTGTTTCACTGTGCCTCGGTTTCCCCATCTGTGAAATGGGGAAAATGATACTTGGTTCCTTCATAAAGTACTTTAAAAACCAATGATAAAAGTAGCTATCTAAGAGCTAGGTCACTGTCGTATTTAGAATCAGTTCCAGTTAAATGAATCATTTATCCTACTGCAATATTCTTTTACAGGCTTGTTTTATTTCCACGGTAGACTTGTGGGCTATTCTGTATTTAAGATTTACATAGCTAATTATTAAAGGGAGTTGCAACTTCACAATTGCAAAACTGACACTTTAGCTGATGTGACAGTTTCTTCATCCTGTTGCTTCAAAGCCTAGAAAACAGATTTGCAGAAACAATAATTTAGATCACAAACCCTGGGTCTCATGCTTTGTAAAGTCAGAAATAGCACGCTAAGCCAAAGCGAATGAGTTATCCACTACAAACTGCACCTCTATATTGGCTTGCCAAGCGCAAAGCAGTTCAACATTATCATCATTTCTACATCTGTCTGTGACTATGAGAGATGTCTCTCACACACATACTTTGTGGATTTACCTTGTAAAATGGTTATAAGTCGCAGAGGAAAAAGTCAGTGTCCGCCTACTGCACGTATTTTGTTTGGGTGGCCAAATAGATATGAAATATCAGTGTTGTCTTGATTTAGTGGTAAGAGTGATACAACACATTGCCATACAGAGTCCAGTTTCCTGTGAGCACGTCTTCCGTTTTAGTAATAACTCCATTTCTCTGCATTAATATTTGCCACCCCTCTTAGCTGTACTTTATCTTAGCTGCTGAGTGTAACAAACTGTATGGCCAGGCTGTTATCAATCCATCTCTTTAACACCAGTCAAGCAGACACATAAATGACATCAATTCTGCCTACAGATAGGTGGAGGTACAAAAATTGCTCCCTCAAAATGGGAGGCTGAGTTGGGCCGTCTATCAAAATCAGCGTCTGGTGTATTGGAACTTGAATACAGGGCTGGGAGCACAGCAAGGAGTCGGGGGAAAGAAGCCAGCCTGGAGCAACTGGGAATAAATGAGCGGGGAGACCAAGACTGGTAGGACAAGAGGACTAGAGATAAGAAGTATGAGGACTGGAGATTGGGACTGGCTAATTAAGAATAGGCCTGGGATGAGGAGGATGGAGGGGGGAAGAGATAGGACTGGCACAGGGACAGGTTGAAGGAGATGAGGCAGAAGGGGACAAGCTTGGAGGGAACAGGAAGTGGAATCATTCAGTGTGCAGGATGGTCATGTTCAGGGATAAGGATTGTGTAGTGAAGTAGAGTATTTTCTGTAATAACTGTTTTCTATAGCTTCATTTGTTGCAAACTTTGGAAGATATCTAGTGAACGAGGCAAGGGATTGCAGGAAGAGAAAGGATAGTTTCATGGTTAAGGCAGTTGAATGCTGCCCTGGAGAACTGGATTCCATCCCTGCTACAGAGCTCCTGTATGATGCTGGGCATGTTACTTAAACTAGGCTTTTCACAGGCAGTCACTAAGTGTGTGCTCCTCATTTTCTGAGTTTCTGGATTGAGACCTCGTGGTCTGATCTGCAGAAGTGCTGAGCACTCACAGCTGCAGCTAAAGTCAACGGGAGTTGTGCTTTGAACATATGGAGTGCTATATAATGCTAAATGCTCTAAAGACCTAGATACCTCAAATTGGGCCCCACAAATTAGTGCATACTTTTGGCCTTAATCTTTCTGTGTCTTTGTTCCCTATTTTACAAATGGGGATAATATCACCTCCCTCCCAGGGATGTTGTGAAAATGTATTAATGTTTGTGAAGCCCTCAGTTACTATGGCAAATTGCAGCATAGACGAGCCAATAAGAATATTAATAATTCTGTCTTCAGAGCAGGGTTTGAATAATGTGCGTTCTAGGGCCACGTACAACGAGGAGAGAACAAAATGTTGAATGGCTGCTCATTCAATGACTACTATCCATCCTGTATGTTGAATAAGTCAAGGTCCTCTGGAAAAGATAATATGTGATCATATAACTAAAGACTGTATCATAAAATACATGCTCATGGGGGAAGAATTAAGGTTGCATAGAGAACATTAATTCTGGCCTTTCCTAACTTTTGAGAGCTTGACTTACTGTAAGAATAATCTACGTGTGTTTGTGTGCGTGCAAAATACATATTGATAGAGGGCTAGATCCCGAACTGGAGTAAGGTACTATCCAGTGTGAGTAAGAGTGGCAGAATCTGGCCCATGCTGCACAATGTTAGTTAATTGTCGTACAACTAATGGAACAAATATGTTCCTCCGGAAACATAGATGCCCATACAAAGTGTACCACCTTATGTGTCCATGAGGAGAGAGATTAAAAGAAAGAGAGCTTCTGCCATTCATTTGGTGGAGATTTATACTGTAACTAGCTAAATATTTATTTAGAAGATGAACAGGATAAAGCTCATGGACTTTTCTTATTACACATATTTCTCCACTGCAAACCCTCTTAATTGTCTGTCAGCATTGGTAGCTGGGTCTGTGTGAGAAGGATGCTATTCTTAGAGAATGGACTAAAAGATTTGATTACTGTTTGGATATCATTGATTTTATCTGAGACAGGTCATGAGAAACGGAATCCTTTTGTTTCCTCAATGTAGTTAACAAATACAATCACATTATTTCCTCATGCTTGAAATTACACCTAAAGCGGACACGTTTCCCATGAGAAATGGAGAAAGATAAGTTAGTTTACCTTTACGTGGTGACCCTCAGTTTTGAGAGAAGACTGCCCATTCTAAAATTAATTTGAGTGGGGGGTGATAAAATTTCATGACCTGTATTAAAAATTCCTCCAACCAGATTTAAATTTATTCACTAACATCTGGTTGGAGTTGACCCAGGGACTCATCATTCACAACATACTGAGAGTGACTTGTTTGAACTCAGTTTTGTAAAGCAACATGACACAGTATCAATTCGCTCTCCACCGGCATGCCATGTTTCAGAATTAAATGAATAGTTGCACAAGGCCAAACTGAATTCATTTTGATTTCTGATATGTAGTTCTCATGACTAATCTGGTTGTGAAACAGACCTTTGCATGCATGTTTCACTACTGCTGTCTGGGTATTTCATACATGATAATTCCTTGGCAATGTTTTTCCAAGAACTTTTGCCCTCAAACAGAGGTATGAACCAAAGCACTGACACTACAAGCACACAGATTGGGCCAAAACCTCAGCTCCTCTGGAAGGACTATCATAAATTATGACATGAAACCACAGCTCCTCACTGGGGGCAAGATGGAGAAAGAACCCACATCAGACCTCTGGGAGGCTTAATGTTCACCTCAAATCCTGGGGAGCGCAGGAACCATACCAACTTAGAGAGGTTATAGTGTTCTTCTCCAGCCATTCCTGGCCATTCTGCTGACTGGTGCAAATGTGTGGAGCCATTGTCTTGCATCCTCAGTGTTCCTTCGCATATGCTAATGGACTTTCCCTTACTTGAACTGTAGGCTGTTTCAGTCATCGGTGACCTGAATAGATCTGCAGCCTGGAGACAGAGAGAAAAATCCTTTTCCTCCTGCTCTTTGACTTTGTGCAATCTGTCCAGCATCTGCCCTGGCAGTCTGGTCTGTGTTCAGTGTCCTGGATTTGGGTCTATCCAAAAGATAGTACTCCATAAATAAAGCTACTGATGGAATTAAAAATGCAAGACCAGACCTGATCCTGCTGGAGCATTTCTGTATGGGGCCCTGTTTCCGTATATAGCAGTCATTTCCCCCCATTTAGAATAACAGACTCAAGGAAATGTTGCCAGGGTTGAAAATAAAAATAAAATGCAAATTTAGAAAGAAATCTTGCCTTAAAGCCTCCTCCTTGGTGATTCATTGGTGTGTGGTAAATTGCCAGAGCCATTAGAAATGTTTCACGTTAAAAAAAACAACAAAGCAAACACGCCATAGCGGAAATCAGAAAAGGCAGCCTCAGAGCAAATGGTCAACCTGCTGATCCTTCAACTGTGGACAAAGGATAAATACTGTGTGACTTGCTCCATTTGCACTTTACAGATGACCTCAGTTTGAACCCTAAATGCATGGCAGCTTAAGAACATTTAAGGCTAACCTTGTAGAGAAAAACTGTTCATCTTCAGTCTTAATGAAAATTTGTTGACATAATATATATGTATATATGAAGCTGCCCACTGTTAATTCACAAATTCAGGTCAAGTTTGAACCAAGGCAAATTTTCAGAGCATTTAATGTGAATATTCAGGATGAATATTTCAGATGGTAAGAAAGCAGTCAGCAGGAGTTAAGCCATCAATCGAAAGAAGAGCTGTACTTTTGTTGTTTGAGACTCTTTCTGCACTTTTACTGTGAATGACTGTTGTATCAACCAGGCAAGGTACTAACAAACTTCAACAAGACTTTATTTTTAAAGTGGAAACCTCTTAACCAAGCTGCTGCTGCACACTCTGTAACTCTCACTCTGCCTCAACTCCTCCCCCTTCCTTCCTGTTTCTTGTCCTTTCAGACTCCCAACAGCCAGTGCTCCCAGTTCTAATAATCACAAGCAACGTCTAAACACCACAATGATTTCTATGCATTCAAATTCAGGTCCAGGATACTCTGGTTTTGATTGGAATAGTAGAAATCTATTTGCCAACAGTACCAAATAAGCCATGCAAATAAGCCAAATTAAGGACTTATTCCAACTCCCACTGAAGTAACTGTGAGAATTCATATTGCATTCAGTGGAAATTGGATCACGCCCTACACCACAAGCTGTTGTATGGCTGTGTATCTGTCAGGTGCATTTTTGCATTTGTTCTTCACCTTCTTCAGCCATATGGAGTCATCTTTTAAAAATGCAACTAAGCACAGTATGGTACTGACGAAACAAGACAGAGTTTGTTCCCAAATATAGTACCAACTGAAGTCAATGGGAGTTTTTCCATTGACTTCAGTGGACTTTGCAATGGGCCTTACCCAGTTATTCCGCATAAAGGTTTTAAAAGGCTCACAGAGTTTGGGTTACAATAATCTGATGATGATTCTCAAGTACTTAATATCCTTTTTCTTGTCAATTAAGTTAATCATTCTAGGGACAGACAGTCTTCTCAGGGATTCTGTAACCTCCCTTTAATCTTTCTGTTATGCATTAGAGTTTTAAAACTTGGAGGGTGGGGGTGGCATTATCCTTTGGTATCAAAAGATTATCAAATATTTCATAGTTATCTGGCCTGTGTATTACCACACAGATATGAGCCAGGCGTTTGATATTCAGTCGAAATAAATAACACTGACTACCTTGAGTTGGATCAAGAGGTAGCTCATCAGTATTAGCAACACTAATGGGAGGAAGAGGAAAACAACCACAAAGCAAGAGGAATAGAGATAAGAGGGAAGATGTAAAGAGGGAGAGAAAATTGTTCTTTGATTGTACTGTGGGCTTTTTCCCTAGTGCAGACCCTTCTCAAGCTAGCTGGCATGTGATATATTCAGCGTTGCAGATTATAGAACTGCTGATTAGATAGACTCATGCAAAACTGGCACAAAGGTTATGATTTGATAGTGAGTGGCAGATAGCTTTTGTCTGGGATGGAGCTCCACAGTTCTTCCACAAAGATACATTTTTCCATGAATTCTGCTCCATAGACACACTGTTTGAGTCGCTATTTTCAGGTTCTTTCCCCTCGACTTTGAGAAATGAACACATGCGTCACTCTGTGTTCCTGCCCTTAGTCCTGAGAAATCTCTTTATGTTTGGGCATGCTCAAAGCCTTTTTCACCTGTTCTGCTCTTCTCGAGTACTCATTACCTAACGGGCTACATTTTCTGCTATTTGTCTTCTCTTTCATTTAAGATTTTGATTTTAATTTTCTCTGAAGGCTACATGGATCTGATCCAAAGCCCGTGAAGTCAATAGAAGTCTTTTCTTATGTCATCACACATCATTGTTAGGCTATTGTCTAACACAGCAGCCTGACTCTTCTAATATATACTTGCCCCCAAACCATTACCAGGAGTCCATGAAAGGAAAGAGGCTCCATTGGTTCAACTACAGAGACAGGAAATCTAGGTGGAGTGGAAGACCAGATGCCAAGTCTTGTTCAGAAGTTCTTACAGCAGCGCAGGGCATGAATCCTCTTTGGAAGATGATAATCTTGGAGGCTTTTCCATTTTAAATGCCTAATTCAAAACTCTCAGGGCAAGTAAATTTTCCATTGATGCTTCTGTAAGGACACTAGGAATGATCCCTAATTTACAATTGTCTGAAAAGTTGCAGTCTGATGACTGCTATTTTCCTCTCATATTTCTCCCTGGTGCTCATCCCCATTCTGAAAAGACGAGAATCCAGGGATTTTTTTTTAAGAACTGCTGTATTGTAGGGGTATTATGTAGCAAGGAAATATATCAGCTCACTAGCATAAACCAGTTTTTTTCTACCGCAAAGCATCTGTTCGTTAATGGTCTCCGTGGTGTCTAATCTAACTCCCATTAAAGACAATGGGAATCTTTCTGTTGGCTTTAATGAGACTTGGATCAGGCACCATCAGGGTAATTTTTTTATCTATGGAAATTTCTTTTGTATTACAGCACATGGGGGTAATTCTGTTTGTTGTATAGCAAAATAGCTTAACTGCCAATTTTTATTATGGTATTTGGTGCAAATATTATTTATGCCAAGAAATGTTCTATCCGTGTAATTAAAAACAGCAATCATATTCTCTGGTTTTGGTTAGTTGGAGGAAAAGACCTAAACATATTTAATATTTTTGAAAAAAATAAACATGGTATTGGAAACAGCAAGGGTTTCTGATAATCCTATTTAATTTTACACATGAAATAAGTGATTTGTGTAAAGCAATATCCTTCCTTGGCAGAAAGTCTTGTAACATCTGAATGTTGATGGTTTGCTCATCACTGATCTATTTTGAAAGCATGGAAAACTTGCTGTGAAGATGTATTATGCCCATAGAGTACTTCTATCACACATACACCTGCTCTTGGAATTATTTTGGGGAAGTTCTATGGCCTGTGCTATGCAGCAGGTCAGACTAAATGATCATAATGGTCTCTTCTGACCTTAAAATGGATTAATCATATTCTATAAATCTTTCCTTTCTGTTATTTTCCTTTGTGTAAAAATAATGTCGAATATCATCTTTTCATTAGTTCTTTTTTTAATCTAAGATTGATTTAAATATAAGCATCAATATTGTAAGAAAACAAGAACTAAAAGCAGTGTTCTATATAGAAACGTGTGGGTGCAAAATTAGGCACATCCTGTGCTGATTGATAGTTTTGTTGTGTTCTTTTTCCTCAGTGTATTGGGTGCCTTCTCCAGCATCATAATATAGTATGATTTCCCTCATGATTCATTAACATGTCAAATTCATCTACATGCTCAATATTAATTGATAGCTATATTAAATTAAATGAATAATTTATTAATATTTCCAAAGCACGTTGAGATCCTCTGAGGGGAGGTAGCATAGAAGTACAACATATTGGCATGACATAATATTCAAGGAAGTAACAGATGTGTTGGAGAGGATTAGTGCTACTCAGTTGCACTACAGCATGCAAATTTCACACTGCACTGTGTGGGTGGTTAGCTAAGAAGTTTTCCTCCCACCAAGGTATATGTTAGACTTTATAGTCTTCATGCAGTTGCCTTTGGATGGCAGTGTTCATGGATATGTAATGTATGGCCAGCTATCTTTGTTTATCACACCTTTAGTCTGCAAAACTAGGAGTTGGGTATGCTGTTGAGTGGTCCAAAAAATCATCCAGGTGATGTTTTGTGAAGTTTGATTATACAAGCTGAAAATTGTGATGTGACAGAGGTTGAGGAGCAAAGAATCCAATTCACTGTGCTAAAGATTATTGAGTTCAGCTAAAATTTTACAAGTGATTAGAAGTGTCACAAATGGGGACAACTCTTGAGTTTGTCTGAATTTGTCTCGCTTCCACTTCAAGTCATTAGATCATGTTATAGCTTTTTCTGCAAGACTGAAGAGCCCATTACTATATATTTATTGCCCATGTAGGTACTTAGATTGTAATCAAGTCATCCCTTTATTCTCTCCTTGCTAACTAGATTGAGCTCCTTGAGTTCATCATTGTAAGGCATATTCACATGGATAATGTAGTTGGATGAACCAGATGAATTAAATCAGGAAGGTTTTTTCCTGGCTGACTGATAATCAGTTAGGGCATTGAAGGAAAGAATATTTCGGTGAAATCCAGATCTCATTGAAGTCAGTGGCAAAGCTCCCATTGATTTCAGTGGGGCCAGGATTTTATCTCTGTATCTAAGATCTGGATTTATTGTTCAGGAAGATGTTATCTTTGTAGTTAATGATATCTTGGTCTATCTGCTAAGTTCTAGTCCCATAGTTTGGCCTGACCAAAACTGTATCCAGTCTTTCAGAAGAAAGAGTAAGTTTTGGATTCATGAATGTTTGTGCTATATGGGTGGATTTGTTTCTTTATCTTTCACTCTTGTTCTCCTGATACTCTGCCTCATTTTTTTCTCCTTCATATGCACACCAACATTTACCTTCTAAAATATCCATGGTTCATTGAAAAGATTGTGAACTCTGTATCAGGTTATGCAAAAGAGGCATCTTTCTTATCTCTTGCTCTTCAGAGCCAAGTATATGAAATAAGAAGGTCCTTCAACAAAAAGTATGTTATTCCAGAATAGTTTATTTTATAGTGAAATAAAATTATTTAAAAAGAAGATAAATTGTATGCAGCATCTATCAAATAATATATCTATCTCATTTTTAAGGCAATTCAGCTTTTCTCTTGCATTATAGAGTATTTAAAATATTCAAATATAAGCCATAAAAATACATATATACACATACATATATATATATACACACACACAATTTTGTGAGCTTGTCATACAAACAGAAGACTCAGCTATAATATTATGCAGCCTGGATGCTAATAGCAATGCCAAGAATTAGGGGTTATTTAAAAGGTGAGTGAATGATGATGAAATGGCTCAGAAGAGTATCTTAAATCTCTAATGGTCATTCACATAAATAACACTTCACCATTTCCCATCTGTCATTCTCTGCGAAGATTTGTGGTACCCTTTGATCAAACGACTTGTCCTTGAAGTACAGTTAGCATTCTAGTGTGAAATATCAACTGTTCTGCTATGACAGAATGAGTTCAGTCAGCAAGCATCAGAAGCTCTGTGTGACACTTCTCATAGGAGCTGAGAATAAAATGCAATTTCAACCAGGTGGAGCAACCAGCACTAGCTGCCTTATTAGAATGGCAAACACCTTAAAATGTAAAATGAATGTATTCTGATGACAATAGCATTAGCCAATGAGCTGTGGTTAACTGATAATCTTGCCAAAGTGCTCAGCCTCCTTATTCAGTGAGTTTCATCATCTTTCTTTTCTTCTTTTCACAAGAATGTTGTACAGTAAATCCTGACTTTCACTCCAATTGCATCACTCTCTGCAGTTTTGCAATTTGTTATAGATAGGCCCGTGTCACAGATCTGCGTAGGCTTTCCCTACTGGGCACTCACCTGATTGCTGGGGGTGCTGGGTCCAAATGCTGACTCCTAAATACCCTTGTTTTACTGGGGTTGGTCAGAGTGTAGGCACTGTTGCTGGCTTTGTGCACACTCTATGTACACACTCCAGGTGCAGACCTCTTATCTGAAACCTCTCTTAGCAAAGGAGACCCCCCTGCAGTCCAATTGCCTAGTCCTTGAAAGTAGCGTAATCTCCCCTTAGCCTTCCCTTATCCTCCCCAGTACCTCTTGCACATTCCCCAGAATCGCAGCAAAGATTGCCTTTTGGTTTACAGTTTGCCTTTTCAGGGGCACACTGCAGTGAAAGCCAGCAGAAACAGAGTCAGAGTTTGCACAGGATTCTAAACACAGTTTGTTCTTTACTTAATGACACAAGAGACACACAGACCTAGACAAAATAATAAACACACCCATATTCATTTTCCCTGTTTCAGTTTCTTCCCCACTGTGGAGAGTTCTTTGGATGTAGGCCAGAATCCCCTCAGGGATCTAGAGTTTTCTTGCACAGGGCTTCTCATCCAAAACAAGGAATCCCTATGTCTTTCTGTTTCATAAATAGCTGCTGAGACACTCTCTATTTTATAACCTTCAGCCCCCTTTGTCAGAAAAGTCCTGATCAGCATCAGCAGGTAAGCACAGAACCCTCCCAGGTGACTTCATTGCCAGGTGACCTTTCCCCTGTAAACAAGTTCTCCTGGGTAAGTGCCAACCTTTTGTCTCAAGGTATTTCCTTTTGAATAGAGGACAACAAAGATTTAATGAATCTCTATTCTACTATTATCTCTTGGAATTTCAGTCCAGCATGTACCTAAAAGGACAACAGGGAAGGCAAAAAAAACCCCTCACATTCAAAATTGTACTTAGGCAGTTTCCCCAAATTGTCACATCCTGTACCATAAAAAAGACTTGATGAATAATGTTGACAATGTGTAATCTTAAACTGAGTGCTAAGTAGAGCTAGGTAATTTCCAATAAGCTAAAAAGAGAATGAAAACAACATGTTACTGTGTTATGTTGGAAGAGAGGTTAATTAACTTGATTGTCATTTTGTCAGCATCTAGGGTCATTAGTGGCCTGAACTCAGACACTTCTCAGGACCTCCATGTATAGCCTCCTAAAAGACTAGCTCATCAGCTGATGTTAATTGGTATAGTTCCATTGACTGCAAGATGAATGGAAGTAATCTCAACACATATAAAGTATATACAAATTCCCCTTCTAAAGGATCAGCTCTTAGAACTACCACAATTCACACCAGCTGAGAGTCTGAACCCTGAGGAACCTCAAACAAATATGGTGGGAAGAGGAATATTTGAAATACTAAATATTTGTAAATGAGATCTCTATATATGGTGAGGGGTAGCGGGGAATGCTGAACGTACTTTACTAGAGGGACTGTACATATCTTTTGTGCATCAAGATGACTTTAATTCAGACCCTTCCTGCAGTCATTATAAATAGAAAACTCTTGCCAAATGCAGCATGACTGGCTTCATTGGAATGCAGACTGTATGTCCAGTCACAACAGCTCCCACATGAGCTATGGAGCTCATGAATAATTGACTGAATGCAAGACTACAAAGGATTACTACTTTGTTTTTATTCATGCTTTTCCTTCCACTACCATTAATTTGAATACAAAACCAAGAAAATGCATGGCTTTTATAGTATTGAAGTCCTTATCCAATTAGATGCAATGGACTTTTATTCTCATATTGACTTAGTGTTAGTTTTGTCTGAAGAAAGAATAAGCAAAAAATTAGTAAATACTTCATGAACTGGCTCATACAAAATACATAGGAATAGAATAGTCATCACCTTATAAGTCCATAGAAATATAAATCGGTTCACAATTTATACATAGAAAAACTAGAGGGCTTTAGTTGCAAGAAATTGAGAAGGTGATGAAAACAGAGAGTCAAATTCTCTGATGGTGCAAATGGGTGACACGCCATTGAAGTCAGTGGAGGTGCTCCTATTTACCAAAGTTTGCTTTTGGGCTGGAGAGAGATAGGTCCTAATAAATATTTTTTTTTACTCCAGTTACATGCTGGCATTACTCCAGTGAAAGAAATAATGGCATAAAGCCAGGCCCATAAAAAAGAAAAAAAATACAAACTAAAATAATCATTAAGGGACATGCATAAATGCTGCCATTGATAAAGACTGAAGGAAAACTTCTGCACTGACTCATAGCCCATGTAAGCTACTGAAGTTGGCCCAGAACAAAAAAGGAAGATTTCATCCAAGTAAAGAACTCACTCTAGATCAAAGTGTGCTCTTTGATTTGCACGTGTCACTCCTGTTGACATTAGTGACAGTTTATGAATGCATACGATGGTCTAATTTAATCTTATTTATTTGATGACACTCTTCCTGGTCATAAAGGGTGAAAACTACTCTTGTTCAGAGCACAGGATATATGCACTGCCTAAATCCCACATAACTCCTCAAAATGGGGTTTAAATGGTTTGTACAATGGCATGGCCTTTGGATTGTCTCCCTAGCTGAATTTTACATTTTTCATGACGTTAAGTATCAGGGGGTAGCTATGTTAGTCTGTATCCACAAAAACAACAACTCACCAGCAACTGCACATCACACCACGGAAACACTAACCCAGGAACCAATCCCTGTAGCAAACCTCATTGTCTACTCTGTCCCCATATCTACTCTAGCGACACCATCAGAGAACCTGACCACATCAGCCAAACCATCAGGAGCTCATTCACCTGCATGTCTACTAATGTTATATATGCCATCATGCACCAGCAATGCCCCTCTGCCATGTACATTGGTCAAACTGGACAGCCTCTATATAAAAAAAACAAATGGACACAAATTGGACATCAGGAATGGTAGCATATAAAAGCCAGTAGGAGACCACTTCAATCTTCCTGGACATTCTACAACAGATTGAAAAGTAGCCATCCTTCAACAAAAAAACCTTCAAAAACAGACCTCAAAAAGAGAAACTGCAGAACTAAAATTCATTTGCAAATTTAACACCATTAATCTGGGATTGAATAGGGACTGGGAGTGGCTGGCTCACTACAAAAGCAGCTTTGCCTCTCCTGGAATTGACACCTCCTTATCAATTATTGGGAGTGGACTACATCAACCCTGATCAAATTGGCCCTGTTAACACTGATTCTCCACTTGTGAGGTAACTCCCTTCTCTTCGTGTGTCAGTATATGATGCTTCAATCTCTAATTTTCACTCCATGCATCTGAAGAAGTGGTTTTTTACCCATGAAAACTTATGCTCAAATAAATCTGTTAGTCTTTAAGGTGCCACTGGACTCCTTGTTTTTGTTTTTCATGAGTTGCAATAATGACACTGAGAAGGAAGAGGATTGGAGAAAATAAGACATAGTCTTTAAAGTATAGTCATAAACTTTAAGTATAAAACAGATAAATTCCTTCAGTGTTTTGAATTGCTAGAATGGCCATCTTGGAACTGTCTGTTCCATTTTATGAGATGGGTAAACAGGTTTACAAGGGCTATTCAAAGGATAACCACTGCACCAGCTCCACTAGGCATGAGATTATTTCCAAGAGTGACAAGCAATGTCTGTGGCATTAATCTGATATCCAGAGCCCATCCAGATAGCCCCATCACCCTTAGATGACATGAGGCATAGTGCTGATGTAGCGTTTTTTCCTCCTTGTTCTACAATGGCGGTTGAAGTGAAGAGCAGTTCACTGATGCTACAGTTTCACACATTCTGCTTAAAGCCACTGCATGCTTTCCTACCAGTCCCTTCCAAAGAGAGGTCTCTAGAAGCACAGAAAAGCTCCTCTATGAACGAGTATGTTAGCCTCCCATCACCATAATAATCATAATTTCTATAGGACTGTTACTGACCAGTATGAGTCTGCATACATTGTAAGTCATATCCCAGCTCACCAATACAGTAGCTGTGAAATCGCCAGTGGACAAAAAACTTTTAGTGCTTGTGTAATGCCAACAGACCCTAGTTGTGGGCGAGCAGGATTGAACCAGGGACCTCTGGAATTTAGTGCATGAGCCTCTATTGCATGGGCTAAAAGCTAACTGGCTGTTAGCTAAGGCTGTAGAGCAAACTCATTAATCAAAATCTTTCTCTTCCTCCCTCTCCCTCACCCCTCAATGGTCTCAGTGCCACTAGATGGGACACAACATGACACCCAGGAGGTGTGTGGATTACACTTGGATCATAATTTAAATATAAAGCTTAATCTATTCACTAATCGTGATATTCCTCATAGAGAGATGAGATTAGGTAACAATTTATGATTGAAATAACTGTGTTATGGGAAAATACAATTTACATTAGTCAGTTTCTTTCCAAGATGATCATGAATCTTTAAATCCCTGCTATGACTTTTACTGCCTGTGGTCCAAAATAGCCCAACTTTAGCAGCCTGCTGGTCAGGCTGCAAAAGATATCTTGTTTGATAGAATTTTGGGTATGTTTTGCAGATGATAGAGAGGAGGTTTTATTGGTGGTTGACTGAGCTCTTTTTGAATTGATTATTTTAATGCAATTGATTTAATTGTATTGTTAATGGTATTTTAAGACACTTACAGCCTTGGATAGGTGTCTCTTTTTAGGGTTGTTTTTTTTTTTTTTAAGATTTAAATAATATTTGCTACTCCTTTTCACGCCAAGAGCTGTATGGGTCTGATCCTGCATTCATTCAAGACAACAGCAAAGCTCCTATTGACTTCACTGAGGAAAATGTAGACTCTCTATGTATGAAACACTGTTTGTGTGCATGTGTGAGTATATTAATATAGGTATGATTTTTCAGGCAAAAACTACATGAAAAGAATTTTTATCTTGTGACTTAAGCCTTCAAAAGAATGAAAATTCCCTGTTAAGTGTTGAGCTTCTAATACCTTGCTGCAAAAGAATGCGGTGAGATGAAGTTAAAGTGACTCCCTGCTGTGCCTTGATCCTCATTTATGAATGTCTGTTCTTTTGTTGGTGCAGACAAAAGTCAAAGTGCTGTTCTTTTAAAGCTAAAGCACCTTTCCGTGGGTTGTGAAGGTGGAGATGTCTGCACTGGCTGGCGCATTTGGGACTTGCAAATTTCCTTCTGTGAGTCAGCCTCAAAGAAATAGACAGAGCTTGAAGTGTGGGCAGGTTCACACTGAGGATGCCAGTTGTTTTGGGAAATGCTCCTTGGGTCATCTCCCCAAAGTACCACACAAAGGTAATTGTCATCCCTTCCTATCCTAACGGCTGTAACATCTTCTTGGAGGCCCAGCAGAGAAGTGTCTGTGACTGCATTTATTAATGTCCTCTTCTCATTGCTCCACTAAATGTAAAGAGAAATAGGTACCAATACTGGGGCAAACCTGTGAAGCTACAGAATGTTAAATGGTAGTTTAAGGTAACGGATATGGATCAGCTGCACAGTGGAAAAACGGTAGTGGAAAATATGTGGCAGAGGAATATTTATCCTTTGCAGTCCTATGCCAATGAGCAGATCTCTCTGGTATGTCTCTGCCATGCAGCATAGGAAGGTGATAGGACAAGCCAGGTAAAGGTCTAATGCAGTGGTTTGCCAGTTCATTTGATTGGGTCCCACTTCTTTGTGTCCATAGTCGCATATGTGCCCCCTCCCGCACATACATATACTGCCGCCCAGTTCTGGAGGCAGAGTGGAGGGCAGCGGCTCCTGGCTGGATGCCCAGCTCTAAAGGCAGCGCCACACCAGTAGCAGTGCAGAAGTAAGAGTGGCAATGTGAAAAGTGATATTTGTTAATATCACTTTTCACAGCAGATTTAGTGTCCTATTTCCACTCTTACTTCTGCACTGCAGCTGCCACCCTGGGTCTGACAGCTGGAGCCCTGCCGCCAACTCCTGGTGAGGAATTATGGGGGAAAAGGAGACCCTGAGCCTGGACTACCTCCCAGCGAGGGATTGAGTGTATGTGTGGGGGGTCCGGCTGGCAGCTCCAGGGCAGCGAGATTCCAGCTGTCTCCTTTATCCCATCTCCCACCTCCCAGGTGTGCAGGGCCCTTCTGCATGAGCTCCCCCACCAGGCTGACAGCCAGAGCTCTTAGAAAAAAGCAGACATTCCTGCACACATCCCGTGGGAGGCCCATCCCATAGTTTGAAGATTGCTGGTCTAATAGGATCATATTCTGTACAAAAGCCCTGTGGTTCAGATAAACAGCTGGCCATGTCTGCTATCCCTTAGCTTGCCCCTTAGTCATGGCCCTATTTCACTTGTGTGGGCAGTCTAGTCAGCTGAGGTTAAAATACAGTCCCCCATCTGCTGGAACAATTCCTTTCTATGTGGACTTATCCAGGATTTGCCACGAGCCCAGATAGCTGACTGGAATCCTTCCCCACATGGGACAGCAGTGGAATTACTAACCACCAACTACTGCAGTCACCATCATTGCCCTCATGCCGAAGTTCTCACAACACATTTTTGGGTGGCCTCAGAGTGCGGCCACCAACTCTTGCTGGTGGCTACTCTGACATTTTTTCCTAAAATACTTAATTAACTTTAGAAAAAACAAATACATATACACATATATATGTCCAAATCATTGTAAATAATTTATATAGGTGCTTAGCATGCTTTGCTCTCTCTCTTTTTTTTTTTTTTAGGCTTGCTAGCTAGTAAATCTGTTACTATGAAAAGTGAAATTTGTATATTTGTTAATATCACTTTTCACAGCTGACTTACTCAGCCCTGCTGAGCTGGGGAACAAATTAGGCCCTGGATGGGGAGGTGAGTAGGGGGCTCAGTGGCAATCGGGGGAGGGAGGAGCCCAGGGCAGAAGACTGGGATCCCACTGCATGGCTGGGAACTGCAGGAGGCAGAGGAGGCCAGGGGCAATGTGTGGGAGGTGAGCCCAGAGCTGGAGCCCAAAGCCCTGTGGCTGAGGGATGGAGCCTGCCACCAGACAGCCAGAGACTGCCGTCCACAGCCCCAAGGCTGAAGACTGAAGCCTGAGCCCCACCGCCCCCAAGGAGGTGGGGAACTCATACTGGCCGCCTGCTCCTACAGTGTTTATGACTCCTGAAGGGGACATGCACCAGCCCCTACAGGTGGCCACAGGGCAGGTGCTGCTGCTTTGCTCCCACTCCAAATTACTGCCCAGAACCGCAAGAAAAGCCCCTGGTGGCTGCATTTGAGAAACGCTGTCCTAACATGTCACTCCATGGAGGAAGGGCAGGAGATGCTAGTTAGCAGCCGATGTTGTACCGCTGCCCTTCCCCTTGATCTGCAATGGAAGGGGGCAGCTGTGGAGCTGAGCTCCACTTCATACACTGAAGGGGTATATGCACCCTTTGTACAACCCACCCAAACCGTGCGCCTTCCCTTGTCCTGTGGGAGTGGTGTACTTCCGTTGCCAATGCGGGACCTTTGTACCCAGGGAGTAAGCAGCAGGGTTAGCTCCTAAATTACACAGAACCAGAAGTATCTGGTTGAATGGCTGCGTTACTAGAACCATATTACAGTTCAGCCTGGCCAGTCCTCAAATGTAGTTAAAGAGCCACTAGGGCATTTGTAGATGCCAGGGTACCTGCACTAGGCTGATCCCACTTATTTCTCTAACTCCAAGCCAAGGTTTGTATTTCCTTTTCTTTTTATACTTTTTATTCTCTTTCTGGAGAACATAAGCCAACATCGGATTACGTGACATGTGCCTTGACAACGCAGGAGTCAAAAATATAAATCCTCAGGGATGCATATCATATTGCACTGAAAGAAACATTCCTAGTAGATTCTTCATCAGGAAGACTCAGGTAGGTGTCAGCTGGGACCAAACTGATCAGCAGGAGCAAAGGGAATGAGGACTAGTAAGAAATACAAAATGGAATGTTACATTATTGTCTCATGCATCCAGAAATTACAGTTATGGGTCTTCCACTTGCTGCTTTGTGAAATAGCTTCATCTGGTCAAAGGAAGGACTTATCTATGCAACCTTTAAACTGGTGAAATGCCCTTTCACATGCAAGCTGTCAGTGTGCCCGCTGGTAGAAGAGTTTCAGAATCAGGCCCTATGCACTCCAAAGAGTCACACTTCCATGCTCCAGAGAAACTGGTGCTGTGCGTATCTATCAAGGTTCATTTTATGTTATGACTGAGAGCTTCATCTGGCCCAATTGACCTAATTTGCACCAGGTGAACAATCAGTGTAAAAGGGCTCCTGAGACACTAGGGAAACTTTCCTCATAATATTGTTACAGTAATTTCAAAATTCACGATGGGCGAAAAACAAAAACAAAAAAACCCAAGAAAGATCTGAGCCAGGTTACTAAAGCAACTTCTGACATCTCAGATTCTTCGGTGTCCCTGTATCCACCAATCATTGTATGGCCCTCAGAACGGTTTGCAAAATTGTTGTGAATGATACCTGAGCCGCCTACTAGCTTGTTCATTGGACAAGAAGCTGAGCCTATTAGATATGAATGAAGCTTTCATTTGTTGGAGAAATACTACTAAAATCAGACTCAATTTACTTGTCTCTATGCTTCTCCAACACTAAGTGAAGACGATGGTAAAGAATTGTTGCTATAAATATCTCAATAAACATTACACCTATTAAAGTGACTTTTTTTATGTTCTGATAAGAGTGGTTTGGTCCTTTCTGAGAAGGAGCAAAGTTCCAGTGCTTAGTACTGTCACAGCAATGACCTAAATTACCCATCAAATTCAGTCTTGTACACATAGTAATAATAGAGCTTTCTTTCTAACTTGTCTGGAGAGTTACTGCTATGATGTTCATTATCACTGAGTGCTCAGACTAAATTCATCTTCCTCATGTCAGACATGATAATTGGCTCGGGTACACTATGTCTAAGACAAAAGCTTGGGACTTCACTGTTTTACTAGGGTAGCACTTGGAGTATCACCAGACTGTAAGTTGAGTTTATGTACATGTGACGAGGGGTGCCAGTGCTCAACTCTCCCCGTGGAGGAGGGGAGCCACACCGGCCTCGTTCTGTCCTCTCTGGGTCCTGTCTGTCAGGTCCGCAGTCCACCGTCCGGGCGTTCGGTCCCTGTGGGATGGACTGAGGCACCGTAAAGTCAAGAGGGGTCCAGCCTTTGCTGCAGACGGACACCAAACCAACAGTTCAATCAGTCCTTTCGGGGCAGGGCAAAGCAGTAACAGAGTCAATAGAGGCCCAGCCCTTGGTTCGGGTGGGGCACCAAACACAGTATAATGAGCTCTGGCCCTTTGGGGCAGGGCAGAGCAGTAACAAAGTCAATGGGGGCCCAGCCCTTGGTTCGGGCGGGGCACCAAACACAGGATAATGAGCTCTGGCCCTTTGGGGCAGGGCAGAGCAGTGACAATCACACTGGCCTCGTTAGGCCGAAGCGAGGGGGATTCTGCCACCCGGCTAC
The DNA here is from genome assembly GCF_003597395.2 of Chelonoidis abingdonii. Classification (NCBI taxonomy): domain Eukaryota; kingdom Metazoa; phylum Chordata; order Testudines; family Testudinidae; genus Chelonoidis; species Chelonoidis abingdonii. The sequence continues at coordinate 98,396,527 of NC_133776.1, read as the reverse complement.
GGGTGGCAGGGGGAACGCAGGCCCACCCACACCTCTGCGTTCCAGCCCGGGGCCCTAGTAGCGGCTGTCGCCGCTAGTGGCAGTCAGTGGGGATCCGGCCTGAAACACCCTGACAGAGCGATCAGGGGGATCCTGACCGACACACATGGTCATAGGCTCGGGGCCTCCCGCGGCTTGACTGTAGTCAGCCACCCCCGGGCTACTTTCCATTCCCCCTTCACCTCCTACCTGGTCTGCAGGGTCATCCACCCTCATGGGCTCCTCCCAGTCCGGGCTAGGTAGATCCGGGCGCACCTCCGGGTAGCTAGGCCAGGTCTGGTCCGAGGGTTCCTCCAGGCCGTAGTTGGGGCTGGGCAGCTTCGGTAGCTCCAGCAGCTCAGCGTCGTAGTTGCTGCGGGTCGGCTCCGGCAAGGCCTGATACCTGCCCCGGAGCTCCGCAGTCTCCCAGCGACGAGGGTCGGCCGGCACGTCTGCTCTGGCCAGCAGCTGAGCTCCAACTGAAGGCCGCTGTCTGGCTTTTATGCTTCCGGGTCGCCGTCTGACCCTTTGAGGGGCGGGGCTTCCGCCTGGAAGTTCTGCCCTGGGGGAAGATGGACGGGGCTCAACCCTCCCCATGGAGGAGGGGAGCCACACCGCCTCACTACAGTACAGTACTAAGCATCGATACACGCCCTGACAATCTATAAATACATCTGTGACAAATTACAGAAAATCATAATTTAAAGTAATCTTGGGCTGGATTTTTATCAGTTACTAACAGATTTTATTGTAAAATAACAGGCAAGTGCATTTGTTGGAGACAAAAGTATTATCTTGCATCCTGGAAGATTTCATTTGCCAATATTTGTCAAATATTTAATGCTTTAGATTTCATGGACATTTCGTTATTCTCCCTTCCATGAAAATTAAATTCCATTTTTTGTATATTTCAATGTAATTTAATAGGATTCAATGGTAATCTAATTTGCCAAAGCCCTTTACTGAAAAATTCCTTGCTTCAGGAGTTTCAACTACAGAATCCATAAGACTTTGACATATAATGTAAAGTTCTTCAAAATGAAATAAACTGATTGGAAACCTTCAATAAAATGCATCACTGAGGTCTGAAAGAAAGGAATTGATATCTATACATTTTTAAAAAATAGAGAGTGTACTTTAGTCATGGGAAAGTAAAGGAAGTTCTGTATAGAATCATAGAAATTAGAAATGGAGAAGATCTGTTAGATGATTATTTTGTCCTCCTCCCAATGCAGGATTGTTTCTAGTGCAAAGATGCTTAAGCAACAGATTCTGAAAATCCTTGAACGTGTAGTCCTCATTCATGCAAGAATTTGAGTTGAACCCACTGGGACTATTCACATGAGTGAGCACTTCATGCCCTTTTACTGTGGGGATTTGTGGTATCTAGCCTATATTTGGAAGTGGGGCAGTTTGAAAACCCATATAAAACTACAACTGAGAAGATGATGAAGTTTGGAAATACCAGGCATAATGACCATGCATACAACAGTCTTGGAGTATTAGTGCGTGGCCCCAAGCACCATATTTTAGGCACTTCTGGGAATGAGAATATCCAAGGTCACAGTCTGAACAAATTCAAATGAAGGTCACAAGGGAGAAATACATGCCCGACCTGTTGAGTTCAGAGCACTCCTGGTTTAATAGGTGAATCTAGCTTGCAAAACTAATTTGGTTGGTCTGTAACAGATGTATGTAATGATCTATGTTTTTCCCCAGTGTGATAGTAAAGATCAAAAACAACAAAGAGTCCTGTGGCATCTTATAGACTAACAGATGTATTGGAGCATGCATCTGACCAAGTGGGTATTCACCCATGAAAGCTTATGCTCCAATATGTCTGTTAGTCTATAAGGTGCCACAGGACTCTTTGTTGCTTTTTACAGATCCAGACTAACATGGCTACCCCTCTGACAATAAAGATAAACTTCATTCTGTCTACCCCAGCAAAGAAAGAAGGACTAGAAAACCTAAACTGTGCATTACATACATGGAAGGGCTAATGAGAGCTGGAAAAAAATCATATTACTGATCTCCTGGGCATAGATCTATTTAATTAAGGGTGACAGTTGAAGTCACGACCGACTGTACCTTTAATCTGCTGAATGACAGGCCCATTGTGGAAATTAATTATACTTCATGTGCATAAAATGAAGGAAAATAAACAATTTCAGCTGAGGGATTAATTTGTGATAGGTGCTTATTCTTAAAATAAAAATAGGGACAAAAATCACAAAGGCTTTCAATAAATACCTATAGTGGTACTGAAATTAAAAACGCCATTACTAAGAACGATGCCTAGCAGTGGAACTAAGTCTATAATGAAATTGGAAAAAGATAAGGGAGAGAAAGAAGGAGCAGTGAGGCAGAGTGGCCTTCCTCCGAACTGGAGAACGAGGGACCACAACACTCATCCTGGTGCGCAGAGCTAAATCTGCACAGCCCCCCTCACCAGAAGTCCCAGAGTAGGACAAGAAGAATAAAAGGAGAGCCCAGGAGCTTAGCTGATGCTGAAGCACTGGAAAGAGCAGATGTGTCTTCCAGGAAGCTGAGATCTTGACTATGCCCTGAGTGGAGCTGTGCCTTGTGGTCAGAGGAGACAGATGAATACTCTGAATAGCTGCCAGGACTGCTGGCGGCCAAGTACCCTGAAGACATGGACGATCTTTGGACTAGGTGTCTCCTCCAAACACACGGGCAACTGAAGCAAACTATCTGAAGCATGACCCTAGGCCATGAGGTGGCATATGGGAGGTGGTGGTCTGGTTACGGTCCCCTAAGCAAAGAAGTGACAAGCTTCAGTCCATGTCAATGTTTCTGCCTTTCTACTGTGTTTGCCTCTCAGACACACTCGTGTTGAGACCTATGTAAGTATCTAGATAAGTTATTGAATATGTAAAAGCAGCAGAGAATCTTGTGGCACCTTATAGACTAACAGACGTTTTGGATCATGAGCTTTCGTGGGTGAATACCCACTTCATCAGTCTATAAGGTGCCACAAGATTCTCTGCTGCTTTTACAGATTCAGACTAACACGGCTACCCCTCTGATACTTGAATATGTAGTATTTTATTATACATTTCCAGTAGTTCCCAGTGTACTAGATGCTTTCCAAATATAGAAGAAAATCCAGTCCCTGCCCTGAAAACCTTACATATGATGGCCCTAGTCCTGCAACTTCATCAGTGCATAGAAAATGTGGTTTGAGTTTTGCTTCCATGGATGCATTTTCAGGATGCCTAGACCTAATAGACAGGGAAACAGAAAGAAGCAGAGAGAAACATCAGGTGCATGTTTTGTTTGTTTGTTTTTTTAAACCAACCCTGTAACTCCATTCCTGTTACTCAGTTTCTGCCATCTTCAATCCATTTCTACTCAGTGAAACTTGTCCTCTTCTCCCCTGCACAAAACTTTCCATAGGGTCAAGTCCATCATTTTCAGAAGAACCCAGCCCGCCCCCACCCCCACTTTTCCAGTTAAAAATGCAGTAGGCCAGTCCTTGAGTTGTAGCAGAGCTGTGCTATTTTGCACTAGCATGGCTCAAAGAGTGGTGGTCTGATTAAAAGTTGTTATCTCCTTGAGGAAGCTGGGGCCTTTTTATTCCTACTGCATGTAACCAAAGGACACAGGGAAATCCCAGTGTAGGCCAGATGCCCATAACACAGAGGGGGCCCCTGCTGCCTTGTAAACTGCTCTGCTTCTCAAAGGAAGCTAAGGGCATTCTAAAATCAATAGGTCCATCAAAGCTAGAAGGGATCAAGAAGAGGTTCTGCTTGAGGCCCCGTACTCAAGAAGGCAGATGGGAAAGCCAGTTGGCACACTGCTCCTGCTGAAATGATATAATAGTGCCAAATATTGTGTGTGATAGCTTAGAAACCATACGAAAGGAAATACTCATGTGCTGGGTATATATAGTTATAAAGGTGATATGCAATACATCATGAAGTGTATTGGTTCCTAGACAATTGGTACACAGCTTTGCTCTTTAGATGTTTTAGTGGGCTTCCCAGCCGGAACAAGGGAGGAGAAGGGCTGGAATTGGGACTCCTCATGATGTGATGAAAACTTCTTCCATTTTCTTAGGACTGTAACTGAAGCTAAGTCCATCTAGTAATAAGCAAAATAATGTAAAAGGGGAGAATGGTTATAACCTGGGGTGTGGCTGACATCAGTGGCACCAGTCCATGCTCATAGTTATTCAGAGGCTGATAAAAATAAGTTGATCAATGTTCATAGTCAATTTGTGCTATTGATTTTTTTTTAAATCAAAGCATCCAATCCCAGTTCAAATGACAATAAAATGCAAACCAAATACACTAAGCTGAGCATTTCATTGGAAGGAGATGTGTTTCAGACTAACTGTATACGTATATCCATTCTACAGCGTTTGTTGAGCTGAGGTGAGGACTTCCATAGTTTCAGAATGACCACAACTGAACCTAACAGCCTACATTTGCAACACACCAGGCTGCCAAAAACTTCTTGAAAAGGCAAAACTCGCTCAATCTCTCAATTATTTTTTTGTGTTCAGTGTGTAGTGTAGATTAATTCCTCCATTTTTTGGATAGAAAAAGATGGCCTGAGGAGACAATGTTGGTTTATAACACGGATCTCTGCATCACCTTCCCCACAAGAAGATTGTCAGTCAAAAACTCAGAGCAGTTGTAACAGAGGGATTTCCTGTGCATGCATACATGCTGCCCACTCGTAGGTCTAGTAAATCAATAAGCTAGGATTTAAAAATAGTTTGGAATAGATCTTGACACTGGAATCCATAGTAACAGGTCCAGAAGGGCTGCTAGGTTTTATTGTCTCAATTTCTCTTATAGGCACTCACTGTAACACAAAGCTGAGCTACGGCTATTGCTTGAGTCATATGCAGATCTCACCGTACTTAATTTGAGATGCTAGCACCCACAATGTATGAGGTAGTGAGCCAATGTTGCCATGGCAATGGGAAATCTTTTCTGAGTGTGAATGACTTCACTTTTCTCTTGATGCTTAGGGGGTGGGGAGGAATAAACCTGCTTAGCTGCTGAAAGTAAAATATTTGGGCTTGATTTGCTCCATGAGGAGGGGCTGCACATCCTGGGGGAGGGTAGAAGGGGAACTGCTGCTACCTAACTCCATAGGAGACTAGTTTGATATAGGGGGCTCTGTAGGCATTGTCACTGCATCGCAGCTACAGGCTTATGCTAGAAGCCTGCACCCAGGGATTCAATGGTGTAGCCAGCTAACTGGGGCAGTGAATTTGTCCCTCTTACTCCATTAGCATTTACATTGACCCTTTAAAATGAAACCAGATTTCCTTTTAAAGCACTAAACAAAAAATACATGTAACAATCATTTACAGTGGAAAGGACTATGCTTTTCAGACTAGCGCCACATGAGTACCATAAGTACACAATAAAGACTAGGGCTTGCCCTCTGGCAACAGTCATAGCTGATTGAGTCACATCTTTTTTATTTTCCTTTTAAATAGCAACTCTATAAATTAATAAATCTCACCTGGATCTATCAATAGGCTAAGGATTGAATTGGACTTTAAGACTTGTTTAAATATGCAGAGGGAAAATAAATCTTACTGGGATCTCCTACTTAAGCTTAAAATCTTGAACTATTAGAGATCAGGAGATCTTAATGTAGGGGGTAGGTTATCCCACATCTGCCACTGAAAGATGCATACACCTTCCTCTGACACAGCAGGTACTGACCACTGCTGAAGGCAGACTACTGGACTGGATGGCACTCAGGTCTGCTCCAGTCTGGCAATCCCTATGTTCCTTTGAATAGGGATGAAGGATGAAATTTAAACAATAGTTCTGATGAATGACTGTGGGGGGCGGGGAGGGAGGGGGAAATAGAGGAATGGGGCAGTTCCTCAAAGTGGTGTCAATTGGCGAATCCCCATTAACCACCAGTGAAGGATTTGGCCCAGGATTTATAAATTATAGGCAATAAAATAAGAATCCTTAGTGTATTGTTCCCTCCCTCTGCCTCCCCATCATAAGACGAGCATAATAGTGCAATGGAGACTACTGGAAGTCAATGGATAATGTCAAGGAGCCAGCTGCCCAACTGCTGTAAATTTGCATAGCTCCATTAATTTTACTGGAACTTTGTTGACTTACCCCAGCTGAGGAGCTGGCTTATTGTAGTTTGCCCTTTAAAACATTTCCTTTCTGTACCTCAAAGTGCTTTTTGAATATTAATGCAATGTGCCTCACAACACCCCTGTGAGATAGACAAGAACATTATTGGGTTCCTCATTTTCCAAAGGGGAAATAGATGAGGGTTAAGTTTCTGTGACCTTGGGCAAGTCAATCAGTCCTTGTGCCAGGATGAGCTCCTCTAACTCCTGACTCAGTCCTGTGACAGAGGTACAATGACAACCATGCCCACTGGAATTCAGCAAGCATCGAATTCCAGACCTACTTGGGCATGTCCTTGTTTAATTTAAGGCTCAAGGTAGAGCCTTTAAAGCATCCTCACTCTAGCTTTTTGATGGAATAAATGTGCGTATAATAATGATAGCTCTTAATTAAATATTTTATAACAGTCTGACAATATTGGTGACTGCAGTTCTATTGACCTGCAAGCTTCTAAAATGCTCTGACTTTATTTGGTAATGATATATCCAGTACTTTGTCAAGAGACTCACAGATTATCCTCCTTCCTAGCCTAACTGGTTCTACGTCTTCCAGTGTCCACACCCCTACTGTTTTACCACTGTATCCTAAGGCATCATATTGGCTTGATCCATAAGTATATTGATTACTGATGTATCCTTCTAGAATTAAACTCAAGTTATGATGCACCAGCAAGGACTCTTCTTCCTTTCAGTTCTTTCCACTGAAGACAGTAAGTTCAGAAAAAATACAAAAATATGGTGTATAACAAAGTTCATAAATACAATTTACTTCATATCTTTAGATCTTCTTTATTAAAACCTTAATTTCATTTCCTTGTGTTTCCAGCAGGGTTGTGCGTACCTAACTCACTGCCCCAACTCACAAATGTCAAAAAGGCTGCTAAAAGATAATAATAAAGTTTTTCACTTTAGCTATCATGCTTCCAAGACAGGATCTCAACATGTTTAGTCGACATTAAGGGATAAAGCCTATGAATATCCTTCTGGAGGAGGATTATTTAGATTGTAAACTCCTTGCCGGCAGGGACCAGACGTGCCAAACCTGTGGAAAAAACACAGAAATTGGGCTTGGTTTTGGCTTAATTGGCTTGTGAGTTGCTTGTTGGCTAGTTTTTGGCTTGTAGCTTGTTGCTTGTTGTAGCTTGCTGCTTCTTACTTTTGATTGGCTCCTAGCAAGCAGGGGCAAGGGGCAAGGGAGAGAGTCAAGGGTGCACAGTGGGCCCACCACAGTCCCAGACTGCACACTGGGGGGATTTAGTCACATAGAGAGTCGAGGTTCTTAGGGATTGGGTTGTTTTGGCCTTGTATTGAAATGGGATTAGCTAGATTTTTGGCTTATTGTGAAAGTCGGTGCGCTTATTTACCATGTGAAAGTTGGCAAATGTGACAGGGACCATCTTTCATTCTGTTTGTGTAGTGCCTGACACAATGGGGAACTGATCCTGCTAGTAGTCTCTAACCATTAAGGCCCAGATCCTCAAAGGTATTTGGGGACCTGACTCTCAGGGATTTCAATGGGATTAAATAGCTTTTGAGGGGCTGTGCCTAATGTAATACCACTAATATTCCCAGTGTACAGTAAACTGAGTCACAAGGGAGGATAAAAGACTTGACCAAAGTCCGACAAGCAGTTTGTGCAAGAGCCATGTTGGAATACCCCTATCTTCTGACTTCTCGGCTTGGGTTTCAGCTACATGCTCATTCTTCCCCTTAAAATAATGCTCAACACATAATGCAGTGAAGCTGTGAAGTTCATAACATGTATCTGTCCAGAGTCTCCTGTTCTTATTTAAATAAAAACTCGGATTGGTTTTCTGAGTTATTGATCTCACTATAGGACAGGCTGCCTTTAACAAAGTGACAGTACCCTTTGGAGCGTGTTTTCATTCTAAGAACATAAGAATGGCCATACTGGGTCAGACCAAGGGTCCATCTAGCCCAGTATCCTGTCTGCCAACAGTGGCCAATGCCAGGTGCCCCAGAGGAAGGGAACCTAATAGGCAATGATTAAGTGATCTTTCTCCTGCCATCCAGCTCCACCCTCTGACAAACAGAGGCTAGGGACATCATTCCTTACCCATCCTGGCTAATAGCCATTAATGGACTTAACCTAAATGAATTTATCCAGTTCTCTTTTAAACCCTGTTATAGTCCCAGCCTTCACAATCTCCTCAGGCAGTGAGTTCCACAGGTTGACTGTGCGCTTTGTGAAGAAAATCCTTTTATTTGTTTTAAACCTGCTGCCCATTAATTTCATTTGGTGGCCCCTAGTTCTTATATTATGGGACCAAGAGGGAACAAGTAAATAACTTTTCCTTATTCACGTTTTGACCACACCAACTCATGATTTTATATATCATTATCAGATCTCCCCTTAGTCTCTCTCTTCCAAGCTGAAAAGTCCTAGCCTCTTTAATCTCTCCTCATATGGACCCGTTCCAAACCCCTAATCATTTTAGTTGCCCTTCTCTGAACCTTCTGAATGCCCAGTAATATCCTTTTTGGGATGAGGAGACACACATCTGTACGCAGTATTCCAAGATGTGGGCGTACCATGTGATTTATATAAGGGCAATAAGATATTTCTCAAGTCTTGATTCTCTATCCCTTTTTAATATTCCTAACATCCTGTTTGCTTTTTTGACTGGCTGCAGCACACTGCGTGGATAATTTTCAGAAGAACTATCAATGATGAGCAAGATCTCTTTAACTGATGTAGTTGTTAGCTCAATTAGCCCCCTCATCGATATTGTTATGTATAATTGGGTTATTTTTTCAAAAAAATGGCATTATTTTAGCATTTATCCACATTAAATTTCATTTGCCATTTTGTTGCCAATCACTTAGTTTTGTGAGATCTTTTGAAGTTCTTCACAGTCTGCTTTGGTCTTAACTATCTTGAGCAGTTTAGTAGTGTATCTGCAAACTTTGCCACTTCACTGTTTACCCCTTTCTCCAGATCATTTATGAATAAGCTTGAATAGGAATGGTCCTAGGACTGACCCTTGGGGAACATCCCACTAGTTACCCCTCTCCATTCTGAAAATTTGACCATTTATTCCTACCCTTTGTGTTCTCTGTCTTTAACCAGTTTTCAGTTCATGAAAGGATCTTCCTCTTATCCAATGACAACTTAATTTACGTAAGAGCCTTTTGTGAGGGACATTGTTAAAGGTTTCTGGAAATCTAAGTAAGCACTATGTCCATTGGATCCCCCTTGTCCACATATTTGTTGACCCTCAAAGAACTCTAATAGATTAGTAAGAACATGATTTCCTTTACAGAAACCATGTTGACTTTTGTCCAACAATCTCCAACAATTTATGTTCTTCTCTGTGTCTGACAATGTTATTCTTTACTATTGTTTCAACTCATTTGCCCGGTACTGACATTAGACTTACCAGTCTGTAATTCTACAGGCTTGCATTGCCCCAGGTGACTTTGGCAGGACTGGGCTTCCCTAACTTGTTGGCCCTTTTCTTCCCAGGCAGCAGGACAGCTACATCTCTCATGATCCATGACTTCAGGTTACTTCACAAGGACTCCTGTGAGTTATGCCATCCCCCTCCACTTCTGACAACCATATTAAATAATGGAAGGTGCAGCCCCTTAAACGTTACTTTCCTCTCTTATCCTTGTCCTTGAACAGCTTCGTGGCAATTGTTGGTTGTTTGGGACAACTTGCTGTTCCAGGCTTATAACATTCCCGTGCTAAAGGATGACCGAAACCAACAAATCTTTATGACAAGCCTCTAAAGCTATGGCAAGATCCATCCTTTGGGATTTGTTCTTTTCCCCTGATGTCCCTGGACTTGGAGTCTTTTTATTTATTGGGTGGGTAGGTTAATGGGAAAAGTACCTGCTTGCAGCCTGGCTGATTTAAATGGGACAATTCACCTGGATAAAGTTAAGCATGTGCTTGAATGCTTTGCAGGACTGAGGCCTGAGTGCTCAGCACCTTTCAGGACCAATACCATATTACTGAAGTTTAGTTGATACAGGAGTTGTCTGCATGTGATGTTGCACCTGATTAACCATTCCTGCTTGACTAATTGCTCTTGATGAACTTCATGTGTGGACATTCTTCTTCCAGAATATTCAGGAACAGTTATTCAAGAACAACTCCATGTGTAGAGAAACCCTAAAATAGTTCCCTATTCATCTCTCTGAACCATCTGATCCTAAATCAGGAAAAGTAAAATCCGTCCATTTGCTGACCACAGGTACAATTTTTAGCCATGAGCAAATCACCCCTTCCTTTCTTGGCCTTAGATGAAGCAAAGGGAGTCTTTTCATTTTTTAAAATAAACTTGAAAGCCGCCTGCCAGCATCCATCTCTGTTTGATTGAAAGTGATGTGTCTTTGTTCATACTTTTTTCTTTGTTCTGCCTTTTTTTACTCTTTACAGATTTAGACCTGCTGAAGTTGTAAGTGGATCTTGCTGTATGGCAAATGGCATACTCCCAATGAGCCTCAGAAAGACACCTAGTTCACAGCATGTTTAGTGGAGTCTTCCTGTTTCTTTAGTGTTTTCTACATAGTTGTTCAGATATCACGGAGGAGAGCCAAAGCTAGAAGTCAAAGGTGCAATGAGAATATCATTAACAAAAAGAAAGCTATCCATTAAGTCTTTCCATTGACTTAAGCTGGCTTTGGATCAGGCCCTTTGGAGTGGAACACTTAAATTTGATCTTAAGGAACTCTGGAGATGTGGGTTCAATTCCCAGCATTGCCACAGGCTTCCTGTAATTCACCAGGGGCCTGATTTTTCAGAAGTTGAGTGCCCACAGCTTCAGATGAAGTTAGTGGGAGCTCTGGGTGTACAAAACCTAGACAAATCTATCTCCTCTGTGCTATAGGTTCCTGTCTGTACAATGAGGATAATTTTGTCTTTATTGGCTCTTTAGCTTTTAAGCTCTTCAGTATAGGGACTGTTTCTCACTATATATTCTCAGCACAATACAGTCCCAATCTCCATTTGTGGATTTGTTACTGCAATACAAATATTATAATAATAATAATAATGTATGGGGAAATTACACCTCTGTGTAGCTCCAGCTCAGTTTTCCCACATTAGAAACCCTCATTCTTCCTCTGCCGAAAATTAATCTGTTAAAAACCTTTTCTACTGTTATTTTGTAAGCCGCGAAGCCTGTGGTGCCAAGAGAAAACATTTTTTACAGTGTACTAATAATCAACAGCTTTTTTCTACTATAATGGAGCAGTACTGCAATCTCATTTTAATTATGATAAATAAGCACTACAAATACCTGTAGGGTTTTTTTTTATTAGCCAATCCAGAGATGTTTATAATGCAGTATATTGTACAAATGTTAGTGCAGTAAAACTTCGCTACTTCTCACTTGAATAGTTCACTAAGCCAAAAATTCTCAGGCACAAGCTCTGTATATCTGTCTGTCTGTCTCACCCCATTTTTCAGCAATAAGGGGATAGCAGATATCTGTAGCGAGGTTTCTTATTAGTAAGACTCCATTGCTTTTTAAAACAATACACTGCAGCACATTTACTGATGTAGTATGAAGGATTATAGGAATCAAACTAGGGCAGGTTTAACGTCATATAGCCTACTCCTACTTTTTCGATTAAAATTTTCTTCAGAACTTTGGTGGAGGAGGTGCTTTAAGTTTCTGTAATAACCATACTTCCATGGATTTAATTGCATGTATCACAGTTGATGGAGGAATCAAGCTTCCTAGAATTTCTTTTGGGAGCAAGAGGAGTTGCTGAGTGAACTTCGACTGAGAACACGAAACTGTCCTGACTGTATTAACTAGGTTTGTGACCACTTATGGGACTTCAGTGGCATAATGGATCAACACTTTGTTTTGCTTCCAAGTCAGTTAGCTGAACACAAACGAAGCACCAACACAGGAGACTAGCTGAAGCTACACATTAGAAATTTTAAATCACCAAAAGACGCAAACCATGGAGAATGTTCCAAAGAAACAAAGTTACCTCCTACCACAGTCCCTGTGACAAATTTTCTCTTGTCTGCTGTAACAATACAAGCTGAAGTGCTTCAGCATTAAAAGTGTCAAAGTTTCATAATAAGGATTTCTCTTAGTCGTCTTCATCTTCTCTGCTTTAATAATGTAGCTTTTCTTCCAACTTCTTCATGCTGGCAACCTGTCTGTCAAGCAGACAACCTTTTACTAGCTATAATCCTCTTGAGCCATGCCCCACTTTATGGGTGCACCACACTGCACAGATTTCACCCCAATGGGAAGTTCAAAATTAAAGAAACCTGACAGCTACAGCACACTGTAATCTCCCATGGGCAGATAGTCCAGTGGGAATGTTAATAGAAGAAAAAATGGCTTCAGTTAAACCCTATGTCCAGCCCACAGCAGAAATCTTGCCTGAAGTACAGCACTTCAAAAACATTGCCTGCAGATACTCTCCCAAGTTAGGAAGAAGGGGAGGTAAAATCCTGGGAGAAGGTTGAAATAAACTTTTTTTTCTTTTTACAGGTACAGGAGAATCAGTGGCAATTCAGTTGGCTCTGCTGAGTGCTAGTGTATATTTTTATTTGGGTCCAAAGAATTGTTCGTGTAGTGATGCACTTTGCTTTGAGACTGTCTTGGGGTGCAGGCAATAAATCATGAGTATATGATAATATTATCGATTTTTTAAAAAAAAAAGAATACTAAATTAATTAGCAGGGCTGGTCGAATAATGGAAAAAATAATTATTTGTGAATAACTAACTTATTCTAAGAAAAATGCCCAGATTCATCAACTAAATTATTTGCAATGAAAAAAATAAAAAAAGACCAACTCTATTAGTTAATGTTACTACCAGGTTTTAAAAATGTAAAGGAGTGTGGAAGTGTTAAAGTGTCAGTATTATAACTGTAGAGTTACTTTTATAATGCTGTTGTGTTGCATTTTCAGAATAAATTAAGGAAAAAGCGTTATGTATACTGATGTCACACATGGACATTAATGTACTGAGTCCTGTGCAATACGCTGTACATTTTGGTTTGAAACACAGACGTCAGACCTATCTTTGGAAAAAAGCATGCATGCAGACTGCATGCAGTACTGCATCAGCTGTGCCAATTTGCATGCTGTTTATATTAAAGATCCTGATCAGTATCACAGCTGTATTGTCTGCTGTCTTAGGTTGGGTACTGTACAAACAGAAATGATGAGACTGTCCCTGCCCCGAGAAGCTTACACTCTATAATAGGGAGCTCACTGTTGGCACACTGGAAACTGATGGAGATTAAACAAATACTCATTTGTCAGGCCAATAAATAGCATGGCTGTTAATACATAAGGGGCCAGATTCTCAGCTGGTTTAACTTGGCTTGACTCCATCAGCTGACGATCAGCCCCATAGTTTTTATTTAAAACAAAGTATCTGTACATACTCTTCCCATGGAGATAGGAAAAAGAAGCGTACTGGCCTGATTCTGAACTCTCAGCTGCAGAATAAATCAGGAAGTCAATCTAGTTGCACTAGTGATTTTGATGATCCTCATCCATAACTATTTTAATGGACCATCTTCTGTGATAGACCAGGAGGGTGCTGGCAGAGAGCGTGGAGAGAGAAATATGGCGTAAAATTTGCTGTGGTGGTGCTGGCAATTTTATTTTAAAATACAAGCAAGTCTTGGACTCGGGAAGATTCTTGCTAATGCCTTGGGACTGTAACTGCTATTTATGGACTTGCAGTTTGCATATGTTATAGTACTTTATTCTTGTAAACAACCAACACAAATTTGAACGTAATTGCACTGTATATTTCACTTTTTGTTAGTTTATGCGGTAGGCCCCGATCCTGCAGTCTGAGCCATATGGGTGGGATCCTTGTGGATTTAGTGATCTAGTGAAAATCCAGCTGATCCTTACTGATCTACGAAAAGATCAGTTTGTATGATATTGAGTCTGAGACTGATCCAAGCCATCTAGAGTTAATGGGAGTATTTCACTTGACTTCAGTGGGCCAGTGGCATTTAGATCAGTTCCATAAAGAGGGAGTTCAGTATCTTCCTAACTATACAAATAGATTTCATGTCCCCAACCAGTACTCTGGAACAAACTATGTATTTATGAAAAGAGATTTTACCGATTAATGTCTGTTACCCAAAAAAGAGACGCGAAAGAATATCAACGCCAGCGTCCCTGAAAGCAGTGACTGCAGAAGACTTTTATTACATTGCTAAGGCACCAGCATTAAATGACTTTAAATGTTCTGTCTTCAGAAAATGTTCTCATCTTGAGCTCTTCAGAGCAATTGAAAGCAATGATGCACAGGAGCTTCCTGGCGACCTGCAGTTGCCATGGGTATTATGCTACTTCCAGCAGCTTGTACCCAGTTTAAGAAAAGCACTCTTGTATCAGCTTCTGTTACGTCAAAAGAGATAATCGGCCATGACATTGCACAGAAGAACCTGATCAGGAATGACAAAATGACCTGGCATGTCAGGAGTTTAAAAGGAGACACACACTCTAAAAATCTACTCACAGAATTATTATTTTAAAGAAATACTCTACATTTTTTAAAAAAGATCTCTGATATGCTGTGATTTATTAAAATGTACAGTGTTGTGCAATATCACTGTGCATTTATCTTGCTATGTAACGTCCAATTAAAATCAAAGATGTGCATGTGTTATTTATTGCAAAGGGGTCAGGAACGAAGGGACCACTTTAGCATGGCAGCATCTCTCACCATCCCTAGTTGTTTTTGTTTTCCTTTATTCCATCTCTCCATCTTGATGGAAAAATGACCGTTTCCTTTAAGACAAGTTAAAACATAGATAAAAGTCCCTGCCTGTATGGGTTGCTTTCTATTAATTTAGCACAATTTATATGCCAGAACGTGAAAGGGGGAAGAGGTATAAAGAAGCCCTTGATTTTTGGCTTTCCCAGTGTCATGAAACAAAGTTTTTGTAGGAAGAAAAAGAGCTAAGAGTGAGAAAGTAAATTTTTATTTCCTCCAAGTGGTGCTCTGTGCCCTGATTCATATTACTGTATTATGAAGCCTTGAAGGTTGTTTTTTTTAGCAGACTTATTTGCATTTTCTAGCAATGTACATACTTTTTATTTATAGAAAGAAACAGCGGTTTTACAGTGGGATGTTGTAAAGGAAGGAAAAATAAGATCCTCATTAGCCATTGATATTTCTCCAGTACTTTTCTAAGAGCAGCAGTAGACAGGATAAGAGTGCCTCAGAATGAGAGGGAGTTAGTTCGGAACCCAGGTAAAGTACAGAGTGCCTTGTTAACAAAATGGAGGATGTGAAATGTAAGAGAGTCCTAGGTGGAATGTTTGCTTGGAGTTGGAGTTTTCGGAGGCTCCAGCAGCCCCAACCCATGAGTTTGTTTTAAAATTAATTGTGTTTCTATGTTCCTAATGGCTACAGCTGGTCTGAAAGTGGACTGTCCATCTCGTGCAAAAAAAAAAAATTGATTCTGGCAAAAAGGCAAAAATTATTTTTTTTCATTAAATGAACTACGCTCCCTTACCCCATCCACTCGTCCAAAATCATTTCAAGTCAGTTGAATTGTTTTATTTAGTTAAACTTGCAGTATTCTCTTTATTTTTTTTATAATCAAATAAATTTCATTTTTTTTTCAAAACTTTTAACCAAAAAAAATCAAAACTGGATATTTTTAAAATTTTCACAATCTTTCCCCCCACTGCCCTGCCCTAACTTTTTTTCAAAATGACATTTTGTCTAAATCAAATGGATTTCACCAACAAACTTTTTTTTAGTCAAAATGACCTTTTGTGATGGAAAACTGCTTTGACAAGATTCCAACCAGCTAAAGACTCCTCCAGGTATGTGCTGAGAAGGAGACAACCATCATTCAGGGTGAACAGGGCTTTACTTTTATGTTCCTAGAACATGAAGTGTGAATAAGATTCTCTGTGTGGACTTGAGTCAAACAAGTTCTTTATTTTTTTTATTTTTTTTTAAAAGGACCCCTACGCATGAGAATCTCTCTCTCTACAGTGGGTCTTCCATAGGTTAAGAGATCAGGAGAAAATCATGTTTACCCTTCAAACCTCTGACAACATTTGGGCCATAGAAGTGGGTTTCTGGCTCCGTTTATCCCCTTAGGGAAACCAGAATCCTTTAATATTAGATTTCACAGGTACCATAGGAATTGTTCAGCGTCTTTGGTCAAATTCTGATCTCACTTAAAATAGACTAAGCCAATGTACATGCTCCAAATTTTAAACCAGAGTAACTGAGAACTGTAATCTGTTTCCCTGTTTTTTAGCATATCCTACATTTGACGAAATTATTTCTCTTCCACAGTATAATAATCATTCTGAAAAATATGAGGACGTTCACAGGAACACTTGTTTTAATAAATTATCTTCTTTTTTTATTTCATTTCGTAATGTAGACTTACAGACTTTAAGGCCAGAAGGGACCATCATGATCATTTAGTCTGACCTCCTGCCAGGCCACAGAACCTTGCCTACCCACTCCTGTAATAGACCCCTAACCTCTGCCTGAGTTAATGAAGTCCTCAAATAATGATTTAAAGACTTCAAGTTACAGAGGAACCACCATTTACACTAATTTAAACCTGCAAATGACCCGGACCCTATGCTGAAGAGATAGGCCAAAAAAATCAAACAAACCCCACAACAATATGGTCACCATGGTTGTTCAGCCCACTCTCCACCCCAATATTATTTGATGTCTATGTTTCTGCCCTTCCAGAGGGAACCAGCCACCAAGATCAACAATATTATTTCCTGCAGTTCATTAAACTAGTAGAGGGATTTCTGAATGATTTACATCTGCCATGTGCCCAATCAATACCACAAGCAGTTTCAGTGTACAAAATTAGGGGAAAGCTTCAAAGAGATTGAACGTTTCTGTTAATATATCTATTAATACAAATGAGCACATTTTCCAAACCACTGAGAGAGCTGAAAGTTCTTACTAGCTAAAGCAATGCTGATGGAAACTACCTTTAAGAAGCACGGTCCAGTAATTCTTTATTTTGTAAATATAACAGATAATGAATTGTAGGTTCCTATTGTTTTCATTTCTTTAATGTTAATCGTAGTCTTTGGGTATTTGCACTGTGAGCTAACGTGCCAACTCTTCTAGACATCAAACTTCAAGACTTAATTTTCAGCCTTTTCTGTAAATGAGCATGGAAGTCTGTGTAGAAAGATATGCAAACATTCTCATATCCTTATTCTCCCTGGTTGGTATCCTACTCCACAAATGATTCCATTGACTTCTCTGGAACTCCTTGTGGAGGACAATGCTACTCCACATGAGTCAGGGTATAGATTATGAGGCCAGAAGAGACCATTGTGATTATCTAATTTGATCTTCTGCATCACAAACTAGATTATCTCTTTTAGGAAAACATCCAGTCTTGATTTTAAAAGTGCCAGTGATTGAGAATCCATCACAACTCTGGGTAAATTGTTCCAATGTTTAATTGTCCTTACTGTGAAAAAGTTGCACCTTATTTCTAATATGAATTTGTCTAGCTTCAACTTTCAGCCACTGGATCTTGTTATTCCTTTTTCTGCTACATTGAAGAGCCGTTTTTTATTATTATAATCCATTTTTGTTCCTTTTGTAAGTACTTAGAGACTAATCAAGTCACCCCTTAACCTTAACTTTGTTAGCAAAACAGATTGAACTCCTGGAGTCTATCACTAAAAGGTATGTTTTCCAGTCTTGTAATCATTCTTGTGGGTCTTCTCTGAACCCTCTCCAATTTATCAACATCCTTATTGAGTTGTGGACACCAGAACCAGATGCTGTTTTCCATGAGCAGTTGCACCAGTACCAGATACTTATGTAATATACCCTCCAAGGATCACATTAGCCCTTTTGACCACAGCATCACACTGGGAGCTCATGTTCAGTTGATTGTGAGGCTGGGTAACAAAGGGCCCACCACAGACTAAATGAATGCAGCTCTAGGAAGAAAAGGGCTATGGTTGACACATCTGATTATTATGCTGATTCAGTGGCTCCTGCTTGCACAGTTCTTATGGATTTTGGTAGCAATCACAGCTGTGCCCTCTTCCTGGGACTCTTGTAAAACTTATTACAGTTGAGGGCTCTTGTTTTTGCAAATGGGATCTATGCCTGATGATTCATGTTAAAGTTCCAGTTAGACAAATCAATGAAATGTAGAATTCTAAAAACATATCCAGACCCATGGAGAGAGGGAAACACTGCATCTGTCCCTGCCACACAACTATATCATCCTTCGATAATTGGTTCTTTGGCTATATATCAAATTAATTCTTTCTACTCTTCGCTCTCTCTCTCTCTCCAAAAGGAAATGTAACAGTGGTGCAGAAGTGAACATGCAATACAAAAGCTGGGAAAGGCAAAGCAGCAACACTTTTTATAGGGCGCTATTAACACAGTTTCAAGGGAGGAAAATTGATCTGATGCATCAAGAAGGATCTGCGCACTTCAGGCCTGATGTTACTAAGATTACTCACGTGGCTTTCTTTGTGCAGCAGAGTCCCTCACCTGCAGAGCTGGTCTCCCCATGTTGAGACACATCACTGGAAGTGTTTAAGAAGTGCCGTATTCCCATGCTATGCATGCACTCTGGATTAATTGGAGCACTTTTCCTAGAACTATCAAATTCCTGATGACTAATGCACCTAGAAATATAAATGAAAAGATATTGGTTTGGCTTAGGAACCAGAAAGAGATAGGGATCAATTACACATTATAGCCTCCCACTGTCTGTGAGTGTTTGCTTGTAGCTATGCTGCTGATATTGCCACTGTTGGTGGGCAAAGGCACGGGTAGAAAGATACCTTCCCTACTGGAAGAATGGTAGATATTGTCATGCTACAAAACAGCAAAATCTTCATTGGCGACGCATATATGTTTACAAGACACACTGACAAACAGAGCATTTTTAGGTTTGTGTTATTCTTGATCATACACTCATACACAGTGACATGAAAGATATGAGTAGTTTTTCTTTAACTGGGATTTTATATTTTAAGACAAACTTATTAGAACTGTACACACTCATATAAAAGTAGCCAATCAACTTCAATTATTCACTGATTTATTTTCATTTGGTTAGTTACTAGAAGGGTAAGACTATAGTCTGTAAACTAGATGATACGCTGTTTTTCTAGTAGAATTTCTTAAGCAGAGCCGATGAAATAGGTCATATACATTATATCATTTTCACTGGAACTAGCTGATTGTGATTGATGTCTTTGTGATGTGCCAAATGCCTTTTAGCATCTCACACAGATCATAAATAACTTATTTTGTAATATGACCTAAAAGGAAACATAGGGGTCATTACTTGGTTGAAAAATTTGTATCCTGGTTTCAAAAAAGAGAACTTCCTTGCTCCCAAACGGTAAGCAGCAGCTGCTGGAGTGGGCTTCTGGCAATTTTACAAGATGTTAATGATTTAATTTCCACCCGCTCCCCCACCTCGATGTAATGTAACCTGACAGTACATTCAATACCACCTGATAAACCTGGGGATTACGTTATATTTTATATATTAGCTATTAATACAATCCTGTATCATATAATATTTTATTACTTTCCCCAAGTAATCACTGGGAATTACTTCCGTATTAAGTAAGGACAAGGCCTCATATGCTGTTTGCACAGACATATAATGGGGGCCAGGGAATGGATTTGACAATAGGCAGGGTAATTCCCTTGATCAAGTTCACATTTATTTGTATTTGCAATTTCCACATTTTGGACCAAGAACCCTATTTTCAGCCACAGTCCTGCAGCATGTTCCATGTAACACAGGGAGTCTGTCAACACTATGCAGATTAAAGCAATCCAAATTTCAGGCAAAATCTGAATATTTCAATTTTGTACTTAGAGTGTAATCTCTTCAGGGCAGGAGCTGTCTTTTTGTTCTGTGTATGTACAGCGCCTAGTACATCGGGGCCCAGATCCCTGACTGGGGCCACTAGGTGGTTCTGCCATGCAAATGAATAATAATAATTTGTTTCCCTTTGGAGTCTTGTTGTAGAACAATAATTATTAAATCAAAATGTTTGACCCGTGTAACATTTACCTCGACACAATACAATGGCCAAACTTAAAAGGTGTTTTAGACTATCCCATTAGGTGCCTATCTGCAACTTTAGGTAAATATCGTAGTAAATCTGCCCCAAAGTGATTAATCTTTCTCCATTAGAAATGTTACTGCTCAACATATTTTTCAGTTAATATTAATTGTAGTGTAGTCCTGTCTATCCATCTGTCTATCTAGCTATCACAGTCACGGCAATATCTGAGCACTGAAAACCGCAGCGCCATTATCACCACAGTAGTTAAAGTACTGCTCTATCTAGGACAAATTGCATGCAGAGCACAGAATTGTATTATAATGTGATGTGCATCTCATGTCACAGATTTATATAGCAAACAATGCACTAATTACACTGACCACAAAGGAATATTATTTCCCAATAATGCAGAGTTTCTCAAACAGGGGTAGCCGCTTGTGTAGGGAAAGCCCTTGGGGGGCCAAGCTGGAGTGTTTACCTGCCCAGTCCGCAGGTCCGGCTGATCACGGTTCCCACTGGCCATGGATAGCTGCGCTGGGCCAATGGGATCTGCTGGAAGTGGCGCAGGCCAAGGGACTTACATTTCTGTGATTCCCATTGATGTTTTCTTGGCATCAGAATGAAATTAAATGGAGAAATCATGTTCCTCGCTTTCTTTTTTGCCATATTTCATCTAAAATACTAGTTTTCCAGTTATGACACCTGAGTTGAAGGGGCCTCTTGTTCTCAAGCTTCAGGTCAAGGACTTCTCTAGTAACGAAGAAGTGTTTTCTCAGCTCTAAGTGCCAAGTTCATAACATAGTGTTTATCTATATTCTTTCCAATTAGATATGAGCGAGACTGAGCAGAACAGAACATACTTTGGGCACTTAGCTCTTGGAACGACATCTGTTTTTCACCAGACGTGACTTTCTGCCCTTGCTTGACTGTGTAGTCTTGGCCTGATCCATATTCCACTGAAGTCAATGGAAAGACTTCCATTGATTCAAAATCAACGGGAGTCTTCCCCTCACTCTTGACCATGACCCAGAAAAATACTTAGGCATGTGCTTACCTTTGCAGAACATGACTATCTCATTAACTTCAATAGGATTGCTTTATGTTTTCAAAGTTAAGCGCGTGCTTAAGTGCTTTGTTGGATCGGGCCTTAGTTTCTCCATTAATAAAACAGGGTAACAACACTAAGTGTCTGCCTCACAGGGACATAAGGATTATTAGTTAATATCTATCGTTTTGAACAGATGAAGTACTATTTAAATGTTAAGTATTATTATTATTTTCTCCCAAATGAGCAGCATTTTTCATGCGTGTTTGAAAGACACTGATACATTCTCCAGGATTTATCTCAATGGATAAATGCTCTCCTTAGATGCAATATACCAATATTGCATCTCAAAATATAGGGCTGAATTCTGGCAGGAAATCCACAGAGAAGTACTCACAAAACCAGAAGAGTGGCCACATAAAAGATGAAGGCAGCTATTCATTGAATAAAATGTGTCACAGTTCTGAGGGAAAATAGTGTGTTGACAACTCAATGGGTCTTGGGATATTTGGTGATTTTTTTCATAAAGGCCCTGTTGCTGGAATCAAGAGATTGCATAAGAATCTCTGCTTTCCTTTTAAAATAAAGTTTCTAGCCCTTGTTGTTGCTTCAAAATGTGAAGCAAGTGTGACTAAGGACTCAGACAGCCAGAAGACAAATAAAAATAACACCTCTC
Source organism: Chelonoidis abingdonii (assembly GCF_003597395.2). NCBI lineage: Eukaryota > Metazoa > Chordata > Testudines > Testudinidae > Chelonoidis > Chelonoidis abingdonii. The sequence continues at coordinate 98,374,586 of NC_133776.1, read as the reverse complement.
CCAAGGAAAAAAAAAATAAGCTCACAATTGTTAAATCAGTCTCATGATTTTTTGGAGGGCTAATTCATAATTTTTGAATGCTTGAGACTGGCAATACTGAAAATAGGAAGGAAACCTATCTGAAATGAGCCTGTAATTGGGCAGGGCCTGACAGGCTATTATGCGTGCAATCTAACCAGAGGTGGGAGTGTTAGACCACTGTGCTTGTGATACGTTCCACTGCCTTAAATTGCAGGTTATGCTACAGGACATGCATGCACAGAAACATATACTCGCTGAAGTCCAAGGGTGAATCCTGCAGGACGGGGGCCTTCTGTAAACTAGTCCTGGCTAATATACCTTCTCCACCAGTGTAAACTATTCCTCATCTGATTGGCAATGGCTAACAAGTCTTAGGTAGATTTACCAGAGCTGTGGAATTGGTAAGCAAGTTTAATTGCATAGGAGCATATATTCAGTCTGATGCCATTGAGATTTAGTCTCAGAGCAATTTTATGGTTAGGAGGATCCATTATGATCCTTTTAGTGTTTTTGGTTTTGCCTCCCTTTTGAGGACATGTCATTTTTCACATGGGGGAAGTCAGGATTTGCCATGTTAGAAAGAATTCTTGTACTAGCTGAAAAATGAAAGAATGGAAATTCCAGTTGATTTTGTTTTGGTCTTCATAGTTCATCGTGCTTTAACTGTATCTGCTCATGAACTTTTAGTAAAGCCAGACTTGATGTACTCAATAACCCTAACAGATCACTTTTTCCTAGTTATGTGACTGTCGACTAGGTATAGCAAGATAAACAGATACAATTAAATATACAACAAAACAAACCTTGTTAGATAGTATCAGAGGGGCAGCCGTGTTAGTCTGGATCTGTAAAAAGCAACAAAGAGTCCTGTGGCACCTTATAGACTAACAGATGTATGGAGCATAGAATACCCACTTGGACAGACCCAAGTGGGCAGGGCCGGTGCAAGGATGTTTTGTGCCCTAGGCGAAACTTCCACCTTGCACCCTCCCCCCCCGCCCCTCGCACCTGCACCCTGAGGCATGCCCCGCAGCACTTCTCCCATCTGCCCTGAAGCGCCCCCTTGCGGCAGCTCCCCACACCCCACCCTCCGCCCTGAGGCAACTCCCCCCGCCCCAGCTCACCCTGCTCCGCACACGAGCACGAAAACCCCAAGCACACCATTGCTGCTTCACTTCTCCCACCTCCCACGCTTCCTAAGCTGATTGGCGCCGCAAGCCTGGGAGGCAGGAGAAGTGAAGAGGCCACAGCGTGCTCGGGGAGAAGGCGGGGCAGGGGTGAGCTGGGGCAGGGGGTTCCCTTGCATGCTGCCCCCCCTTACTTGCTGCAGGGTTTCTCAAACAGGGGCACTGTTTGTGTAGGGAAAGCCCCTGGTGGGCCGGGCCAGTGTGTTTACCTGCCCTGTCTGCAGGTCCAGTCAATTGCAGCTCCCACTGGCCGCGGACCACTGCGCCGGGCCAATGGGAGCTGCTAGAACCGGTGTGGGCTGAGGGACTCACTGGCCGCTGCTTCCAGCAGCTCCCATTGGCGCGGAGCAGTGATCCGCGGTCAGTGGGAGCCACAATTGGCTGGACCTGCAGACAGGGCAGGTAAACACACTGGCCCGGCCCACCACGGGCTTTCCCTACACAAGCGGCGACCCCTGTTTGAGAAACCCTGGTCTATAAGGTGCCACAGGACTCTTTGTCACTTTTTACCTTGTTAGATAGAACATTTGAATGTGCTTGCATTATTTTTTTAATGAGATGCTGACCCTAATATGGTTTTGTGAAGTCTTTTAAAACTTCTTTCTTCCCTTTCAATCACCACAAAAATCAGGAAAGTTCTCTGATCTTTTTTTACATATTTCACACATGCTTTTTTCAGGATTATTTTGTAGAAAACAGGCATTTTTCTTACCGTCTCTCAGCTTTTTAGCATGCTATATTTTGAAAAAAGGAAGAAATTTGCATATCTCTGCTGCGTGATGTATTTAATAATAATGATGCTCTTGGTTCTTTAATAAAATTACAAAACAAATCCATACTAAAACAAGGAATAATTACTCTGGACCTATATTGCCAAATGATGTTCTTCATTAGTAAAGAAATAGACCTGATATTTTCAAGAGCAGCATGGAGTTCGCTTCAAGAGTTGCTATAATATAGTCAGTCCAGTGAAAGCTTTATCAGCAAGACATATAATAAAATCTTTTCCAGCATTTGCAAGCTGGACACTCATACCAATGCAGTATGGGGAAAATTAAAATTACTGGGGAAATTACTCATCACGGATAAGAGCTGGAGGGCTGCACTACATAATACTGAATGAATTCTAAATATAGGCCAGATACAGAAACCCTCAATTGCATATTGCCACGCTGGCCATGTTCTTTCTCTATTAACTGAGTAGCTTTTCAGATGCCAGGTTACCTACTGGTAAGCGGCGTCAGAGTGAAATGGAACGCCGTTTTCATAGGTTAACATGAATTCCAGAAGTTGTTTTGGGGGCTGATTTGGAAAAATAATAGGTCTCTCATGAACCTGAATAGAATGTGCTAAGATTCCAGAGCAGGTTAGTACAGGAGCTCTACCTTTTTTACATCTCTTTGACCCCATCTGAATAGAGACTGAGAATGCAAGCTGTGGACACTTCATCTTCTGTTTGCATCTCCCTGCCCAGCCATTATTGGGTAATAGACAGCATTTGCTCACGTGGAAAAATTCTTAGAAAAGTATTGAATATACTTTTAATGTGATTTAGCACCAGGAAGCAGGGAAGTAGTACCAGTGCAATGCGATCAGCCAGCTTTCCATGGACCACTAGCCAGTACTTTATAGCCAGTACTTTAGGGGCCACACCTTTGAGCCATAGCCTTGGGCTACAAATTCTTGAGTTGTAATCATGACTCAACTCTCAGTCACACCACTCTGAACCTGAAGTATGGCTGCTTAAAATACTTTAGATTAAATCTGTCTAAATGAGAGCAGGATCTGATGCTTAACCTCTGTGTGCCAAGGTCTGTTCTCCGTTACAGTGGTATCGCTCTACTGAAGTCAGTGGAATTACTAAGGGTTTGTACCAGTGTGAATAAAGAGAGAGTTTGGCTGTGTGTGGCTTCATGTATCCATCTGTAAAACAAGGACAAGGCTTTCTTATCTACCCTCCCATGAACTTAAAAGGGAGCTTAAGAACCTCCAAGGTAAGGCCTGAACATAGCTTCTCATAGGGGAAGGCCCTCACTGATTGGATATTTTGATGTTACAAGTCTTATGATCCTATCATTTGGCCAGAAATATCTACATATTTCACAGCATTTATTTAGGTATTTAAACTGCTCGGCTTTACATTTTTACTGAGACATTCATTTTAATGATTGGGAAATCTCAGCTGCTTTCCTGCCAGGGAGCCCTTTTCTTATCTTGATGCACTAAATAGTTGGATTACCCCGATTTTGAAAATGCTTCTGAGGGCTTCCCTATTCAAATCTCCCTGCTAATCTAAACGGCCCTGATATTCTGTACTACCTTCACATTGAGCCATCCCAGGCCTGGCACTGCGCTCAGCTTTCAGGACTTTTTATCAGGCTGCCCTATAAGCATGTGAGCTGCCTGTACATCCCCAGCCCATCTGCACTGTTCCCTTTCCCCTTTCCCATTTCTCCCTCCATGTAGATTACTTGCAGTGTATTTTCAGAATGGCCTGTTTCTTAAGGGCCTTTTCAAAGCCATGTTGCTGCTGCTAAGCAAAAGCCCTTGGTCGACATCTTGTCAGTTACCAAAACACCAACTTTAACATTTCTCTTCTGTCCACATGGCTCCCTCGGGGTATTTGCCCAGGATCGCCACTCTCCACTTCCCAAACAGATCATTTCATTAGAATCTAGGCAGATTACTTGCAAACATGAGTTTAATGCAGTTTTGCTTCGTTTCACAGTATGACTCCTCCAACCCCCTGAGTTCTTCAGCATACCACAGTAAATATTATTCACTATTTTAGACATAAGTAGAACACGTACAGTACTAGTGGGCAGGGCACTGAAAAGAAGCTAAATCACTGGGTTTTTTAAACATCTTGGAACACCCAATCCATGAAAACGATGCTTTTCATGTTATTTTTCAAGATAAAGAATTTTCAGCCATTTTGAGTACATTTTACACATTCCAGGAAGAATTGTACAACCCATGGAGAACAAAGTAAAAATGTTTGTGGTAAATTAAAGCTGAATCAATTACATTTTTTTTTTACTGTATATTAAGACAACATGTGTTCCTTCTATGCAACATGTGTGTGATAATTACCATGAGCTTTGCACATCAGTTTGGTTAAACTTCAAGTTACATGCACTTATGAGTACAGCAGTAATTACAGTGCTCAAAGGACATGTTGCAATGACCTTATCATTTGTCAGCAGGATACCACTGACTGCTGTCCTGGAAAATTTATAACAACGTCAGTGTTTACCAGTTTTATTAATGAATTGCAACAAACAATGGCTCTAGTTTAATACAGAACAAAGTGTGTTAGTGAGGAATTATGGGCAATCAGAAGCAGTACTGTTAAGAAACAAAACGATGCATATATCTGTCAAGAAATCCTGTAATCAGGGTCTGATCCTCATTGACTTCAATGCAGCTACAGTAATTTGTTTGAGGCCCAGTCCTAAAATGAAATCAAAGAGGCAACTCTCCTTAAACTTGTATGAGAGTTTAAAAATGAAAATAAGAAAGGAAGGATTAAAACACACACACACACAACAAAACCCCTTTTAATTAAGAGGGTGAAAGCGAAGGGGATAAAAAATCAGGAAAAATTAAAATCAAATCAAAATGTTATTAAAAGTAATGGAGAAGATAAGAAGAGAGGGAAAATACCATTCTGAAAGAGTCAGGAGGGGTAATAAAGGGTGAAGACAGATGGCAGGAATACACAACCCCAATTTTTTGTGTGAACTTGAACAAGTCATTCCACCTCTTTGCCTCAGTTTACCAAACCATCAAATGGGGAGACTAGAGTAATAGTTCCCTCCTCACATGATTACTGAGGCCTAATTAATGTGAGTAAAGTACTAGATCTAAAGGTTCTAGTTAAAAGCAAAGCATTATTTCTGTTCTTCATAGTTAGGATTAGCATCAGCATCTTTACTGTGATTATTTTTTGCATATATTGGAATAAATAGTTGTGATTTTACTTTTAGACAAAAACAGTTAAGTGTGGAGTGGCAATTATGTTGAAATCACTTAGAATAATGGACAAGGAGGAGGAAGTTCTAAAATGGGTTTCATATTTTATTAAAACAAATGTAAAACAACACAATGAGATTGTATCAGCTAAGATGTTTTGTGTGACAGACCCATAAACACTACTATTAAATTTGCTATACATGACCAAGGTTCTAGGATCTAAAAACACTCGCCCCTGATGCTATTTCTACATTTTGTTTCTCTTTGAAGCAATTTCAGTATTAACAATCCTAATCATTCAATTTAGGACCTCCAAAAATCATGAGATTTATAAATAAATAAATAAATATTGAGGGCACATTGCTTTCTGAAAATCGGATTCCTTTAAGATGTTTTATGTGGGTCACCCCCAAAGCGAGCCACCAAAGTCATTAGCCACTTTTAAAAATATAGGCCACTTTTTGGCTCAAGAAAATGGACTCTTGGATAATTCCTTGTGCTTTGAGAGCCTAAAATGAACATACAAAATGTTATGACTCAGTCATTATATTTATTATTGTTCCCTGCACTTAATAGTGGTATACATTCAATGGGAACTCCTGAGATTTCCAGTCCATGTTCCAACCAAAACCAGATGTTAAGGTAGAGTATAATTATTTGTTTGTCTGAAATTTGCTGAAGTTTTTTGAATATGATCAGAGACCTTATGCTTGGGTCAAGTTCTGGGTGATTAGCTGGCTGGTTCTTATTTAATCCACACCTTTTCACCCATACCAACTTTGTAGCTAGATTTTGGAATCTGGATTTCTTTGGGTTCATTGCTGATCTGTGAGAGGTGGCTGGTAATTGTCATTTGTGTCTTAGGTGTTCCTGTGCTTTGTATGCTCACCTTTCATGCAGGCAATAGCAGAGCAGGGGTTGACTAAATGGAGTATTTTGTTGCAACAGCTATGATGTGGTCTATTACTGATCTTTCCCCAACCTTCCCAACCAAACGTCATTCGCTAGATACACCACAGCTGGATTCTTGAGTTAAGGGTATAAAGCAATCTGCTACTGGTGCTCTTTCTTTCTCAATGCAGAGAGAATTCATTACTTGGGAGGTGCTGGGAGGGAAGAGAGGTCTTGTTTGGGGACCATTGATCAAAGAAGAGATCAAGTAAGAGACATGAGTGAAGCGGGGAAGGTAAGTCCTGTTTATAGGGGATTTCAATTATTTCCCTTTCAGAGCAAAATGTAACTGAGGTTTAAAGAACAAGGTGGTGACTGTTCCTAGTTGTGAAAAATGACGTGGCTTTGTACTTTGATTTATAAACAGGCAGCTTGACTTAGTGTTGGTTCATTTGTATGGTAGTGTTCATGTCGTGTTGTACCTGGCATGTAAGCATAGTGGTAGAGGTTAAGAGAAATGCTGCAAAGTGTGCTACTTATCAGAGATTAGATTCTGTCCCAAAGTGTTCCTACAATTCACGTATTCATTTGACAGCCTAAACTTCTACAAGGATTTTGCTTTTACAAACAGGATGGATTGGGGGCTAGTAAATATCTATCTATGTTAAAATGTTTAAACCTGCATCTAATGTTTCTTGTTCAGAAAACGGCATATATTTCTGGAGAGGTGACTGCTTGTGAGCTCCAATTTCTCATCCCTGGGCTTCAGCAGAAGCAATTTGTAATGTTTTCGTAGCCCTCACCACCACGGCGAGACCTTTTGGCCTTTTAAAAAATGAGATATAGATGCCTAAATAAATCTGATATAAGTACAGTGCCCTTCTAAAGTTTGTAAAAGCAGGCCTACGGCACTTTGCTGCACATGACATAATGTAGTCATTAAATGGAGATTATCTTTAGAAGGCGAGGCAGAGATTAATGAGTCAAGCTAAAATGATAAATTAGATGTGTGTGATGAGGTGCAGATGTAGGAAATAGAATCAGAGAAGCCAGAAATATTAAAATTAGATTACTAGATCCACATCTATAAGGTAAGTAAAAAGTGTAGGTACCTATTCCTATAAAGGAAATGCTTGTATTGTACAGATTAAACAAGCACATAGTGTCTTTTTGTATAGTCTCTCTAGCAACTGTTTTTCCATTTGCTCTTCTTTCTGCCTGCCTGTGGCTTTGACTCAACCAAGTAATGAGGCAGCAACTCATCGGGTGCTTTTCTATATGCTCTTCCTGAGGCTTCGCATTTTGTGGTAGATGTAGTATATGCTCCTCAATTTGTGAAGGTTGGCTGAGTCATGTTTTACTGCCGCTAGTGTGTAGACATTGGGCAAACCTCACAGAATCCTGATTTGTGACAAGCTTCCTGGGCACAGGAGGCTTATGACTGTAAACGGTGTTTCAGGGGCAGTAAGTTGAATTCATGTGCGGCTTTGAAGACGGTGAAAAGTTGTGATTCATTTTGAGCACATGAACATCTGGCCCTTCTTGTCTAAGTCTGGCCTCTTCTTCCAGCATGTGAGAGGAAAATTTATAGTCTCATGTGAACTGCACTCTTCCACATTAAGTGCTCAATCCTGCCAGAGGAAAGAGTTTTTCAAAATTGTTCAGTACCCACTTATGCCCAGGGTCTGAATATCTGGACCTTTATTTTGGTGCCTAAATGGAAACTGAACTGCCTTGAAAATCTGGCCCTAAACGTGTTTTTCTACCTAAAGGGAAGTCTGCACCATATATTGGGGGTGCAATACTATTCCGTCCATACCCTGCCATCACAGAAGTGAGTCTAGCACATGTGGGTGGTTTGTATATGTCTGATTATGTTAAAAAGGCCTGATTTGCTGAGCTCAGACCAGAGGGAAGGTGGCCTTAAGCCTTTTGTGTTGTCTGTGTTCTGACCCAGTTCACACATTTGCCTGACTCCCCATCTGAGTTATGGCAGCTTCTGCCAGAATCACGTGCAAGGTGGTGAGATTCCTTGAGATGTAAGCATCATGTTGGTATAACTTATGTACTGAAGAGTTGCAAATTAAAGTGTGGTGTAGATCAGATGGAGACCAGGACTTCACTGTAACTGTTCTTTCACTTTCCTGTTAGTCCTAGTCAGTACTGGAAAAGTTGTACTGGCTGACTTTTTTTTTTTAAATCCATTTACTTAGTCTAATTAAATGGATGCAAATCCCTAATATAGACACCAAACCAGTTTAATCCTTGTGGAATTCAGTTTGCCTGCCTTGGTGACTTGCTCTTTCTTAATGTACTTCTTTCCCCTGATCCCTTCAGCATGTGAGTTACATCATCTTAGGTTACCTTACACTCCATTAGATATAATGGACCAAATTCAGAGGTGGTATGTGCAAATTGTCTGTTGGTAAATGAGGGTGAGTTTGAAGGAATAGAGAGAGAGTTTAATTAGGTGTAATGTCTAATTAGGCGTATTGGGAAGATCAAAAGAAGGTATGAATAAGACCAATTTAGACTTCATTTTGGGCTCATCTTGCTGAACTGACACCCACCTCTGAACTGAATCCAAGAGGTCTAAGTGGATTTAAGATTAAGCCAACCAAGTTCTCCCATCCTTATTAATTATGGAATTTGCTGACTGCAGTTAGAATATTCTGTCCGCTAAAGAGTAATTCAACAACTGATTATTTCGTGTTCACTTCTTCCTAACTATTTCATGCTCATTACAGCAGGGCAACAGTTTTCCTATAATGAAGGTTAAGACCAACTTTTTGTGTTAAAGCTTCACTCTACATGCTCTAAAATCTACATGGTTACTCAGATTGCCTTGAAATTTGGTATGCCTCATGGGGGCATGGGATTCTGTTGATGAACTAAACTTGGAGCCCTTTGATCAAGGGATTCCTGAGATACAACTTCTGTTTCCCCTCCCCACTCCAAAAAAGCTTTTCTTAAAGTTGAATGAATCTAGAAATTTTTTTGCTCACAATAGAGATCAAAGCAGATCAGATCATTGACACTAGTGTTTGAAATGCTTGAGGTTTACCCCAAGAGAGTTCATGGCACCCACCAGCCCTTTGGGGACAGGGGAGTCAAATTAAAATGTTGCTTCAAAAAGATTTTGCTTCTCCAGTTAGGTTCCTTGAAAGCCTCCTGTGCTTATTCTTGCTGTTAATGGATTATACTGAGCACGTGCAGAGTTTTCCAGCTAGTCAGCCTTGCTCCACCTCTCAAGATGTGGGTGGCTCTGAAGACATGGCACTCTTGTTGAATTTGGACACTGAGTTTAAATCCAATCCAAGGTAGAAATCTGAAGCAAAATAAATCAGGGTTATTGCTCCAATTGGGGAGAAGGGCACTATTTTGGGGAAATGTAGTCTGAGTACAACAGAATTCAGAAGGCACTGAAACTAATTTTTTGAAACAAAAATGAGCAAATGCTTGCTGGGAAGGGAAGTTGATTAGGTGTGGAATGGGGAAAAGGGGTTGGGGATATCGGGGTGAGTGATTGGGACATGCAGTCATCTACAGGTGTATGATTTCTGCTTTTCCTCCAACCACTGCCCTTCCCTGCCCTCCTTCATATGATCCAGGTTCTGGTGAGGACTTGCCTAGCTTTGGAGTGGAATCCCGGAATCCAAATCCCTCTCTCTTCTCTCGTCCCCCCTCCCATGTGCCATGTGAGCTGAAACACTGAAAGCAGGAGAGACTGAGCAGGAGAGACTGAGAAAGCCTGGTCTTAACCACTGGACTCAGGCTAATAAACTGAACACCAGCACCTCCTCTTGCTGTTTGTGTGGAGTGATGCAGGTACCTAACTCATTCCCACATGCAACAACTTGGGCATCTAAACTGCCTGACCCAGGAGAGGGGATTCCCTGATAGGTGCCTAACTCTGTGAAAGGGGTGGGATGTAGCACACCCCTCTCGTGAGCCTCTCCCATTGGCTAATCTTCCTACCTAGCTTACTGGTTTTTGTAGATCATGTTCTTAGGTGCCTATCTCTCCGCCGTTACTGTATAAGGAGCCTACATGCCTGACTCAGGAATCCTGTTCAATTTTTTTCCCTCTAGCTGCCTAAAAATTAAGTATTGTTACATTCTGCATTGCAATACCCAAGTCTCTTTGGATCCAGGCCTTAATATAAAAAACAGATAATACTTTTAAACCTCCTTAAACATTCTCATATTTGACTTGCACTCTTCCAAATGAAGTGCTCGATCTTGCTAAGTGCACTGACCTAATCCAGCAGAACATTTAACCATGTGCATACCTTTAAGCATGTGACTAGTCTAATTTCCACCATTGGTTCATGTAACAAGGCATGGCAATAGACCAGAAATTCTCAAGCACCTAGGTATAGGCAGGGCTGATGGCACTACCGACTGCTGAAGTCAGTAGGATTCTGCATGTGCTTAAAGTTAAGCAAATGCATAAGTGCTTTGCTGGATGGGTCCCAGAGTGTTCAACACAATGCAAGCTTGGGCCCTAACTAGATTCCCCCCCGCAACATTTATTCACTTTTCCCCCTATTCTGTCCCTCCAAGTCCATGGTTCTCCCCATTGTCCACATAGAATTTACCATGCCATCTGTATGCAACCTTTGCTTAGGGAGCAGGAAAGCCAACACCAGATGTGGTAGCAATGGCAACCTCATCATGGGTAATTTCCCTACTGTTTTAGTTGTCCTAGTACTTGAATTATTTAGAGTGTCAGGTGAGGTTTGCATCAGCATATGCAAGAGTGATAATATCTGGTAGTAATAAAATATTATATTTAAACTTGTATTTACTTTGTGTGGAAAAGTTAGGGCAAGACAATATGGTGTGGCTGAATTCCACGATGTTTTGGAGTTGCTGACTGCATTTGTGTATCTTGAATTAAGGCTCTACTTGCCATGAAACAGAACTATGCCTGAATAAGCAAATATTTCAGTTCCATTCTTCATGCATGGCTATTTATGAATGTGACATAAAGCTCCATATTACAGTGACTCATGGTCTGGTGCTGAAAACACAATAATATTAATGAAAACAAAGGTACCAGCATATACAAGGTGTGTAACCCAGTGGATAGGTGTAGTGGTCCAGAAGACTGTGTTCTGGTCTTGGATCTGGAATTAACCTGCTGTATGACATTAGCCAAGCCACTTGATCTTCCTGTGGCTCGGTTTCCCCATATGTAAAATAGGAATTATGAAATGGCCCTTTCTATGTAAAATGCTTTGAGTTCCACAAATGAAATGTGCTCTGTAAAGTATTATAAATAACACATTAAGTTAAGACTACTATGGTAGAGCCAAAATTAAGAAGGGTGATCCTCTTTGGCATTAGAAGGGCTTCCTGGAAGTATAAGGTAGTCTGTCACATAAAACATTTGACTTTGGGTCACAAGCTTGTTCTTCAACTCCCTGGGAAGCAGAGGTTCTCTTTTAACATTGTATTTTAATAATTTTCATTGTGTATAGTAGTGTAGACATACCCTATGAGTAGGGGTGTGATGACCCTGCATGTTTCTACATTTATGCTCACTCTCATTGAGCTCACATGAGTATAAATAGCAGAGTAGCTGCAATAATATGGGTGGAGACTGTGAAGGCATGGCATGGCTTAGTTATACCCAGTACATACCTACTGGTTTCATGTAGTTGGCATGGTTTAGCCATGCTTCCACTGCCTCTACTGGGCCACCACAGCTATTCTGTGATTTACTCATGTTAGTTCTCAGGGAGCTAACACAAATATGTGTAAATGAGCAGGGGAATCCCACCCCCACTCAGTAGTGTGGGTGTAGTCTGAAGAATGTGCACTTCAACGTGTGTGTGTAGGGGGGGTGTGGGTGTGTGCACGCACCAAACAGAGGTTTAACTTAAATGTATCCCCCAAATTAAAAAACATAGAGAACCAAAGAAGTGCCACCTTGGCTAAACAACAAAGTAGAAGAAGCTCCCTCACCAAAGGCTCTTAAGCAAAGTAAGCTGTCATGGGATAAGAGGGAAAATCCTCTTGCGGATTGGTAACTGGTTAAAAGGAAATAAAGGATAGGAATAAATGGTCAGTTTTCAAAATGGAGAGAGGTAAATATTGGAGTCCCCCAGGGGTCTGTACTGGGCCCAGTCCTATTCAAAATATTCATAAATGTTCTGGAAAAAGGGGTAAACAATGAGGTGGCAAAATTTGCAGATGATACAGAACTACTCAAGATAGTTAAGTCCCAGGCAAACTGCAAAGAGCTACAAAAGGATCTCTCAAAACTAGGTGACTGGGCAACGAAATGCAGATGAAATTCAGTGTTAATAAAACACAATCCCAACTATACATATAAAATGAGGGGATCTAAATTAGCTGTTTCCACTCAGGAAAGACACCTTGGAGTCCTTGTGGATAGTTCTCTGAAAACATCCACTCAATGTGCAGTGGCAGTCAAAAAAGTGAACAGAATGTTGGGAATCATCAAGAAAGGGATAGATAATAAGACAGAAAATATCATATTGCCTCCATATAAACCTATGGTACGCCCACATCTTGAATATTGCATACAAATGTGGTTGCCCTATCTCAAAAAAAGATGTATTGGAATTCGAAAACGTTCAGAAAAGGGCAACAAAATGATTAATGGTATGGAACAGCTTCAATATGAAAGATTAATAAGACTGTGATTTTTCAGCTTAGAAAAGAGATGACTAAGGGGGGATATGATAGAGGTCTATAAAATCATGACTGGTTGGAGAAAATAAACAAGGAAGTGTTTACTGTTTCACATAACACAAGAACTAGAGGTCACCAAATGAAATTAATAGGCAGCAGGTTTAAAACAAATAAAAGGAAGTATTTCTTCACACAATGCACAGTCAACCTGTGGAACTCTTTGCCAGAGGATGTTATGAAAGCCAAGACTATAACAGGGTACAAAAAAGAACTAGATAAATTCATGGAGAATAGGTCTATCAATGGTTATTAGCCAGGATGGGCAGGAATTGTGTGTCCCTAGTCTTGTTTGCCAGACATTGGGAATGAGTGACAGGGAATGGATCACTTGATTACTCATTCTGTTCATTTCCCTCTGGGGCACCTGTCAAAAGATAGGATACTGGGCTAGATGGATCTTTGGTCTGACCCAGTATGGCTGTTCTTATGAACAGTATAAAATGTTTGCAAATAAATTTGGAATCATTTGATACTCACCTGGCTTTCAGTTTTCAGAAATTGTACCAGATCTGTTAAGTGTTTAGGGGCCTTTTGACAGAACCTCAGCTAACTTATTTTTGCAGGGAATGGGAAAGGAAGCTCTGCTTGTAGGTGGTGTGAACTTTGAGGAGTCCAGATGTCTTCATCCTGTTAGCTTCATCTCTGCTGGAAATGGACATGAGCTGAAAAAATGTCTGGATCCAGATATAGAACCCAGCAGGCTCTGGGCTCCATTGCAGGTCTTTGGACAGAAGTTCTACAGTGAGAGGGGCAGCTGTCAAATTTGTGTTGAGGTCTGGATTTGGAACTTCCCTGCCATCCAAAGTCTAGGTGTTCAAATTCAGGCTTTTGGGCTTGCCCCGATGTAATTTAATTGTTGTATTGCAGTTGTGCCCAGAGACCTCAAATGAGATCAGAACTCCACTGCATTGTACATACACGTCATAAGTGACCTCTAGGCACTGTTGTAATACAATAATAATAACTTGGATTTGAATTCCTAAACTTTTGGACGGAGAGCGGGAGTGTTCTAAACCCAGCTCTTGAAGCAAGTTTCCCAGCTGCCTCTCTCAGTATACAGCTGCTTTAGAGATTAGCCTAAATACACAAAGGTGGGCAAATGGGAGAGGGAGTGTCTCCATTTTGCAGATGGGCAACCGTCCCACTGTGCCTCAAAGTGACTTATTTATACTAAAGAAATGAATCCCACAGCAGGTTGTCCTCCCATGAGTAACTATTTGTGTCCCTCTCTCGTCTTGAGTCTGTCACACTTTGAATCCCACATTTGGGCCTTGGCCAGCTAAAGGGCGTGATTGCAAGTTGGTCAGCAAGATCCTGTTCCTGCCATAGAACTTTCCATGCACCTGGGTGTTGGAGGAGGTTTTACAGACCTTAGGAAAATCTCATCCAACACCTAGGTGTTATTAGACCTCTTTTCCTGGTGGGCATTTTGAGAGACCAAGGTCCACAGCTTGCTCTCTGTCATACCAGTTTATATGTGGAGTAACGTCACAGTCTCCAGAGCATAATTTGGCCCTGGAAGCTTAATTGACATGTCGAAGACCACCTTGGTCCATGGGAGGATTTGATCCCAGGAAACCTGACTCTGTTTCTTGTTCTATGATTTTATTCAAGCCTTGTAGTGACTTAGTCCCTAACCAGCAGCTTAGTTTTACTGAGTCTCATGTTAAATGCTGTATTCCAGCCCAGTGAATGTAAAATTCTAGTGCTGTTACTATCCTTGTTTGCATGGAATATTGACACATTCCTCCTATGGCTTTGCTTAGAAGAAAATATATGAACTAAAATTAAACACAATTGAACAAGTGTTTTCAAGGCCCTGAGCTCTTCAGCTCCAGGCAGTACAGATGAGATCAATGTCTTGTTGTCCAGTATCTCTTCAAATGTCTCTCTTAATGGAAACCAGGAGTGATGGTTATCACCATAACAACATAATAGACAATAGTTATATGAAGCAACGTAAGTATTGCTATAGCCTTTCTTGCAGTGGCTAAATTTCCCCCAAAGGACAACGCACATCCTTGAATAAACCTATGTACAGTTACATTTTCAAGAGGCTCAATAAAGGACATACCCACAAACATACAATAGGGCATCAATTCTAGTGTCCTCAGATCATGAGAGATGCTGAGCATGTTTTGAGCACCAGCCAAACTATTCAAGTGAATGGAATCATGGGTAATTTAGCCCAGATCCACAAAGGTAGCTAAATCCCTGCTTTAGGCGCCACAATCCACAAAAACCCTGCTCCATTGCTGCCGAAATTCACTCAGTGCTTTCATTGTCACTGTGAAAGTTCCCTAGCCACCTAAGTTTGTCTGTCCAGACATGTGCACTGTCCAATGTGATCCTCAAACCAAGGGAGATAGGTGAAGGAGCACCTGTAGGGCCTGATCCAGTAGGTGTACTCTGAGCATGCCTACTGAAACACAGCTACCAGAGCAGGCACCACTCAAAATTCAGCCAGAAAAGGAGGAAGTGGTGCTGCCTCTCTTAGCTCAGTAGTTAGAGTGTGTGATGTGAGTATTTTTGTTTTGTTTTTTTGAGAGACAGGTGGGAGACTCATGTTCCAGGTTCAATATTCCCCTTTTCCTGTTGGGGCAAGGGTTTTCCACCCCTAAAAGTGCTCTCACCATGGGGCTAAAAGATAGACGGGAGGAATCCACCATCATCTTCCCCCTCTTCTGCCATCTTGCAAGTATGGCTTGGGCGTTTAAGCTGCCTGAGTCCACGAGTGTGGGGTCCTGGCTGTGTATCACAAGCAGAGATGGGTGGCTCCCTGCAGACAGGGTCTATCTCTGTGACAACGGCAGAGGACACCCTCCTCTCCTTGGCAACTCCCATTGGCTTGTTTAGGGGGCTACCCACCTAGTATGCTGGCTTGTGTGGATCCCATCCTTTGGTGTCTGTCTCTCCCCATTTGTTGTACTGGGAGCTTAAGTACCAAGTAGGTTTTGTGAATTGGTTTTGTGAATCCCACTGTGCCATGAATTTTGTTTGTTGCTGCTGTTACAAGAAGTTCCTTTGTGGATCCAGGCCTTGATATCTCAGGATTGGGCCCATCATGATGGCAAGGTATATAGTAGCAGCTGGAGTTTATATAACTTTTCTGTGGTCATAATAAAGGCATAAATCATTGCCAATGCTTTTGATGGATTGGCACCTTAGTGAAATACTTAAGCATCTGCATGACTTTAAGGGAGTAGTCCAGTGGGATTTCTCAGGTACCTAGTTATGTATGTGCTTTAGTGCTGGATCAGAACCTAAACTGGATTCCTTATAATCCCTCTTTAAAAGGTAAATGTAAACTCTCCCAGTTAAAGTATTTAATTATTCTGTAATTTAATTAACAGTATTAATAAAACAGACGCTAGGTAGTGCACATTCGCTCCCAAATGACAGTTATGAAGCAGCACAAGGAGCTAGGTCCTGTAATTAATTCAAGGACACAATGCAATTTCAGTCATTGGGGATGTGATAGCAATGAAAGAATGTCCTTCAGAAATCCCTATGTTTCCAGTGTGGCTGATGGAAGGAGAAATTCAGGGGTATTAGCAAGGGAGGCATTCAGATTTGCTTTTCTCTGCACAATGACAAGGACTAAGAGGTTTAGGTGTTTGAGACACCACCACCGAATCCCAAGTGACAGAGGGCTTTCTTCCCCCTCAAAAAATCTGACACATTTCTCCCACAAAGAGGGAAGAGATTAGCCGGACGACTCAAAGCCTGTTGTGGATGACAGACAAGGCTGTTGTCTGTCAACTTACTACTGTAAATAAGAAAAAGTAAAGTTAATGGGAAAACCTTACATTAGGGAGAACAGTAAATGGACTGACTATTTTGCAGGTGGTGGTGAGCATTTGCCTCTCGTAGTGAAATCCATGAGAACTGCAGGATTCAGCATCTCTGAAAATCAGGCTGTAAATAGAAAAGGCCCTAATCTGCTCTGAACAAACCTCTCACCAATTTTGTGTGGGCAGGGTAGGGGGAGGAGAAGGAGATGTGGGCCACTGCTGCAGAGAAATAGAGGAAGAAATTATATTGAAATAAGCAATTAAGATCATACGTGGTAGTTAAGTATCAGAGGGGTAACCGTATTAGTCTGGATCTGTAAAAGTGCAAAGAGTTCTGTGGCACCTTATAGACTAACAAAGGTACTGGAGCATGAGCTTTCGTGGGTGAATACCCACTTCGTCGGAAGCTCATGCTCCAATACGTTTGTTGGTCTATAAGGTGCCACAGAACTCTTTGCCGCTTTTACATGGTAGTTGATGTTCCTGACAGCTTATTAGCAATCATTGATTATCTTGGTCAAGCAAGGATTGTCTCCTGAGACTTTTCTCCTTCTTTGTAATGTATTCATGCACAGATAAAAATCCACAGTGTATGAATGGGGTGGAGGAGGTCAGTTGTGATTCATTCAGTGATTTCTCCCCCCAACCCCTCCAAAAACATCACAATATTCTGCAATATTCTCTTCACATCTTGCACTCTATGGTGTTGCAGCACTTTACAAATAGGAGAGCGAATATCCTGTTGCACGCTTTTAAAGTTTTAAAGAGACTTGTTCATCCTCCTCTTGCAAAGTGGTTAAGTCTGGGCTGAAATGTAGTGGTGTCATCCTCAGCCAAAAGAAAATAAAATGCTCATGTCAAAGGAGGAGGGAGAAGGAGGATTTGTAAAGCCACCTGCTTCTGCCACTTCTGGGACTGGTCTGCCTAGTGCTCCTTTCTGAAAGCTGTGAAAGGGCCAATAAATTCCATATTTATCCATACAGTTCTTGGAACTACAGGCCTCAATAGGGTTAAGTGCTCTAGCATGTGCTTAATTTCAAACCTGAAAATGAAAGGGACTGCGCGTATGTGTTTAAAGTGAAGCAACACTTGCTTACGTGTTTTGTTGGAGCGGGGCCAAGAGTTTTTAAATACTGGGGATCGGGCCCAGTATCAGTTCCTTCAAAATACAAGGAATATTAGTAGCTGATTGAAAATGTAAAAGTTAGCTACTGCCTGTGACACGGTTATATCATAAAAGACTAGTTCCAAACCAGCCATAGGAAGATATAAACACACAGGATATTATAAATTGTTCAGTTGCATCTTTGCATGCTACCACTGCACAGCAATAACAATTCTTAGAAGGAGATACAAGTGATCACAAGAATCAGTAATGGTCTCAAGAAATCAGACTACTTAGACTATGATGTAGTAAAAAGGGAGATGCTGGTCAATATAAATAAATAGAAATAGCTGCCAGCTCTTAGCCAAATGGCTCTTTTCTCCACACTTGTGAGTATGATATGGATTGCTAGAAAATTGTATCAGGAGGTTTTGTGTTCTTAGGCAGAGACGATCTAGAGCATGCTTCATGACAGGTGACTGGAAATGCAGTAATAGTCTCTATACTTGTCTACAGTATTTGGTTGGCATGTTGCAGGATCTCAACCAACAGTTTTTCAATAAGAGGGAGTTCAGTGTCTCTGGCCCTCTGCAATGCACTTAGTGGACTACATTTTCAGATGGCCTTATCCTGACATCTAATTTTGATATGCCAATGTTATATATGTGTTTATGTGCATTACCAGTTTGCCCCTGGGCACCTAATCACCCAGTTGACACAAGTCAAAGCTTACATGTACACACAGTTTTGCCTGTGCTAACTTAGGCCACTTTTTATTCCTTTACCCAATTTGTAAAGTCTACATAAGTCATCAAAACGTCTGTAATTGGCAAGGATATCCCAGATAGTACACAGAACATACTTTTGCCTTTGGGACATGTTAAAATTAACCTTCCTCTGCCATTCAAACGAGACACCACAGGGTCCTGCTTTAATTGAGCCAGATGTTTCAAAGTAGCAATGACTAAACAGCATGATTTAGATGACAATGTAATCCTAGCTTCTGTACTGCCAAGGCAGTTAAGATGCTGCACGTCCATCATACCATGCTGTAGCTTGTCAGCAGAGCAAATGAATGAGAGTAGGACTATGGGGAAAAAAAAATGGAAAGAACCTTTTTGGCCAGAAGTATTACATGCCATACTTTTACAGAAGTGAGGCCAGACTCTCAACTGCTACAAAGCAGAATAGATCCATTGACTTCAGTAGAACATTGCCAATTTACACCAGCTGGGAATCTGGCTTGTGAATTTCTGACCTAGCCTATGGAAAGGCTGAAAATGCAAGTCCCCAAAACTACAGTTAGTGGGTCAATTTTTCCATGATATTATGCCAGAAAGCTCCAGACAAATGATGTAAGCATTACTTGCAAGGTTTTATTATCTAATTCACTTGAAATATTGCATGACAAGTGTCATGAATCTGGCAAAGATCACATATAACCATGGGGCCCTGTAACGAGGCGGTGTGGCTCCCCTCCTCCCCAGAGAGGGTCGAGCCCTGTCAATCATCCACAGAGGCGGGACCGCTGGGCGGAAGTCCCACCCCTCAGAGGGTCAGGCGGCGACCCGGAAGCATAAAAGCCGGGCCCCAGCCTTCAGTTGGAGCCCAGCCGCCGTCAGGAGCAGATGTGCCTGCCGACGCTCGTAACTGGGAGGCTGCTGAGGCCGGAGGCCGGGGCTAGGAGCCGCTAGAGCTTCCCCGTGGTCGCTACAACGAGGAGCTGCCAGAGCTTCCCCGCAGCCGCTACGACGAAGAGCTGCCAGAACTGCCCCGTCCCTACTATGGCCCTGAGGAGCCCCCAGACCAGGCCTGGCCCGCATTTCCAGAGATACTACTGGACCTGCCGCCCAGCCCAGACTGGGAGGAACCGATGGTGTTGGACGTCCCCAAAACTGAGACCCTGGACCAGGTAGGAACAGAGGGAGATGTTGGAAGTAGCCTGGGGGCAGCCGACCCCAGTCAGGCTGCAGAGCTACCCATGCGTATGTCAGTGTGTTTCGATCAGGATCCCCACTGACCACCGTTAGCGGTGACAGCCGCTACCAGGGCCCCGGGTTGGAACGCAGAGGAGTGAGTGGGCCTGTGTTCCCCCTGCCACCCGTACCCAGGTGGCAGAATCCCCCTCTCCCCGGCCTAAGGAAGCCACTGTGATTGTACTCTTGCAACTGTGTTTGGTGCCCCGCCTGAACCAAGGGCTGGGCCCCTTTTGACTTTGCCACTGCTCTGCCCTGCCCCAAAGGGCCAGAGCTGATTGGACTATTGCAACTGTGTTTGGTGCCCCACCCAAACCAAGGGTTGGGCCCCTTTTGACTTTGCCACTACACGGTCCTCTTCACAGGGACAAGCTTCCCAAGGTAGGACCGCGGGTCCAAGGATCGGACCCTAGACGACAGCGAGGCCGGTGTGGCTCCCCTCCTCCCCAGGGAGGGTCGAGCCCCGGCAGGAACCCGTTTACAGGCCCCAATTCAGGAAAGCACTTAAGCTCACACTTAAGTCCTTTGGACTTTTGAATGGGATTTTAGTATGTGCTTAAGTACTTTCTTGAAATGGAGCCAAACTGACTCTGTTTCTTTCCTCTAACAAGTCCTCCATGTCTTTCCCCTAACCTCCACTGATCTGGGGCAGAAAGACAAGGAGACTGCACCATTTAGGCTTGGTGGAAAGCACTGCAAAAGTGAATGTCTTCATCAAACTGAGAACACTACAGCCCCCAAGCCTCCCAATCACTCATATTGGAGGTTTGGGGGTTGCTCTTAAAGATTTCAGGCTGATTTTTTTAACTGATGTAGATACATTCAGGAGCTTGACAATGGGTAGACGTTACTGTCTTTTTGGACTGAAGCTCTTCAGGGAAGAGATTGTCACTTATTACCCATTTGTACAGCACTCAGCACTGCTGCAATATAAACATTTAATATTTTACTTATTTGTATTATCATTTTAAACCCATCACTAGTACTGACACTAACAGGAAACTGTAACCCAGTGGGTAGAATCAACAGCTAAAGGAAAATACAGTTCCAGGTACAGGTCTCTCCATATCCCTTTCAGCTCAAAGTACTGGGTGCTAACTACTCAGGGCCTGCCTAGCTCTATCCAGTTGGGAGAGGGTGAATACAGCCTTCTCCTAGGGTAGCCTCTTTAACACCAGTTTCCCCTTTCCTTTCATGACCTCACCCAGATCAGACAGGAATCCAGGAATCCCTGACATTCCCAAGTGCCCTAGTACCTTATAACAGCATCATTTGCTGGCAATATCAGTAGAGCAGGCAGAGACTGACTGGCTATAGAAATGGCAATACTCATTCAATCCTGGAGATGAGTTTCCAGTGCTGTATTAACTTACAGGAACCATCAACTGCTGCTGTTTACGTTCTGTAGCTATTTATCTGTGGAGAAAGGGAAATATGTCAGTCTGGTATCTTTCACAAGCACTAAATTGGAAGAACAAAGTTAGAGCTCAACAATGGGTGTATTTTGGGTGGGGAGAAAAGGGGAGTTGGCTAGAAATGTGTGTAAAGTGTTCCTACCTAAACACTTATCTGGCTTGGCCAAATAAAGACCCTCCATCCATACTTGATAAGGATCACATCCTGAAAGAGATCTCTTCCCAAACCACCTCTTCTGGCCTTCAAACACCCCTCCTACCTTACTAAGCTCATCATTAGAAGCAATGATGAGCTTCCCTCCGGCCCCACAGATCAGGGCTTGCCAATCCAAAATGGCTCCTGTCCATGCCAGAACTGATGCAAAACCTGCAGACATATCTCCACTGCTATGATGATCAACAGCCCACTCAAGTTCCATGGGTCCTTCTAATGCCTATCACAACATGGGGTGTACCTCATCCTGTGCATCAAATGCCCCAACAGCTATGTCGTTGAAACCAGACAATCACTACTCTCTCAAACTCTCTCAGAAAAATAAGACAAACACTATCACCCAGGGGCCAATACTTTTCACAAAGTGATTGCTCCATATCTGACCTCTCAGCCTTCATCCTCAAAGGAAACCTACACAACAACTTCAAAAGACAAGCTTGGGAACTCAAATCCATAACTTCGCTAGACACTGAGAACCATGGACTAAACAGCCACTGATTTGTAATACGCTATTGCCTGATGACCCCTTAATAACCCAGTGGTGGTGGTGGTCATGCACCTTTGTAGACCCCTTTTGCATTGGTGAAGGATGTTGCCACTATCTTCCATTTCACTTGGACTCCATATCTTCTGGGTCTCAGCAGGGCCGCCCAGGGGAATGAGGGGGTGCAAGTGGGGCAATTTGCCCCGGGCTCTGCAGGGGCCCCCACGAGAATGGCTGAGGCTCCCTCCCCGGCCCTGGCCTGACCCCACCTCTGCCCTTCTCCCGGAGCTTCAGCATCCAGGAGCTTCTGGACAGCTGCAGCGTGGCTAAAGGACAGGAAGTCCTGGGGACAGTCAGGGGATAGGGAGGGATCAGAGGTTGGGGGGACAGGGAATGGGGGGTTGGATTGTGGGCGTTCTGGGTGTCTGTCAGGACTCAGTGTGTGGGGACGG
>NC_133776.1:98319684-98351162 GCF_003597395.2 Chelonoidis abingdonii | reverse complement strand
ATTGTTTCTTTAAACAATCAAACACAGCAAGCAGCAAATATTTGGCCACACATTTCTGAAACCCCAAACCATATTCAGGTTTTGGCAGACTAATTTCAGCTTTTCAATTTAAAAAAAGACAACAAATTTTGAAGGAAAGCAGACATTGTCCGTGATTTTTTTCTGCTTTATAAACCCCCCCTAGTTTTCAATCCAGAAAAAGTTTTGAAGGAAAATATTTGTCCAACTCTTTTAATGAGCTTTAGTGCCTTTTAGCACTACCTGATGCTGAGAACCAGTGATACGTTGTAAAGAAGTTTTCTCAAAACAGGGTTTGTGCCAAGATGCAGATGGTTTGTTTTTCCCAGGGCCACCCGTGGGTGCGGAGCAAGTGGGCAACTTGCGCCGGGCCCCACAGGGGCCCCATGAGAATATAGTATTATATAGTATTGCATTTTTTTTAATGGAAGGGGCCCCCGAAATTGCTTTGCCCCAGGCCCCCTGAATCCTCTGGGCGGCCCTGTGTCTCAGCCCTCCGGCCAAGTCACAAAGTTCAACCCCGCCTCTAGGGTATCACTGACAAGTCCAAATGAATCTGGATAATTATCCTGTCCCGCTGGGTTCTCCTTGTACTTGCACAAATCCAAACTCCGGGCTTTCCTTACAAGAGCCTGTGCTGGCCTAATTAGCTCTGTTACCTTAACCCTGGGGCTCTCTCAGCCAGTGAGATCTGTCATCTCTGCAGTCTCCTCCTTAACTGAGCTCCTTCCTCCCAATAATTGGGGCTTAGTTTTGCCTCTTTTGGCCAGGGGCAGCTAGCTACTCACCTCCCCAGGTACAGAAAACTGCTGGTTGTGTGCATTCATTGGCCTTGCAGATAATGGGGGCGTGGGAGGGAGGTTAAGCCCCATTATAAGCTCACTTCATTTTAAGTGGCCTCCTGCAGCATGTGTGTACCCCTTATGCTTAACAATAGGTCCCAAATTTTGGCTCAAATGTTTGGCTCAAACGTTTGGCTCAAATGTTCTGTTACCTTTTCCAGACCTCTTTAGGTATGGGAAGCTTGTCCCTTCCATCAACAGCAGGTGGTCCACTAAAACATGTTACCACACCTACCTTGTCTCTCCCACTATCCCAGAGAGTAGCTACTTTGTAATAGTAGTCTTGCTTCTTCCCATTTAATATATCATACTTCCGCAAAATAGCTAGACAGGCAGGCACTAAAGCATCTAAGGAATGTGAGAAATTCCTTAGATATTTGGTCATACCGCAGCCATATGTCAGGGCTAAAGTCAACTCCTCATTCAGTCCAATTTATATTTTGTTGTACCAGGGAAATGGAAACTATTCAAAGGGGCCTACTGTGGGTAATTTTATCATAGTTACTCCAGCAGCTTCCACAGTCAGAATTTGCAGCACAGTGATAGCTTGGAAGAGGCAAATTTCATTCATGCTGAGTTGCAGACGCCTTTTATTTTCATCCAGACAGAAACAACAATTATAATGTTAGCTGACCAAGCACATGTGTGCCTGGAGTAATGGCATGAATAATTGCCAAGCGTGCGCATGCAGTTGTTTCCCCCTCCTGGAGTTTAGGGTCAGAAGGGACCATCCGAGTGTCTAGTCTGATTTTCTCCATGCCACAGGGCTCCAAGACCACCCAGCACCCCCACACCACTGAAATACTAAAGCCAACAGAATTCTAGACTATGTGCCACAGACAGACAATGGGGTAGGGGTGACTGAGGTGTACCTCTACAATGGTATTAAAAGCATTGTCTACTAGCAACATTGCACCACCCTGCAAGAAGCACTGCTAATGAAGAAAATGGAGATTAGCCAACAATGGATGCCATGGCCAGAGAATTCCTTGGCACTGCTAGTCTGTCATTTGAAAAAGAACAGCAGCAGATGGGGGATTTTGTGGAATTGCCACAAGCTAAACTCTGTTCAAATGCTTAAGAATATCCCACCCTGTAGTCCAGAGCAATAATGTCACTAATTGCCTTAGTATGGCACTACACATCTGAATCCATTAACTACTGGAAGGATGAAAGAAGTAAACTGCTTTTAAGGCCAGATCATAAGAGCAAATCATATTGCCTGTTGAAAGTAAAGGGAATTGCAGGTGCTTAGCTGGTACTCAGCGCCTCAGAGTATTTAGCCTTTAACATAGTGTAGTGTTTCCTCAACTTGGGACGCCGCTTGTATAGGGAAATCTTCTGGCTGGTCGGGCCAGTTGTTTACCTGCCCTGTCCCCAGGTCCGGCCGCTCCCACTGGCCATGATTCACTGCTCCAGGCCAATGGGAGCTGCTGGAAGCGGTGGGGGCCAAGGGACGCACTGGCCACTGCTTCCAGCAGCTCCCTTTGGCCTGGAGCAGCGATCCACGGCCAGTGGGAGCCGCAATCGGCCGGACCTGCAGATGCAGCTGGGAAACAAAACGGCCCGGCCTGCCAGGGGCTTTCCCTATACAAGTGGCGTCCCAAGTTTGGGAAACAT
The DNA here is from genome assembly GCF_003597395.2 of Chelonoidis abingdonii. Classification (NCBI taxonomy): domain Eukaryota; kingdom Metazoa; phylum Chordata; order Testudines; family Testudinidae; genus Chelonoidis; species Chelonoidis abingdonii. The sequence continues at coordinate 98,348,682 of NC_133776.1, read as the reverse complement.
TGCCATAGTGTGTTTCATTTAAAGGGACATTGAGTGGTACAAAAGTTATTAGACTATGACCCTCATTTTCCATTTCCATTTTTCATGAGGGAGGTGGGGTGGGGGGGGAGGGCAGAGCGAGGGACGACAAATTTCATCTAGTTCTAGCTCCCACAATGAAATGACACCATTTTTATACCCATTTTTGCCTTCACTTTGTCCTGGGGTAAACAACTGCACTTTATATATGGATGTGTATATATATATGGCAAAACAGAATAAGATTCTGTCTTGTTTGCAGTTGGTGTCTTAATGTGACTTCGTCATCCTAGCATATGAGATTTTCCTTCATGGATTAAAACCCTTTTGTAAAGCACTTTCATTGCAGTGCTTTCAATAAGAGTAAATGATTATAAGGTACAAAATACTGTTGTAAACTATTAGTTTGATCCTGCAAGTTAAGGATTCTCAGGTACAGAAAGGTGTGATGGCCCTCCAAACTTCTCCACAACCACTCAACACTTGCATGGTTGGACCTTTGTCATCTGTGTTTCAGAGCTGTTGAGCATCCAAAATTCACATTGACACGTGATCCACCACCTCTGAAAACTGTGTCCTTAGTCCTTAAACCACTCTGGTGCTTTTTAACACCTGTCTCCCTTTCAACAGAATAACAGTAAAATAACATTTCCAAACCTGTATTTAGTGCTGAATGTTGCTTGGTGCCAGCACTCTGATTTTAATGGGACTCCACATAGTGTAAGTCTGTGTAGGATCTGGCCTTGTATAAGTGCCTGCTGTCTCATCACATTAGTATTGTGAAAATTACATCTCAAAAATAATGCTACAGTTGCTAAGATACTTTCACTTTGAACTCCTATTTTCAGTGACTTAAAATTATGCTGGTCTCAAAGTTACTCTTTGGGATGAATTGTCATTTGCTTGGTCTCAACTGATTTGCTTTGGAAAGTTTGATAACTCAAAACCAGCTGACTGAATTTTTATGGCACACAAATGTGGGAGTTAAATGTATTTTTCAGCTGTTTAGAAATGTTGGCACTTTTTGTGCTCATATAATGCAAACTGCTTTATTTTAAAACACTAAGCTCGGCATGAGGCATGACAAATCCATACTTTGCCTCACTGGAAGAAGCTGCCTTTTTTTTAAGATGCAGAAACTCCAAGCCTTTTGTGTGAACCTGCAAGTATGTTCATTGCATAAGTGTCAAAAAGATGCACCAAAAGTGAAGACGTTGAGAGCTTCTGTCTACGTGCTTTGAGGAGTGGAGTCCTTTTATTTTTGCTTCTATGGCCAAAACTTTCAAAAGTGACTCAAGTTGGGTGCACAACTGGAGACCCTTAGGAAAGGCCTGATTTTTCTTTTTTTTCTTTTTTAACAGTTAATACCCATTTTTATGTGCCAAGTTGGGCATTAAAAAAAAACCCACAGAGGCACTGCTCTCTTTGAAAAGCTTCATCTAAGTCTCTGTCCTGTATAGGAATATTGATCTTCTTCTTAGGGTAAGCACTGCTTAACACCCACGTCTTGTAATCATGACAGTGACCTTCTGGAATAGAATCAGTACCTTTTGCTCAGATGTGCTTCAGGGAAGTGCTTGCCCTTCTTCTCAAACCTCAGGCAGGTCCCAGACTCTCCTCATAATTCTCACTCTCTCAGACTCTGGATTTTTTTAGCATATAGTGCCCTTTCCGTACTCTGCGGATAACGTTCTGTCCCCATTGAAATCAATGACAAAACTAATTGCCTTAAGTGCGGGCTGGAGTTTCATTGTAGGAGTCCTAGAATTTCTAGGAAGGAAGAGACCACACAATGGCCCTTTCTGCCAACTCCAGCTTCAACTAAACCTGGAGGCGGATAAGAGAAGACTGCATGGTCCACTCTGAATGGAAGTCCTTTTTGGGTGAGGGAGTCTTGTTGAAGTAGCTTAGTGAAGGCAACCATCGTCCCCTCTACCTGGCTGCTGCTGTTCAGTTCAAGCTTAATCTTGCTTTCTCTTGAGTTCTGTCCCATTATGCCCTAAGATTCATCCTTTCCTTCCTGCCCATGAGCTCATAGACAATGTCTCAAATAGTTTCACTCATCAAAGATTATGGAACTGTTGATGATTCCTGGTTATACTGAAATGGGACCCTGACAAACATTCTTTATTATTCACTTTTATTCATTTATTATTTGTATCGCAGTAGCTTCCAAAGGACTCTATCAGAATTGGGGCCCCATTGTGCTAGGTGTTATATAGGAAGCCAAGCTCCTCTCTCCAGAGGTACTGAAAGCCAAGAAGCCATATAGATGGCTGACAAATGATAAAAGACTAATACATCAGGCAGGGATATTTCTGATGTCTAGAAAAACACTGTGGCACTTTGGAAAGACTTAACTTCTCTTTCTCTCCCTTTTTTTCCCAACTGATGAAAAATTCCTGCAGTTTTAACCATTTGCTGACACTACTAAAGCACCTTGCAATGAGAAGCTACCAGTTCCTTTTTGTAACTAATCTTCAAAGATTATAGAAGTAGCTTTTAAGAGAGGACATTGTCAGTCCAGGTGTGGGTGTAAAATAAATATATAATACAAACTACAATTTAGATTGGGAGAAGTGCATGTGTCAAAAATACCATCCGGTCTACAGATGTGTCTGAGAGAAGCAACAAACATTCCCATTTCATTCGGTTCCCTAGAAATAAAAGGCCCTGATTCTACTTTAACCCTCCTAGTGCAACCTATTAACAGGACCGCCAGAGGAGGGGGCAAGTGGGGCAATTTGCCCCAGGCCCGGGCTCCGCAGGGGCCCCCAAGAAGAACGACCGAGACTCCCACTCCGCCCATCTCCTGAAGCCTCAGCGCAACAAGCAGCGTTCTGCAGGCCTGCAGTGTCCTGCGGCAGTGCTCCTGAGCTTCCGCCCCCGCTCAGAGGCCACTGGTCAGGGGCCGGACCTCCGAGCTCCGGCTGAGCGGAAGGAGCTAGAGATGCCAGCAAGGAGCGCGCTGCAGCTGTCAGGGGCAGCGCTGAGCCTGGGTGAGCCGGGGGCAGGGAGTCCTTGGGGACAGTCCAGGGAGGGGCAGAGTTGGAGGGCGGTCAGGGGACAGAGAACGGGGGCGGGGTGGATTGTGGCGTTTGGGGGTTTGTCAGGAATCAGTTGGGGGGCCGGATAGGGGTCGGGGCAGTCAAAGGGGAAAAGGGAGTAGGGGTGGGATCGGGGTGGTGATGGGTTGGGGGTTTCCTGGGGGACAGGAGGGGACAAGGAGCAAGGATGGGCAGAGAGGATTCTTGAGAGGGCAAGTCGGGGGGCAGGACGTGGGTGGGGTCAGATAGGGGGAAGGGCCCAGCTGTTTTGGAGGTACAGCTTCCTGCACAAAAGCTCGTTCAGCAGTTGAGGCTTGCAGAAAGCAAAGCTTTAGGTTTTCTGTTCGGCTACAATCCTTCACTTCGTCAAAATGCCAAAATTATAGTCAATATTGTAATTTCACAGTGCCATAGGGAGATTCCATGTCCAGGGGAGGGTAGCATTCCATTTAAAAATTAGCCACTGGAGGGACATTCTACACATGAGAAGACGGCAATATCCTTCCCCAACCCTACCATTGAGACACACCAGCCCTCGCCAGGCATTCCCTGAGGCTTCAGAGGGTTATTGTCAGTGGTTCATCAAGACTTTTGTCGTGAGTGACCTTTTCAACAATAGAAACAATCTGAAGTGCGACCCATCTCCTTAATAAACTGAAAACACTTTTTAATACTTTAAGACCATTATAAATGCTGGAGGCAAGCGGGGTTTGAGGTGGAGGCTGACAGCTTCGCGATCCCCACGTAAAAACCTCTGAACCCCCTGAGGGGTCCCACACCTCCATTTTGAGAACCTCTGGGTTAATTTATTTTGCCACCATGTGTCGATTCACATGCATGTTATTTTGAGCATCTTCAGTTTCTTCCACAGGCATAAAGGCTCATACCAGATTCTGGAACAAGCTTAATGCTCAGTTCACGGTAGAGTAGTAGCACTAAGCTATGACTAAGGAACAAACACACCAGTACCCATACTCCAAGTTCTTTGAGGAAAACAGTAGCACCAGTTCTACGGAACAGAATATAAGGCATGGAGGTTTACAGTCCATTAATGCTATTAGCCAGGACATGCGGTAAGGGAATGGTGTCCTAGCCTCTGTTTGTCAGAGTAAATGATGGATGGCGGAGAGAGATCACTGTATCATTACTGTCTAGGATTCACGTCCTCTGGGGCACTTGCATTCTGCCATTGTCAGTAGACAGATACTCGCGGACTACGGATGGACTTTGTTGACCCAATATAGCAGATTCTCGTATGTTCTAACCTAAACGGAGCCAAAGTTATGGAGTATGAGTGCAGACGAAGCCACAGGTATCAGAAAGCTGAAAAATCTCTGACTGGATGGGCCTCAGGATTTGTGTCACAAGCTGAAGTAGATGTCAAGGAAGTTTTGGAATTTTTCGTTAAAACATTAGTAAATGCTTGTTTGATTGTTGGTTTTAAACACAATCAAACAGCGGGAGGCGCAAGCAGCAAAAAGTTGGCCACAGTTCCCTGAATAATTCAACCAATGGGTCTCAGGATTTCTATGGCAGACACGAATTTCAGCTTCTCATATAACACAAAAACCTACAAACAATTTTGATGGCAAAAACACGACACTGTCCCATGATTTTTTCTGTTTTTAATAAATCTCGCCTAGTTTTCGAGAATCACAAAAGAAAGATTATGATGGAAATATCTTGTTCCAACCTCTCAATGAGTTTCAGGCTCATCTTAGCTGCTAGATCTGAATGACGACGCGAGTGATACTTGTGACATAAGAAGTCAATTCTCACAACCTGGTTTGTGCTAGAAGATGTGGAAGGTTAAGGTTTTTCCCGAGGTACTTGCAACAGTGTGAGGGAAGCAAGTGGGCCGATTTGCCTGGGCCCCATTGGGGCCCCCACGAGAATTATAGTATTGCAATTCTTATGGCAAGGCGCACCCTGAGGGCCCCTGAAATTGCTTTGCCCCAGGCCCCCTGAATCCTTTGGGCAGCCCTGCCTATCTATTATGGAGCAGAGCATTTTCTATCCTTGGAAATGCATGCAAACTTAGTACAGAACATAACTAAATTAACTCTCCAAATCAACTCTCTAAAAAGGTAGGGTTCTCTACTACTTGCGGGGGGGGGGGAAGGGGGAGAGCAAAGACATGAATTTATATTCTGATCCAAGATTTTATGACTGTAGTAACTAGCCTTTCTAGCTATAGAAATAAAACTAATATTGTGGGAATAACTCTTCTTTTAACAAGGGCCATGTCTTAAAATCTAAGCTGCGTGATTAAATTATGTTTTAAATATATTGCTATATTGCTCGCCGATGTATATCTTCAGTCTGGAAAAAAAAAAGAGCTTAATCATATTTTTTTAACTTCTCCCCCTAATTTACTTACACATGCTTCTCCCAAGCAACCTACAATTTGAATATTCTGGTCACTAGAGAGGAAATCTGATCTTCAACCAACTCATTATAACATGGCAAGACTCCAGATACTGACAGAATTCTAAATAAATTTTATGTTTCTTGTTCTAGAATATGCTTCAGGACTCATTGCAGGAATTGCTTAATGAGCACTTAAATTAGTATGCAGTACCTCTCTATTGTATTCAACAGCTTAATTAACTTCTCTATTTAAGAGTTGGACTGACCCATTTACCTTCTACTGTTTCATACATTTTGCTGAAAGACTGGTTACTTGATGAGACAGAGAAAAATGAGAACAAGGAATCCACGTAGTCATTTGCAACTTGGGTCGAGTGTTGGGTGGTGTTTATGTCCTGTGGTATACAGGATGACTTGGTAGACCCTTCTGACCTTATGCTCTGACTCTTCTAGGCATTTTTCTAATCTGTTTATTAGGTAGCAAACTTCTATATATGAGAGCAAGTGAATACATGTTGGTGTTGTGGAATATATCAATTCTTACAGCATAAGTTTGGGAGAGTTTTATTACATGCTGAGATTTTCTTTTGTATACATCAGATGCAAGCTATTTTTTAAAAATGATTCCCAATCTTGGGAAAACTTAATCAGAGAAAACTTGCTATGAACTCAGTGGGCATTTTTCTGTAGCTGGATTCAACCCAAAATGTGATCACACATATATTAAAAGAGGAGAAGGAAGCACGCAGCACCTGAGAGAAACAGACCTTATATAAAGTTAGGAGTCAATTCACTATATCTGACTAATTCTGAGAGTTGCTGAGGGTTCTCAGCAAACAGAAAAGTCAGGAACAGTACAAGTATATTAGCCCCGAGAACAAGCTGAAAGATTCACTTATGTGCACCCACAAGTATGTACGTTTATCTTCTATAGAGCAGCCTAACATTAATATGATCAATGAATTTGGGCCCAGTACATCGTGCAAGCCAAAACTGTGGCACTAATTTGCATCTTTTATGTTCCAAGTCTCTCAAGTTTGCATGATTCAAGAATGTTATAAGCAACAAGAAATTCTTTCTACTCTCCCTACATGTCTTTTATTCTTATTTTAAAAAAAACAACTGTAGATTATTAGCACATGTAAACCTTGACTTCATTGGAACAATGGCTACTTAAACCAGCAGAGAATCCAGCCATATGTGTCTTTGAATTTTATCTGCAGGCAAAAGTAGAAGACAGTTGCTTATCTTAGATGTATCATACATGGCAAGAGGTAGAGGACAATAAGCAAAAGCATCAACATTATCTAAACTGAATGATCAAGTTATCACTTACACTGGGATGTGAAGCTTGACTCTTCGAGATAGAAGCAACCCTAGAAAGATTCAGGTATCTCTAATAATCCATTGTCTTTATTGCTATCATTCTTGTGAAGATGCAACCTCTGGTACTCAGATGTTTGGCTACTCTCTTGATACTCTCATTTCTACTGCTTTCTAGTGGTTATGCTTTTAGGATGGAAGTCATAGTGGAGGGTCAGTGGAATTCAGTAGGATAACTGAAGAAATGAGTATAGTGGAATAGCAAAGATATAAAACATGAATGAAGAAGATTTTCTCTGTCTGTCTCAGTGGATCCCATCAGTCTAAGGGAATCTTCTACACTGCATAACACCCATGGTTGGCCCATGTTAGCTGACCTGGACTTTTAATTGCAGCTCTGGAGCCCTCCCGCCCCGGAGGTTCCTAAAACCTTCACTCCAGCCCAAGCCTCAGCTTCTACACTGTAAATAGCCCTTAGCCTTAATCCCACCAGCCCAGGTTTTAAATTGCAATGCAGACATACCCTCTGGGTCCAATTGAGTGTCCAGTGAAGCTTGTATAAGGACTCCCATTGTCTTTACTAGGTGCCGGATTGGTCCTGCTGAAATTTCAAGAAAACAAGATGCTTGGGAATATTTTCCTAGAGATGTGGCAGCCTGGGTGAGACCTGTATCTCATTCTCAAGATGGGGAATACCAGCTGCTTCAGAGGAAGGTGATTACACACAATCCTGCAGTAGACCACAATGAGACAAACTGCTCCATGGATTGTCTTCCTACACTTGAATAGCTAGAGGTTGACATAGGGCCTGAAACATTGGGACTTGATTATTTCCTGAATAAAATGGAGGAATTTCAGCTAGGCGAGCAGGACAGATGTGCAGAGAAATCATTGCCAAGCAAGACCAAAATAGACAACCATGTTGAACAGATTAGGCCATCGTTACTGTTACAGAGCTAAATAGCTTCATCGTGACATTACTGCTGCCTTTACTATGTTTCCAGCACAATCCAGACATTTAATTGAGACATAAGATCTGAAGTTATGGCATGACTTCACTGTGAACAATTGCCTACCTAGGCAAATCTGACTGTGAAAGAAGATAGATGATGTCTGGTAAAATTGGAAATTGTAATTCACAGAATAGCTCAGTCAGAATGACTGACTAAAAAGCAAAAAACCCTAAAGCAAAGCAAAAAAACCCATAAGATGAACAACAAAGATGTTTAGAGTAGAAACCATGGAAAGTCTGGCTGTTAATCTGATGATTCATCACCAAACTTTAATGCTGTGAATGGCTTATTAATGCACACTGTAGTCAGTGCAGATGGAAGCTGATATGGCGGGGAAAGAACCCTACAGAGAATAAATCTCAAAAGTGATATGTGTTTTTGAAGAAATCTGAAGCATCATAATATTAAGTCCTCCAAGTGAAGCATGCAGTGCAACTAGGTCGAAAATAAAACTTGTCCCAGTGCCAAGCATGAGGTGTGCAAAGGAATTGCTATGGAATGTAGTCCATTCCTCAAGAGGATATTGGTTTCAAATACCTCTGCAGATTGTATTGTATTGTTTGTTCCCCATCCACGCATAATAAATTGAATTATCTTCTACAGCTAGTGATTATCTAATTAGCATTTTGCAATTTTGTTCGCATTCCAGTTGTGCTAAAATGGTGAAGCACTGCTCAATGATTTACATAGAAATTGCATCAATATGTTTACCTATCTCCTGTTTAAACCACATGCAATTCAGGATGGAATGTTATAAAGGAAATGACTAAAACATTTTATTTTAGAAACTGTATTTAGCTTGCTATCTTAAAGGTGGCTCTTCATATGTCATAATTCTTATAATAAAAATTAAAAATGACTGTGTAAGATTCAATATCCATGAAAAGAGAGTTGCATTTTCCCTTTTCATATGATTTGTGTATAGATGTTGTTTGTATGTGGTACATAAGGTGCATTCAGAGTGGATTTGCAACATGATGATACAACTCCAGAGTGCTGTGAGGCACAAAAGTTGAGTGTTTCCAATCAACCATTAAATGTACTAATTCGGTGGCATCTTAAAAGGAAAAACAGTACTTTTTATTTCCTCCTCGCACTCTCTAATGTGCAGACACGCACAAGTATACAGCGCAACAAGTCAAATACTGACAGCATCAGCATTCTAGGAAATCTTGATTTTCATGATTAGCTCTGCAGAATGCAGAGAGATCTAGGGTGGTATTTTCAATGGATTGCAGCACTGGCATAGCTCTGTTCCCACTGGAGTTCATGGGAGCCTTACTATTAAATACAGTAGCAGCAGAGCTCGGCCAATTCTCAGTACTTTTGAAAATTCCACCTTACGTGCTGGAAAAATATTGCCCAGCTTCAGAAAAACTCTAAGCATATGTTAAACTCCATTGAAGTCAAATAGACTTAAATATGTGCCTATTCCTTTTGTCAAATCTGCCCTGCCCTGCCCTTTGAAAGACTTCTTTTTTTAATTCCAAATACTTACTGCCTTTTAATCTACTGATCCTTGTTAGGGGTCTGTAGGAATGCTTGATTTTACTTGGGAGGGGTTTTGATTTTATCCTTCTCAAGGCCTTTGGGCCGTTCCTGCACCCAATCCAACTATTTTTCTACTAGCTATATTGGGCAGTAAGGAGTGAGTAACAGCAGTCTCTCATGCAGTGATGTTTTGTTTTCCTTCATCTTTTAAAAAATCAGTTAATACAGTGGGATGGCTAGAAGAAATGGCGCTGTGATATAGGAAGAGGGATTGGATAGAAATAATCAAATGTTCAACCCAATCAGAATATTTGATCTTTTGGTAGTTTTTAATACAAACCACATTTAATCTAGAGACAAGAAGGGATACAAAAAAAAAATCTATCCTTTTACCTTCTTGATTTAGAATGTGTAGTTCATCTTGTGTGGTGCATAATTACAGAAGTACATTAGGACCAAATTCATCTATAATTCCATTCATGTCAATGAGATTGCGGCAGAAATGAATCTGGCAAATCAAACATAGGGCTGGATTCTGTGGTCTGGCAGAATCTTTCCCTAAGACTAACCCAAGGAGGATCGATCCAGCAGACTGACAACATGGGGGCTCTCAAGGCACTCTTCCACTGTTCTTCATGACAGTAAGCCACAAGCCACTAATTACATTTCTCATAGTGCAATGCCTCAGATTCATTTCTTCCATAATGTTCCTAAATGCTAACCTGCTGAGCTATTAAAGGGAGACCTAAATAAACACAACCCCTGATCCTGCCTGCATGGGCTACCTCTGCACTTGCCTAGAATGGCATTAAAGTCATTGAAGGTGGGGCCATATGCAGTGCAGTCCAGGATATGGTCCTAGAATTCTAAAACCTGCTCCTTTTGCTGGAGGACTCAGTGAATGTTGTCTGTGTCTACTTAAATGCAAGTTCGTTGGGACAAGGGCTTTTTTCCTGTCATATACCCCTTCCACAGTTGATATGCAATGAGTTTTTATCTGGTGCTGTACTGTATTCCACTAGCCGTAATTGCTGAAGGACAACCAGAGCTGGAAACTGAATATTAGCTGACCGATTTCTGGCTGCTGAGTTACTTGCAAGGAGCTGAAGGCTCGATTAGATATTAAAGCTTTGTTACATGAAGCCAGACTAGCTGAAATCTTAATTCTTACTGCTTGGTACCATTAAAAAAGGAATGAGTGGAGCCAGATTTGAATGGTTGCTCTGAAGAGCAGCTGGCCTAAATGTTAAATGTATTAATTTCCTGTTGTCATACGAGCCAAGGTATAATTGAATTTCAGATAAAAGTACAGACATCATTAGGAAAGCTTCCTGAAATACTCTTTATGTAGGAATGTAAAATTAATGCATTTTGTGACAGAAACACGAAAAAAAGGATCATGTGTTGTATATTTAGAAGTTCCTTGGCCATGGGTACAGGGCATGTTCATTTAAAAATTAACTCACTTTACTAGCACATGTCAGGTGTCTAACAGCTGCAAATTTGTTACAATGAGCTGAAAGTCAGACCATAAATTGGTCAGTGTCTCCTTGGGGTTGGGGGAGGGGAGGAGACAGATTTTGCTGGATTTCTATAACAGAAGAAAGAAGCATAATTTTGTGCAGTCTTCCATGGGGAGCTGTTTGGTTAATTTCTTTCATATGAAACTAGAACAGTCTGTAGAGGCATTTCAGACCTGGAATAAATTCTATTGCCAGGTTTTATTTTAAGCTGTCTGTAGCAGTGTCTGTCACTTAGTGTATGTTTGTACAGCATCTAGCAGAAGGGGGCCTTAACTTGGGGGAGGCCACTATCACAATATAAATGATACATAATAAGCTAACGTAGGCTTCCAAGCTCTTGTCCATAAGAGGATATGACTAAAGGTTCAAGGATAGCTGCCCTAAAGGAGAACTTCAAGTTCTCCATACGGATGGATTTACCAAGCGTTTAGCATATCTGCCCAAAGCTACAACTTGCCCTTTAATGTTGGAGAGAGTGAGATATAATGAAGGAAGAATAGGATGCCAATGAAGTGTGACATCATAGAATCCACAATGACAAAAACTGTTGTCTGCTTCCCAGGGGTCCCTTTTCCTGCTGTCTGGTTAGAAGGAAGGGAGACTGGCATTTTGAGCCATATCTTGTAAGCAAAGCGTGTATGGCGCTCCCATTAAGTTTGATGGGCATTGGATCCAGGCCCATGGAAAACAAAGAGGATGCCACTTGAAAAATTTGGGTGACAACCCTTTGAATTGTGTGTCTTGGTTTTTTAATGGCTTGAAGCAAACAATTGTTTATCACTGGGGGAAGGGGGGGGAATCACCTACCTTTGGAAATTATTGGTCTAGTTCCTTCCATTTGTACTGTTAATTAGTGCCCCAGGTATCCTACCGTGTTGTAGACACCAGTCATTGAGTACACCATGTTTTAAATTAGCTGAATTTTTGCCAGAGAAATTGGCAGGAGTTCCAGAAAACAGAATTGCTGTTCCCAGTTGCAAAGATTGCTAATTATTGCCTCTGGCCTTGAATGGCAGTGTAATCAATAATAGCTAAGAAGGAAAATATCTTGAAAGAAAATAAAATCCAGCTATTCTATTGCAGCACAGATATATTAATGCTGTGATGTAAGAGGAGCCCAACTTGTATACGTGGGTGTTACATAAACACAGTGCTAGAAAGTCTGGGCTGCGTTTTCCCCCTCCATTTATACTGGTGAAACAGAACAAAAATTGAGCAGAGAACATGGATGTGGGACAGCATAAGTTCCATACATGGTTTGTGTTTTTTTGTTTTTTCTCTCCACTATCCCCTACTCTGAGCCTGCTAAAGCCTCCCATGGTCATGACATTTCATGGGTGCTCCATGGGCTGGGTGGAGGCATGTTGGCACAAGAAGAGGTAGAAGCAGACACGTTTCATGATTTTGAAAGTGCTGATGATCTACAACCCCTTAGGCATGGACTGTCTTTATATTTGTCTTATACTAACAATCTAAGACCGCCCCCCACCCCACAGTTAAGAGTAAATGCACTGGGAGACCCAGTGGAAAATGTGTGATTTTTTTTTTAAATCCCCATTTATTCTTTTATGTTGAGGTGCAGAAGGTATGGATTAGTGTGAGAGCCTCACCAAGAGCATGAATACATAGCAGGGATTTGGATGAAGTTAGGTTGGGGGCCTAATAGACTCGGATAGGGAGGACATTGCATGCAGAGAGGATATTGGGGAAGAAGCCACAAAAGGGGTGGTGAGTGCCAGAAATCTGAAAGAGGCTGAAGGAGATAGTTAAAGAAAACAGGGCTTACATGTAGGCTGAATGAGTTGAGTGGGGCTATGAGGATCTCTACAGTATAATACCTCCTAGGATAGCAGGTCTATGTAGATGGCCTTAGCTAGCACAAAGTCCTCCTGGTGTTTGCCATCCCCTACTGGGGGTCGGGGTGCTATTGTGTATAAGGGGAAGAGCAAGTAACACAGAGAACCATGCCAAGCAGAGGGAACCTAGCGGCTGGCTCACTGTGCAGCTCTCTCATTGATTTGTGGGTATGCAGCCTAGTTTCTCCAAGGAACATTAAGGTCTCTGGGATTTACAGATAACATGGAAAAACAAGTCACAATGTGGCAACGTATTTGGTGGTGGTAAGCAGAACCATTTCTCAGTGGTGGGATGTTGATAAATCTGGGAGTGACAGGTCCAAGCCAAATTGCATTCACAGCACTTAACAGTTGAAGGCATCTAGGACAACCTGTCAATTACCCATCGGCAGGAAGCCATTCCACTAGCCAACTCCAATGTCAGTTTCAAGTGTGAGGAAAGTCACATGATAGGAGTGATAGTCAGGGTACTGCTTTTTCTTTCTGTGAGAGAGAGGTCTGAGGGTTCTGGGCCTGCAAATTCTTACTCACACAAGTAGTCCTATTGCTGTGAGGAATGTCTTTTCAGCAGGACTGGCTCAGGCTCTTTTGCCACAGTGTTTCATTCCTCGGTGGCAATTCTTCGGTGGGTCCTTTGCTCTGAGAGGGACGCGCTGCCGAAGACCCTGACGTGCTGCCCCTTTCCATTGGCCGCCCCAGGCACCTGCTTCGTTTGCTGGTGCTTGGAGCAGGCCCTGCTTTTCAGGACTTGTTCCCTGAATCTGAGGCAACTTTGCAGCCCCTCCCCAGAGAATCCTAAGCCACTGAATTGCATCAGCTCAGCTTTTTGACTTTATCTTGCCTTTTTAATGCTGTACCTACCCTAGATATCGCTTACCAGGAGTTAATCTGATGTTCAGTCACAGTATCTCCAAATGCTTTGGGCTTAACTATGACTCTGGATGTAAATCCAGGCAGTGGAATAAGGAGACATAAGCAATCCTCTTAACTCCCCCATGTAGGCTACTCATCTCCCAGAGTCTTCGTGGGAGGGGAGAGCAGTTGCCACTGGGTAGCAGCGATTGCTGCGCCTCCTTCCACACACCTGGGTAGACAAGACAGGAGTATGCAGACCTCAGGGAACCTTCCCTTCCCTCCTACCTCTGCAGCTGGGCCAGTAGAGGTAAGTGAAAGGAGTAGAGCAAACAAATTGCAATAAAGTAAGGAGGAATCAGGGACCATGTTGTGACTAAGAAACAATCTGGTTCATGTCCTATTCCTGGGACATGGCAACTCCATGCTACCTTTTTTTAATGGATTGGATTGCAAGACAACAATCTAGTCTTTGTGCTTCATAATTGTTTTATATCCCAAATGGTAAAAGAAGCTACTGTATATTGTAATGTTTGTTAGCCTTCTCATCAAACAAAATGTGTGCTAGGTTCTTTACAGACAAATCAGAAGGGAAGGGTCCTGCCCCAGATGTCTGATGAACTAAGTCGCGCAGTTCTCCTGGGACTCACTGACTGAATTCTCTCTGTGTTATCAGTGTAATGACCTTTTATATCCAATTACTGCAATTTAGTACCAAGGATTTTTAACTGTGCTTAGCAAGTAAAATTGCACTAATTTTTATAATTTTTCTTTTTGCAAAATGTTCTTGGGAAAAGCCAAACAGTATGGTATAATTCTGGTGCGGTAACAGCAGCGAGATGCACCGATGAGTAAGACATGTAGAATGTACATTGAACAGTCAGAATCTCAGCATTCATAGTTGTTTGGCTCACTTCTGTGTGGTAGAAATAAACCCTCATTCTCTATCACATAGGTAAAAGGGATTGCAGTGTTTTTCCACAGAGTGACGTACATGTCTTGGATGTCCATGTCTGTACTATAAATTTGCACGCTTTATACATGCAATATGCTGTGCGATATACATCAAATGAATGCTCCTCTTTTCTTTTAATGGTGCTTGTTTTTTTCTCTCCACATGCTATAATGGGGGACATGAAAAATACATAAATGTGATCCTTTATCAGAGAGCAGAACATCTACAATCATTGCTTATTCTTTTCCACATTTTGTCACACAAATATTCATGAGTATCTAAAACTAAAGAGCTACCGTAGCAATGTTCACTGTCTGTTTTCTTATTGAAACAGGATAGCTGCATCTTTGCAGACCATTTTTTAACAGCGTTCTCTTTACAGTCCTGTCTGCAGCTTTTTAACCGAGAGTTAAAAATGAGGAAACGTCTAGGAAGACAGGGCCCAGTGGAGTCAATGAGAACCCTTCCAATGATATGAAGGGGCTGCGGGTCAGGCCCTTAATTTTTCTGTAACACTTACCACAGGTTGTTTAAAAAGGAAGATTTCCTCCCCCCCTACCACCATAATAACTTTCAGGCTTTCTATTAAGCAAAGGGAACATTGCAAAATTGTGCATTGTGCTCACAAGGGACAAAATACACCTCTAACTCGATATAACGAGACCCAATATAACACAAATTCGGATATAACATAGTAAAGCGGTGCTCCGGGTGGGGGGCAGGGCTGCACACTCCAGTGGATCAAAGCAAGTTCAATATAATGTGGTTTCACCTATAACACGGTAAGATTTTTTGGCTCCCAAGGACAGTGTTATAGCGAGATAGAGGTGTATATGATGAATGTATACGTGAAAAATCTAGGCACAGTAAGCACGTACTAAAATCAAAGCAATACAAGGACAATCTGCATTTCTGCACTAGCAGAGTGAATAATTCCATGTGTTTGTGGAACATTAATTACAATTTTTTTTCCCCATGACAGTCCCCATCAAGGGCCAACCAAAATTCATAGATCAGATGCAAGGAGTCCAGCTTCTGAAGTAGTCTTTATCCAATTCATCTGATCTTCTTTGGGCTTATCTCCTCTCACCTCACTTACTTGACAAGTCTTCCCATCCCCTCTGATCCTCCACAAATCTTCGTGCTTCCCGTCACTGAGGTTCTGTTTCTGTCTGTCTTAAAGAGACAGAAGTGCAAATACCTTAATTTCAATGCTTTCACCGTTGAACAACTGAGAGCGAGAACTTTTGTATCTAAGGCCTTTTTGCTCCACTGAGATCCCAAAATGGGCTAAAATTCTTCCCTTTTGGATTTGACTAAAATTTCACAGGTGTTTCATGAAATCATTACCAATTGGGAAAATTGGCATGTTGTCTCCACTGTCATCTCCATTTAAGTTTTCAGACAAAAATTCTTTGTGGGAGTAAGAAATATTTTTCTGCTCCACTGTGAAAGCATTTATTTCAATACAGCAGCCATCCATACTTTAGGATTGCTCTAACGGATACATGAGGGGTAAACCGTTCTTTGAAAGCTATAAATACTATCAAATGAAGGGGAAACTGTCTAGTTTATAATTAATTGGTGTTTTAACTTGTATATTAATACCTATGCCCCTTTTATATGGCGCCTTTCATCCTAATGGTACCAAAGCACTTTTATATAAATAATATGAAATAATCAAGGAACCACTGAGCCAATTCTAGGACAGAAAGGCAGCAAATATATGGACCAACCAACACAGAATTAATGGGATGAATGTATAACATTCATGCTGAACCATGAACTCCCTCCAAGCTGAGAATGGGTTTGATAAATGCCTTGAACCTGTGGGGAGGATGTTTACATAATGGAAACATCCACAGACTTTCTGGCCTGCTTTTCTCCCTTACATTCAAGAAACCCACACCCATAGTCATCTTAACTTCTTGGTGACGAGGCGGTGGTCATTCCCCTTCCTAGTCTTACTTCCTGTGACTCATCTTCATGGGCTGCTTGTGGAATTTATGGAGTAGCCAACAGTCACCGCAACTTTGATGGCACCTCTTTAGTTAGTCCCTTCTTACAGCTCAGACTTCTCTGGACATAATCCAGTGCATATGGGGGGCTGCCATGCAGTTATGCTCACTTTAGATAGAAACATGTGCCCAACACTGAAATCCTCTAAAGTTCAACTCTAGTCAATCCTACTGGAATATGTGTAATACTGCTTGACCAACCCCTGATCTCCCCAGAGGACATCCAGTAGCAGAGGCAGGGCTAATGGGATTTGTTTTCTCATCGCAACTGGAAAATGAACAGAATTCAGCATCAGTGGAACAACATCAATTTTCTTCTTCATGCTCTTTGCACTTAGGACAATAAGAAAAGAGAGAAATTGTGAACAAGTCACGTGTGAAAAAAATTGAGTTTAAGGCTGGCAGTGTGGGGCAGCTGTCAATCAACTTTTTTATTCCCTCCCCTCATAAAAGCAAAAATACCAGCATTCAACAACTCCCCGGTTTTCAAGAAGCTGGTTCCCAGAGAGGACAGGTGTTCAGAATTCTGAGTCCAAAGTTTACCCAACCCCACTGGTGATTAAGAAAGAATTGGACTGAGTCGAAAGGGTTTTTTTTGTTTTGTTTTTTTCCCCCTGCTCTGACTTCTTAAAAGAATAAAGGACAATGGGGGCAGCAGTGGAAGGGAGGTGACACTAACTTTTTTAACTTTTAAAGTCAATACAGATTAATTAACAGGGATTAATTGTTTCAGTGAGTGGGTTATCCTTGCAAAGTGTCATTTCAGGGTGAACGGACTGAATAAGAGTTGTTTAAAAAAAGAGAGATTAATCAACTGATACAGGAAGGGACCTGATTACACAAAGTACAGAAACAAATGTACAGCAGAAGAAACCCTCCTGGTGAATTTTCAATGTTAAAATAAATCTATAGTGTTTGTGACCCCATGGGCAGTTTTGTTTCCTAATCCACTTTTCTTTTAAATGCACTACTTCTGCCTTGCTTCAAGAGGTCCTCCGGCTATGTGATTCTAATTGAAGGTGAGAGCAGAAAGGTTTGGGAAGGGCATCTCTGACAAGAAGCGGGTAGCCATGTTAGTCTGTATCCACAAAAACAACAAGGAGTCCGGTGGCACTTTAAAGACTAATAGATTTATTTGGGCATAAGCTTTCGTAGGTGAAAAAAACCTCACTTCTTCAGATTCATCTTCTTGTTTCTGACAACAAGAGTTGCTGTACCTCATGCTTGGTTAACTCTTGTGTAATGGAATTAGTCCATTTCTTAAAGCCCAACCAACCCCACCTCCTTCTCCAGTCTTCATCCCTAATATGAAATATCTTGCTGTCTGTTCTCGACTCTTCCCGCTTCTTCAGGGTAGGGGGGGAATCCTAAAGAAGGTGGGTTGCATAAGGTGGTAAGCCCCCCAGGATGGGGAGAAGTCAGTATTGCAGCTTTGTGCACGGAGATGGTGGCTGTTGGCTAAGACACAAGAAGTGAGGTGCATGAGGGTTCCAGTCTGCTGAGGACAGGAGGAAGGGCAGTTCCAGAGCTTGACTATGGGAATGTATCTAGAGAAACTGGAAGACTCTGCTTTCCTTTGGGAAAAGATGAGGAGGCAGCAAAAGGACATGCACTGTTGGATGAAAGAGGAAAAGGGTTCAGGAAAACTAGATTGGCCCTGCAAAAGGCTCCTTCTCACAGTTCCTGCCCCTTCTCTCCAGTGTCCACCCTCTGAAGACTGCATCACCATCCCCAGCAGTGATAATCCTAGGAGTGAAGAGTGCACTCTACATTCCAGGGAGGACACCGCTACTCATAGGATTGGGCCCTTAGGTAGTTTGGCAACACATCATTAGATGGAATTTAACTTGGGCAAGTTCAAAGAAGAGTATATTGGATGGAGTAATTTAGATTCCTTTTACACGCTGATGCATTCTGAATTAGTTGAAAGCTCATACTGTCAATGGCGATGTCTGCTCAGTGCATGACAGCAGTGAGGGCTGTATTGAAAAGGAGATGCAGAGTAATACAGAAAACAATCTAATACCTTTGTGTAAATTGATATTCCCCTTCATTGTGAATACAGAACTTAGATTTGGTTGTTATCTTGAAAGACTCCCAGCTGGAAAAGACTCAGGTCTTGAAAAAAGTGCAACAAAAACATTTGGAGGCTTGTGTGTTTATGTGCATGAGGAGGAGAGACTAAAATGATTTGGTCTACGAAGTAGAGTGAGAGGAGACATGACAAAGGCGTGTAAGATGTTTGGTGTAGAAAAGCCCAAGAAGGAGCTCTTTTGATTTCCTCCTCTTCTCTCCCCCACCACCAAAAAAAAAGCCAGTCAACCTTTTTTTAATGATTTGTATAAATGAAGCCTTAGGGCCTTAAATATAAACTTTAAAGCAAAGTGTTTGATTTGGGGTGGAGACAGGAAACTTGCCTGATGTCTGTTTTTTCTTTTTGTATGGCTCAACTCCTTTTCCTATGGGACAGAATTCTTCCCTTCTTGCTTTAATCCAAGGGGGAAAAAGAAACCTCCTCACAATTTCCCTCTCGTAATGACCCCCCCCTTCCCCGGGCAAATAAAACTCAGGTTGAAAGTAAACATTTACAAAGGGAGAGGGCGGGGGAAGAGAATTACATCTGATGGCCTGATTTTTGCAGCCTTTTAGAGGGCCTGTTGAAAGCCACCTGGTTGTTATTCTGAACTGATCTCAGTGTGTTCGCTCCATTGTCTGCTCCAGTCATTCTTGCTGTGAGGTTGGTGACATGAAGTCAATGTTGCACTAAGGAATCTGCAATAGTTGCTAGCCCTGTGGCTTGGCAGAGAGCACATCTTGCTGCTCCATGGCCTTAGCCTGAGGCTTTCACATACTACAGGCTCCAGAGGATGTCTTTGTGCAACCATGTTCACAAGTACCCCAATAACATCATAAAGCCAGGCAATAGCATCTCGAATATTTAGTGATTTTCCCCTCCCCCCTGTAATTATATTGGTCTGTGAAGGCAAGGTGGTTGGGCAGGTTCATGGAACACAGTGATAGAAAATGGTGACCTAGAATAACAGTGACTTACACACAGATTTACTTCAATCTGCCTTACTGTCACATTCCTGTTTAATGGAAACTTGAGATTCTCCAAACACACACTTGAGCAAAGCCCCAATTCAAGCACCTGTTTCCACCCCCAATGCACAAAACAAAACACAAGACATCCAAATCTTCAGCATACAGCTTTTGTGTAATAGGTGTCTGTGCAGTTCTTGAAGTCAGTGTGAATCATGAATAATCTCTGACATTCAGAAACATTTCCCATTGTTTCTTGTCTTCCAAACTCCTTGCAAAATATATGCTAAGCACTTGGCTGATCCAAAGCCCACAGACTTAATCATGGGATCTGCCCATTGATTTCAGTGTGCTCTGGATCAGGGCCTGCATCCATAAACTAGACTGCGCAAATGCATTTATCTGCCATTACTGGTGAAGAGTGCCAAATGTAGTTAGGTATGTATCACTCCCTCACCCTTCCACTTTATAGAGTAAATTTGTGGAGGAAATGATTGCATTGTTTTAAGGTTAAAAGATTATTTAGCTGCAGATGAATGAATATGTTTGAATTGCTACAGATCAATTCACTTATTAAAAAACCTGACTGAACTATTACTCAAAAATTGAGCCAAGTGCAATTATGTTACTGAGTACAGACATTTTTTGGCAAATGTGGAAATCACAAGTGAACCTGTCAGGGGTTTTCTGTTTCAGATTTCAGTATCTCTGGAATGTGTTGTATAATTACTTGAAGAGAATGACATCACTTCAATTTTTTTTTTAGAAAACAAGCAAACCACTATTGGAACTTAATATATTGTTGCCATTATCTTAAACATACAGGGTCTTACAAGTATTTTAGATATAATTTATACTGTATAGGTTTATACTTCATTGATAGGCAGATCTATTGAGTAGCCTGTTCTAACACAGCTGATTAAGTCAAAATTTTCAACATTCCATTAAAAAGTCAAAAATTATCATTTTGACTTCTTTCATTGCAATAAGATAATGTTTCAATTAACTTTTCACTTTTATGCTAATTTTAAATATTTTTAAATATTTAAATATATTTAATGGAAATATTGTCTCCCTCCAGAATGCCAATGCTTTTCAGTTGATCAGCCAATAAAGGTCATAGAATTATGAATAGTTAGTGCTCTTCTCTAAAAAATCGCTCGTATCATTGTCCTAATGCAGTGGTGGGCAACCTGCTGCCCACAGGCCGCATCTAGCCCATCAGGGTAATCCGCTGGTGGGCTGCCAGATGTTTTGTTTACATTTGCACGATCACCCGCAGCTCCCAGTGGCCACAGTTTGCCATTCCCAGCCAATGGGAGCTGCGGGAAGCCAATGGGAGCCTGGCAACTGTTTCCTGCAGCTCTCATTGGCCAGGAACAGCTAACCGTGGCCACTGGGAGCTGCAGGCAGCTGTGAAAATGTAAACAAACTGTCTGACGGCCCACCAGCAGATTACCCTGACAGACTGCAGGTTGTCCACCACTGTCCTGATATGATGTGTTTATGCTGGCCAAAGAACAGAGAGCCATAATATCACTTACAAATCCAAGCCACCTGCATGATCATGCCATTTTACTAGCTAGTGATCAAACTCTTGTCAGTGAGAGTAGTTTTGCTGTCAGCTATTCGAGATGGCTGGAAACTGGAACTTCCATTCTGTGGGAAATGCACATTCTCATTTTTTTTTCCCTTCAGAATCAGAAGAGAAGCTACAATTCTGAAGTATCCCAGAAAACAAATCATTTAGAACTATTAAATATAATATAAATTATACCTTTTTTTGAAATTTTATTTTGTGGGAAACAGTCCATTTGTGGTCCAAGATTAAAGTGATTTTTTTTCCAGAATTTCATTTCCTCATATCAATACATGGCAGAGTATTGTCGACACTGTTACTTATTAGCTCAACTAGATTTAGTCCTTGAACCAATTTCTATGTCAAAAATAGCCTCTCCTCTTATGTGCATTAAATCTAGCTGTCCCAAGAAGCAATCATTTAAGATACAAGAAATTGCTTCTGTCAACCTTCTCCTATTGTGGCATTTGACCAGTTTATATACAGATCATTAATGTTTTATAACTTAGTTGCCTCTTTGATCTTCCTCAACATTGTGCAGGAAAGATTTTCCGAGCCAGGAGACCAGTAGTATAACACTGCTATTACATCTGTAGCAATATGATGAGAAATCTATCTCCACATAGATTCTATTACTTAGTCCTCTCGACTCAGAACATTGGTCTCAATAGATTCTATATACGCTCTCTTTCATATAATGCTATGCCACCAAACCTGTCTTTTCTGTGTTGCATTCAGGGGAGCCTGTTAGGTTAAGATCCTCTTTCACTGCCATTTACTTTTAAGCATCTCACGGTCTATAGACCTTCATAGACATTTTTTTTCTTTTTAGCATTGTGCTTATTTCTGTCAAACTCCTCCAAGTCACTTTAATGATGCACAGAAGAAATACTGTGTCAGAGCCAAGAACAGTACCAGATTTCTTGACTTCCAATCCTGTTCTTTTGTCAACTGACATGCTTCCTCCCTGGGATCAGCTGAAAGTCTTCTGACCAAGTCTGTGCTCATATGCTCTCCAGAAGAAAGAGGTTGGGAGAAGTTTCCGTTTCACCCAGGGCTAATGGTATCATTTACTGCAAGAGTAGGTGCTCAGGCTGTCTTACCTGCCAGGACTGAGGGCCACAGTGGTATTTGATGGAACTGAAAATAGATTCTCCACAAACTAACGGGCTTATGTGCCTGTGCAGGGGCCAGTGGAGGCTGCATGTCCATTTTCTTAATCCCTCACCAGAGCAAGTGGACAGAGAGGGACAGAGTCTTGACAGCACCCCCCAGATGTGCTGGTCAGCACAGCGTAGCTGTTATTCAGGGTTTCCAGAATCAAAGCCATGGTACCTTAATGGATTTATTCCTGCCACCACCTGCAGAGAATCAATGGGGTACAGCTTCTCTAGGCACTTAAAACCAAGGTCAGCTGTTCAAACATTCCTTCCACTTTCATTGAACATTAAATCCCTGTCCCAATCTTCCCATTTTGATTAGCAGAGATGCATTGCCTCTCGGGGGCCTTAGATTATTCCTGGCTACTTGATGTTTGCTTTTCAGCTGGCAGTGGCTGAACACACAAGATGGCTGACTACAGTACTGTCAAATTCTGGGGTACATGCAGGAATGTAAAATTTGGGGGCTATTATGGCCACTTCAGAAATGTCATTATTTGAGGCTGGTACAGACCAGAAGCCAACTGCTACCCCCTCCTGAGGGCAAAGTAGAAACAGGGAGGGAATTCCCCTCTAGTGTTGCAGCTGACATATCTCGTCTAGTTCAGGGCTGCACTTAAAGGCCCAGCGGAGCCTGGTGGTGTCCAGCCTGTGGCCTTTTGCGGCTCTAACTTGTGGCCCTTTAGGGTGACTGTTAAGAAGAAAATGTTTGTTTCACTGAGTTGATGATGGACTCCTTGAGCCAAGCCCTGTGACTTTTAAATTGAAGTATTTGAATCCGGCCTGTCTCTGTAGGGAGGAGTGGAGGATACCACTTCCCCAATGACCTCCGACTGCCACAGGAGCAGCTGCTCAGATTGTGGCTCAAAACATAAGGCAGTACAGCAAGAGCTGCTTGCTCAATATTCCTCACTGTGAGGAAGGGGGTGGGAAGGCAGAGACTTGGCTCAGCCCCACCTCCTCGTCAGACTAGCTGGCTTCAATCATAGGGTTGGAAGGGACTCAGAAGGTCATCTAGTCCAACCCCCTGCTTAAAGCAGGACCAATCCCCAACTAAATCATCCCAGCCAGGGCTTTGTGAAGCCTGACCTTAAAAACCTTGAAGGAAGGATATTCCACCAGCTTCCTTGGTAACCCATTCTAGTGATTCACCACCCTCCTAGTGAAAAAGTTTTTCCTAATATCCAACCTAAACCTCCCCCACTACAACTTGAGACCATTGTTCCTTGTTCTGTCATCTAGTACCACCGAGAACAGTCTAGATCCATCCTCTTTGGAACCCCCTTCAGGTAGTTGAAAGCAGCTATCAAATCCCCCTCATTCTACTCTTCTGCAGACTAAACAATCCCAGTTCCCTCAGCTTCTCCTCATAAGTCATGTGCTCCAGCCCCCAATCATTCTTGTTGCCCTCCGCTGGACTCTTTCCAATTTTTACACATCCTTCTTGTACTGTGGGACCCAAAACTGGACACAGTACTTCAGATGAGGCCTCACCAATGTCGAATAGAGGGGAATGATCACATCCCTCGATCTTCTGGCAATGCCTCTACTTATACAGCCCAAAATGCCATTAGCCTTCTTGGCAACAAGGGCGCACAGTCAACTGATGTCCAGCTTCTTGTCCACTGTACCCCCTAGGTCCTTTTCTGCAGAACTGCTTCCTAGCCATTCGGACCCTAGTCTGTAATAGTGAATGGGATTCTTCTGTCCTAAGTGCAGGACTCTGCACTTGTTCCTTGTTGAACCTCATCAGGTTTCTTTTGGCCCAATCCTCTAATTTGTCTAGGTCCTCTGTATCCTATCCCTACCCTCCAGCGTATCTACCACTCCTCCCAGTTTAGTGTCATCTGCAAACTTGCTGAGAGTGCAGTCCATGCCATCCTCCAGATCATTAATGAAGATATTGAACAAAACCGGCCCCAGGACTGACCCTTGGGGCACTCCTGCTTGAAACCGGCTGCCAACTAGACATGGAGCCATTGATCACTACCCGTTGAGCCCGACGATCTAGCCAGCTTTCTATCCACCTTATAGTCCATTCATCCAGCCCATACTTCTTTAACTTGCTGGCAAGAATACTGTGGGAGACTGTATCAAAAGCTTTGCTAAAGTCAAGGAATAACACATCCACTGCTTTCCCCTCATCCACAGACCCAGTTATCTCCTCATAGAAGCAATTAGGTTAGTCAGGCATGACTTGCCCTTGGTGAATCCATGCTGACTGTTCCTGATCACTTTCCTCTCCTCTAAGTGCTTCAGAATTGATTCCTTGAGGACCTGCTCCATGATTTTTCCAGGGACTGAGGTGAGGCTGACTGGCTGTAGTTCCCTGGATCCTCCTCCTTCCCTTTTTTAAAGATGGGCACTACATTAGCCTTTTTCCAGTCATCTGGGACCTCCCCGTTCGCCATGAGTTTTCAAAGATAATGGCCAATGGCTCTGCAATCACATCCGCCAACTCCTTTAGCACCCTCGGATGCAGCGCATCCAGCCCCATGGACTTGTGCTCGTCCAGTTTTTCTAAATAGTCCCGAACCACTTCTTTCTCCACAGAGGGCTGGTCACCTTCTCCCATACTGTGCTGCCCAGTGCAGCAGTCTGGGAGCTGACCTTGTTTGTGAAGACAGAGGCAAAAAAAAGCATTGAGTACATTAGCTTTTTCCACATCCTCTGTCACTAGGTTGCCTCCCTCATTCAGTAAGGGGCCACACTTTCCTTGACTTTCTTCTTGTTGCTAACATATACCTGAAGAAACCCTTCTTGTTACTCTTAACATCTCTTGCTAGCTGCAACTCCAAGTGTGATTTTGCCTTCCTGATTTCACTCCTGCATGCCTGAGCAATATTTTTATACTCCTCCCTGGTCATTTGTCCAATCTTCCACTTCTTGTAAGCTTCTTTTTTGTGTTTAAGATCAGCAAGGATTTCACTGTTAAGCCAAGCTGGTCGCCTGCCATATTTACTATTCTTTCCTACACATCGGGATGTTTTTTTCCTGCAACCTCAATAAGGATTCTTTAAAATACAGCCAGCTCTCCTGGACTCCTTTTCCCCTCATGTTATTTTCCCAGGGATCCTGCCCATCAGTTCCCTGAGGAGTCAAAGTCTGCTTTTCTGAAGTCCAGGGTCCTGTATTCTGCTGCTCTCCTTTCTTCCTTGTGTCAGGATCCTGAACTCGACCATCTCATGGTCACTGCCTCCCAGGTTCCCATCCACTTTTGCTTCCCCTACTAACTCTTCTCTGTTTGTGAGCAGCAGGTCAAGAAGAGCTTCTGCCCTAGTTTGGTTCCTCCAGCACTTGCACCAGGAAATTGTCCCCTACACTTTCCAAAAACTTCCTGGATTGTCTGTGCACGCTGTATTGCTCTCCCAGCAGATATCAGGGATTAAAGTCTCCCATGAGAACCAGGGCCTGTGATCTAGTAACTTTCTGCTAGTTGCCAGGAAGAAAGCCTCGTCCACCTCATCCCCCTTCTGGTGGTCTATCGGAGACTCCCAAAACGATATCCCCCTTGTTGCTCACACTTCTAAACTTAATCCAGAGACTCTCAGGTTTTTCTGTAGTTTCATACCGGAGCTCTGAGCAGTCATACTGCTCTCTTACATACAATGCAACTCCCCCACCTTTTCTGCCCTGCCTGTCCTTCCTGAACAGTTTATATCCCTCCATGACAATACTCCAGTCGTGTGAGTTATCCCACCAAGTCTGCTATTCCAATCACATCATAATTCCTTGACTGTGCCAGGACTTCCAATTCTCCCTGCTTGTTTCCCAGGCTTCTTGCATTTGCATATAGACACTTAAGAACTCACTGATTGTCCTGCTTTCTCAGTATGAAGCAGGAGTCCTCCCCTCTTGCACTCTCCTGTTTGTGCTTCCTTCTAGTATACCACTTACCTCAGGGCTTTGGTTTCCTTCCCCTCGTGAACCTAGTTTAAAGTCCTCCTCACTAGGTTAGCCAGCCTGCTTGCGAAGATGCTCTTCCCTCTCCATTAGGTGGAGCCAGTCTCTGCCTAGCAATCCTTCTTCTTGGAACACCATCCTTGGTCAAAGAATCCAAAGCCTTCTCTCCGACACCACCTGCGTAGCCATTCGTTGACTTCCGTGATTCGACGGTCCCTACCCAGGCCTTGTCCTTCCACAGAGAGGATAGACAAGAACACCACTTGTGCATCAAACACCTTTATCCTTCTTCCCAGAGCAACGTAGTTTGCAGTGATCCACTCAAGGTCATCTAGTCCACTCTGAACACATAACCTGCTTAGGCAGTACATGAAAAATCCCATTAGGTTTGAATCTGCTTTTTTAGGCAGCTAAACACAGTTGGTAGTCTGGCCCTGGTAATCTCCCTCCCCAGAGCAAAGAGAAAACAGGGGTGGGATTGCGAGTCTTCATTTAGTCACTCTAATTTGTTTCGCATGCCGGTAATACATTTTAATGTTTTTAGAAGGTCTCTTTCTATAAGTCTATAATAAATATATATATAAAATTAACTATTGTATGTAAAGTAAATAAGATTTTAAAAAAAAGTTAAGAAGCTTCATTTAAATTAAATTAAAATGCAGAGGCCCCGGACCAGTGGCCAGGACCAGGACAGTGTGGTGCCACTGAAAATCAGCTCGCGTGCTGCCTTCAGCCCACGGGCCATAGGTTGCCTATCTCTGATCTAGACCATAACATTTGTATTTGTTTAATTTAACCCTGGTTTCTTTATTTTTTTTGTTCTTTACATTTCCATTATGCAGAGACAAATGTAGGTGATATGTCATTAGTGATAAAGAATTATGGTACCAACAGTAATAAAGGGATTGAGAGGTGAGGGAGCCACTTCATGGAGCAGCTTTCTTATTTTCTATTACACAAGTCTCTGCAGTGCTGATTTCTTCAAACTTTTATCAACATTTTCATCCGCTACAACTAGCTCGATAGTATGGGGTTTAGGGATTCCCTGTTTAAACAAATGACTTGCTGTTTCTGAGATCGTGTCGATCATTTGGCAAAGGTTTTGATCTGCTTCCAGAGGTGGGGTTATCTTGCTGACTGGGGCATGCCTGTTTCTTTTTCCTCTGTCTTGACAAGCAGTCAGTTCTGTGTATTGATGGTTTTTATTTAGTCTTTTCCAGGTTTCCTTTTCTTAGAGCTTGTTCAGCCAGTCCATTCCTCTATTGCAGCTCGGTTTCAGACAGTGCTTTTTATGAAAAGCATAACAGTTTGGTGTGAGAGAAAGATGCTGTTAAATATATCCTTTTCATTACATGTTTTGGGTTATATTAATGATATTTAGGAATTTCATATCACTTTATATGTTCAAAGCACTGTAAGGATATTTAACCCTCCCAACCCCTTGCTGAGGAAAGTGGGGAAGCATTATCTTCTTTATGAAGTTGGGGAAGCTGAGACAGAAAGAGGGAAAAACGTACCCAAGGCTACAGTGTGAGGCAGAAGTAGAGCTAGGATTAAAATTTGTGACACCTTGTCCCCCCCGACCATATGTTCATTCCTCCAGACCATGCTGCATTATGATGGTGTTATGGTGATGCAGAGTAAAATACATATGCTTGAAAATGAGGAGAAACTTTTGGGAAAATATAGGGATATTTCCTGGGATTCACTTAAGGATGTCATTTCAGGAAGTTGGAAAATGAGTACTTATGATGTGCTACGCTACACTAAAATAAATAGCTGTTTAGTCCATTCCTTACAGCAACTATTTTAGGGAAGTGCAAACATTAATAAATATTGAGCGAAGAAAGTTAATGTAATGAAAGCATTTAATGAGCAAAAAATGGGCAATTCCATGCAGATCAGCTTGACAGTGTCTTGAATACTGCAGTAAATCCGGGGTTATCTAAGAGCCCATTGAGGTCCATAGACTCCCCATTGACGTCAACAGACTTCAGGTCAGACCCTGTATGTGTTGGGGTGTGTAATGTAGAGAATACAGGTATTTTAAAAGGCACATTTTAACCATCTTGCTGCTAGCCAAATACAGTCCCATCATATGGCTTGATGTTCACCTAATATCTGAATTGCCTGTATGTAGTTTGGCACAGAGCTGCATCTTTGCCTATTTATCACCTTCCTGTTTTCAACTGTGTCCACAACATACGTGGTGTGTAAAACTTTGTGCATGAGGGATCAAATTCATTCCTGTGCAGAGGACCAACAAAGCATGTGCATCACTTACTGCCAATCCTACTTAAACTCTCAATAAGGCTCAAATGGGGCTTAGATGATACATAGAACATGTTCTATCACCCTGGACTACAGGAATTGCATTACTGGATCAGACCCATGGTTTATCTAGTCCAGGATCCTGCTTCTGACAGTAGCCAGCTCCAAATGTTTTTCAGAGAAAGGGATAAAAAAAAGTCTGCAGTAGGCAGGTATGAAATCTTCCCACTATGAAGCTCTCATCCTAGTCCCTAAGAGTTACAGGTTGGTTTAAACCTGAAAGGATTTTTAAGTCCTTGGTTGAAGTACTATGTTAACTGGATGTTCCTGTTATCTATATAAACATCCTATCTCTCTTTGAACCTTGCAAAGATTTTGGCCTCTGACTCAGGAGTGAGTTGAACCATGGCTCTGGCCACGTCTACGCTACGGGATAATATCGAATTAGCTAAAATCGGTTTTATAAAACTGATATTATAAATTCGATTTCATGCGGCCACACTAGGCACAGTAATTCGGCGTTGTGCGTCCATGGTCTGAGGCTAACGTCGATTTCTGAAGCGTTGCATTGTGGGTA
>NC_133776.1:98148215-98319659 GCF_003597395.2 Chelonoidis abingdonii | reverse complement strand
AGGAGAAGATCTCCCCGAGAATACACTAATCCGATATACTATCGGATTAACGGTAGTGTGACGGAATCGACATTATTGGCCTCCGGGCGGTATCCCACAGTGCAACCACTGACCGCTCGGACAGCAATCTGAACCGGATGCAGCGGGCAAGGTAAACGGGAAAAGCCCTGCGAACTTTTTGAATTACATTTCTGTTTGCCCAGCGGTGGAGCTCTGAATCAGCAGCGGGGCGATGCAGCCAAATCAAAAAAGAGCTCCAGCACGACGTGATGGGAGATAAACTGATCTTGATCGCTTTATGGGAGACAAATCTGTTTATCATCAGAGCTCCGTTACGAACACGAAATCCAAAGACGTTGAAAAAAATCTCCAGGCTACAACAGTGCTGCACGACAAGTGTAACGGAAAGTCCAAAGAATCAAACGGACAACTCATGAAGGGAGGAGGGTACTGAGGACTCCACTATCCACAGTCACACAGTCTCTGAAAAAGTAATTTGCATTTCTTGCTGAGCTCCCAATGTCTTAGGTTCAAACACAATGTCTGGCGTGGTTCAAGGAAAGCTACTCAGTATTTCTTTCCCCCCTACCACCACGTGAAGAAGGAAAAAAAATCATTTCTTGCACCTTCTTTCAGTGGCACCCTACTGTAACTGAATGCTGCTGGTAGACACGATGCTGACAGCAGTGAAGAGCAGTAATCCGCTCACTCTCACGCCTCCCCGGTGGTAAGACGGTGCAATATGAGACGATACCACGTCGCCAATCAAGCCGTGAGTCTCCTGATGGCCTTAGGTGATCGCTGCCAGAGGCGCCTGGGTAAAAATGGAATGACTGCCCATTTATTCCCAGTAGATGAAAGAACGGCTGGTAACCGTCTTCCTCATAGCACTGAGGCTGAGCTCAAATCAGCCCTCCCTTTCCTTGTGAAAAGATTACTGTACTGGCCTGGACTGTCATAGCAGCAGCATGCGTGCTCCTCTCCCCCAACACGCTTAATGTCCGACGGACTGTCACAGCCCCGGAGGCTGCTCCCTCATTTTAGTCACTAAATCCAGTGTTTCTTATTCCTGCATTCTTATTACTTCATGACACAAATGGGCAGGACGCTGCACGGTAGCCCAGGAAGGTTGGAGGGGAGAAGGAAGCACAGTGGGCGTTGTTGCAAGGGTAGCCCCCCTGTGAATACTGACACGAGCAACCTGTGCTCTACTGATACACTGGTCCTCTAATACACTTGCCCATTATTCAGGGCAGACTGACTCTATTTTTAGAAACTTCATAAGGGACGGGATTGATCGGGAGTCAATCCCAATTTTGCTTTGCGTTAGCGCCCCGGCGATTCAGCCAGGGCACTCATGAATAAGCAAGCAGACAGTACAGAGGGGGAGAGATAACCGTCCATTTCATTGCCAGTTTACTCCCGCCGTAAATGGTACAAGAACGACTGTATACCATCTCTGCTATCAATGCAAAAAGCAGTGAATGCTGCTGTGTAGCGCTGGAGTATCGCCTCTCTGTCCGCGCATCCAGTACACATACGTGCCGGAAAAAGCTGAAACGGGCTCCATGGTTGCCGTGCTATGCGTCTGCATGGCAATCCAGGGAAAATGGCAACGAAAAGATTGTCAGCTGATGTTTCACCCGAAGGAAAGGAATGAAACTGACAGACATTTACCCAAACCGACTCAGCGACAATAAAGATATCAACCAGAATTCCAAGGGCGGGGGAAGACCGCGGGAACTATGGGATACTACGGAAGAGCTACCCAGCTACTCCTCTCGTTGGGGAGGAGTACAGAAATTGATTTAAAGAGCCCTTTATATCGATATAAAGGGCGTTGTAGTGTGGACGGGTACAGCGTTAAATCGATTTAACGCTCTTTAAATTGATTTAAACGCGTAGTGTAGACCAGGCCTCTGTGTGTGTGTTCTTTATTTGAGAAAGATCTCTAGCCACTTAAAATTTTTAGGTGCAATTTTTTTTATGCAAGAAAGAACATGAGTGTGGTTGTATTTGTTTTATATGCAGAAAGGATGCTTATCTCTTTGAGTGGGTTTTTATTTCAGATGCATTCTGTAGCTCTCAATTTAGACTACCTCTTTGTTACCATGGATTTTCACAATTGCTCAATTTTCCATACTTACACCACTACTGACCTCTCCCCCTCCATTGCCAATTTCTTGTCATTTTCCATACAATATGGGATGCATCATTTTATTTAATAGTAGCGAAGAGAGTCTGCAATGTTCCAAACAGTCCCAGTAAAGCTTTATGGAACAATCAAAATCCTCAAGGACAATTTGTTAGCTGCAGATACTGACTCAGCAGAGTTCAAGGTATCTTTTAAAAAGTATATGTAATCAGCCTCTGCTTTGCGCGTTCTCCAGATACTCACAAAGAAAATTCACCTGGCCCTAAGATCTGGGTAATTTTTTAAAAAAATAGATTTTTACACTTTTACCTGAAGCTTTAAGCCAAGTGTATTGTTTGGGGTTTGGAATTATGTCAATGTACAAACTTGTTCCTGCTGTATCTGTGAATACTCAGCTAAAGGTAGAGTGCATGTTTAGGTACCACTCTGTTTAAGGAGACTCTGCTATCAACTTCATCACCCCAGGAGTAGCTGGAAGAGGAACTTAGGGATATAATTGCTCCCTCCTGGGACAAGAAGGGGAAGTAATTGACCCCAATCCTGTAAAGGTCCAGCCAGCTCCATTGGAAGTTGGGGGTGAGGGTGGAAATGAGTCATGTCTCCATCCACTTGCTCTGTAGGGGTAGTAACAGCAACACCAGCGGCACAATTGTAGAGGTCCCAAATTCTGGATCAGGGTAACTCAGCTGAGGCTGTGTGACAGGGTCAAGTGTCCGTGTCCCATATGCTCCTATATGACTGCACTGAGGTTAGCGACAGTCTAGTCCAAAATAACTAATAGAGCCATCAAGCTTAAGTAACTATGACTACTTTGACTGGATCATTTCTCTGGTGTGCAAAGCATTGTAAGTACCTATTTTGATTTATAGCATCACCTGGATCTCTCCTATTCTCTACCTGTGGCACACAATCTAGTCTCCTGAGGGCTGTAATATTTTGGTTTAATTCTGATTGCTTGCTTGGTGTGGGGGTGGCTGGATGGTTTTTGGTGGCTTCTGACATACAGGAGGTCAGACCAGGTAATCTAGTGATCCCTTGTGGCCTTAAACCCTGTGACAACATCTTCATTTATAATATGGAGGATGGCGTGGACTGCACTCTCAGCAAGTTTGCTGATGACACTAAACTGGGAGGAGTGGTAGATACGCTGGAGGGTGGGTATAGGATACAGAGGGACCTAGACAAATTAGAACACTGGGTCAAAAGAAATCTGATGAGGTTCAACAAGGACAAGTGCAGAGTCC
Source organism: Chelonoidis abingdonii (assembly GCF_003597395.2). Lineage (NCBI taxonomy): Eukaryota > Metazoa > Chordata > Testudines > Testudinidae > Chelonoidis > Chelonoidis abingdonii. Next base: position 98,316,260 of record NC_133776.1, on the reverse strand, counting down.
TGCACTTAGGACAGAAGAATCCCATTCACTGTTACAGACTAGGGACTGAATGGCTGGGAAGCAATTCTGCAGAAAAGGACCTAGGGGTTACAGTGGACGATAAACTGGATATGAATCGACAGTGTGCCCTTGTTGCCCAGAAGGCTAACGGCATTTTGGGCCGTATAAGTAGAGGCATTGCCAGCAGATCGAGGGATGTGATCATTCCCCTCTATTCAAGATTGGTGAGGCCTCATCTGAAGTACTGTGTCCAGTTTTGGGCCCCACAGTACAAGAAGATGTGTAAAAATTGGAAAGAGTCCAGCGGAGGGCAACAAAAATGATTAGGAGGCTGCAGCACATGACTTATGAGAAGAGCCTGAGGGAACTGGGATTGTTTAGTCTGCAGAAGAGAAGAATGAGGGAGGATTTGATAGCTGCTTTCAACTACCTGCAGGGGGTTCCAAAGAGGATGGATCTAGACTGTTCTCAGTGGTAGCAGATGAGAGAACAAGGAGTAATAGTCTCAATTTGCAGTGGGGGAGGTTTAGGTTGGATATTAGGAAAAACTTTTTCACTCGGAGAGTGGTGAAGCACTGGAATGGGTTACCTAGGGAGGTGATGGAATCTCCTTCCTTTGAGATTTTTAAGGTCAGGCTTGACAAAGTCCTGGCTGGGATGATTTAGTTGAGAATTGGTCCTGCTTTGAGCAGGGGATTGGACTAGATGACCTCCTGAGGTCCCTTCTGACCCTGATATTCTATGATTCTATGACTCTAACACTTTTCAGTTATGCATAGCATCTAATCCTGTGCTGAGCATTGTGTAGACAGACCTCTGCACTTGTGTGGAGCTCCACTGAGGTGAGTTGTGCTGTGCAGTAATCCCTCCAAACCAGTGAGTATGTGAAAGGTCTGTTTCATTCAGTATGCAAGTTCTGACTGACCAGCATTGAATAATGTGTGTCTTTGCGTGACTGGTTCCAACTAGCTCTTGCCAGAGCTTCTTGAAGGTACAGTTCTCCACAAGAATGGCCCTTGCTTGTTGCGTTGTACCTTGCATTTAGATTGCAAGCTCTTCAAGCCAGGGATGGTCTTTATTTGTTTCTGTGAGTAACCTACCACGCTTTGGGATAACCAGATATAATAAGGGATAATGGTATTCATAAATGTTTTAGAGGTAAGCTTTTGTGCGTGTACAGTTCCTTAGATTCAGAGGTCAGTAAAATAATAGCAAGGTTTAAACTAGCAACAGTAGTATCTGTACTTTTATTTCAATATTTATTTTAAATTGAGACTACAATGTTGCAGTTCAGTGGGATAGTTATCCCCCTACATTTTTAAGTAGAATACATCGCATAATAGTGTTACACAACTGAATATTGGCTCTTTTTGCTTTCCTTGTAGCGATTCCAGTCTGTTCTGAGCAAGTAGTGAAAGAGGACAGAAGAAAAGTACTGGCAAACCTATTGTATTTCCCTCTGAATTCAGATGTAACATTCTGGAGAGCAGAATTGCAGATGTGAAACAGTTATGTAGCGTATCTTTGAATAATGTATACCCTTCACCTAGCTGTATATATCTATCAATATTTATAACTAAAAGGTACACCACATTGCATCTAAATCAAGTCAATTCTGTCACAGCCATTTATCTTTGATCCAGTGAAAATCAAGAAGCCTGTGGTTTTTATAGACTTAAATACTATCTGAATATATGGTACCAATTCCAAACTGAGTTCTGAGCCTGACAGATCCTGTGTTTCTGTAGCACATACTGCGTGCTCATTACTTCAATATACCCTCAAAAGGCTATTCATATTCCTGTAACAAATGTTTTTTTGAGAGGTTGAAATAAAAGCGTTGCTTCTATTTACTTCTCTCAAGACAAACTTTTAGTTAGATGAACCATTGACTTTTCCCCATCTGGGAAAGCCCTATAGAACTGACTAGTGATGAACACAAGGGTTCTATAGACACTTGAGATGGTTTTGTAGACTAGTTGACATGCTCTCAGTACCTTGTATGGGGGAAGGAGCAGCATAGTGGCAACGCATTCAGCTGCCCTGGGGAAACTCCGGGCAGGTGGGGGATGGGGCCGCAGCTGGCCCGGGACTCCTCTGCCCAGGGGGAGGGGTGCTCGGGGCTTCTCCAGGGGTTTGTGGCCTCAGCTGAGGGAGAGGGGCAGGGGGCCCATTGATCTGTCCTGGGGCCTGGAATTGCTGTCAGTGGGCCTGCCGCCAGCAGCACACTCCCCCCGCACCACACTGCATGTGCTCCTAAGGCCTCCTCAGCTCACCCCACTCCCTTGCAGCCAGAGCAGTGGAGTGGCACTGGTGGGCACAGCATGAAAGGAGCCAGCCGGTGACTGGAACGGGAGCGCAGCGTAGGGAGCGGCAGCTAACCGCTGCCCAGGGATGCTCAGGGGGGAGGCACAGTGGGCAGGTCATGGGGGAGAGGCCTGGCCCCGAACATTGGTGGAGCCCAGCCCCTGTGCTCTGAATATTGGTGGAGCCCAGGTACCATGGGGCCATATAACTTGCCACCTATGATGCTGGGTGAGATGTGATGGAGGAGCAGAGCAGGGAGTCATCAGCATACAGAAAGCACTGAAACCATGTCTCTTAGGTAACCATCCTAGCAGCATCACGTACATACGGATTAAGAGAGGTGACAATATCGCTGCCTGCCCTGAATTCATGTTAGAGCTAGTAGAATAATTGAAGGAAGTGATTCACAGATACTTTTCGGAATAAAAGAGGGTGTCTGCTGAATCACGTTAACTTGTATAACATTTTTCTATTGTTCCCCTTCTCCTAACTTTTCTTCTACTTGTTTTCTCTGTTTAGATTGTAATCTCCTTACACATTCTTCCTTATTCTACATCTGCAGAGCACACTGTAGTTGGCACCACATACAAATATTTTAAATCGTCAACTTCTTTGTCTTTCATTGGAACAGTTTCTGCATTCCAACTGCTTGTATGAAAATTCATTAAAAAAAAAAATTACGAGCTATTGATATGTGTGTGAAAGTTAAATAGCCTGAGCAAAATTTTCAACAATACCTATGGCCCATTTTCAAAGATGTTGATTTCCACTGACATTAGGCACTTAAGGCCAGATTTTAAAAAGGTACCTAAAAATATAAATGGATGTCAAAGGATTTTCAAAAGTTCCTAGGTACCTAGTCAATTGTGAACATGGGGCTTACATGCCCAAGTCACCTGGGTTTTTTCAAAAATATGGGTTTTGCTATTTAATTTTTGAGTGTTTTCAAAGTACCAGAAGAGAGATCTACAACACAAATAACATTTCTGCTAATGAACTAATTTTGCTATTTATATTTATAAAAATAAAATGTCTTTTTGTTTTAAACAACAAAGTTTGACAGAAAACACATGCACCTTATTTTAAAAAAATATATAGTAGCTTTTGGGGACTTGTTTGGTTTAAAAATCTAATTTGACAATGTTTTGCCAAGATTCCGCATAAATTAGAACAGTGCTTAAAAGCTACCAAAACAGGCTTTTTCATTATTCAAAAAAACAATTGAGAGAAGAATCTAAATTATATAGTGGTCCTGTCCTAACCCGAATCCTATATTAATCACACACAGACCAGTGGGAAATGGTTGTGTTGAGTAACAGAAGCCGAAAGGCAAAAGCTGATCTATTATAAAAGACAGTATTTATACCTCATTAGACAAAGCCACAATACAGTCCAATGTTCAGACACATGTCACTGATGGGGAATCAGAGTATAATTAATCAGGTTATATAGGAGGAGACAGTTTTAATTAAGGAGAGCTAACAGTCTATAGTAAAATGAGAGAAGTTTAGTTGGGCATGTACTGTAATAGATTCCACCCACACTATTTTGAATATTTGGTGAGTAGGGAATAGCATACATCAGTCATTCAAAAAAATAGGTTGATCTAAACCCTCTCATAGCAGATTGTTATTGTATCTATCTCTCCCACCAGAGATCTAGACCCCATTGTGCTAGTTGCTATACAAGCCCATACCCAAGGATTCTATCTGATCTCAAAAGCTTACTGTCTACGTCGACAAAGTGAGGGAGGACAGCCATTGGAAAAGTCAGGACTAAACTTAGGTGTGAGTCCAAGGCTAGTACCTACCCACTAGACCACACTGTTTGTGCGCTGTTCTTCTCCCTAACTACAGCTAGACAAACACTCTGCCTGCTGGAGAGACTGTTCTCAGTGCACATAGTAGTGTCTTTATGGGGACGGACTTTTCCTGTGAGCTCCACACCATCTGGCCTCTGCGTAGTATGGTGTCAGGACTGTGGGGTGTCCTCCTTAAAAGGAATGAGGACACATAGTGCCAGATCTAGGGAAAGCCTGGAGACAACCCTATTTCCTTGAGAGCAATCAAGGTATTGGTTTCATGAATTCAATATAGTTGCAACTTTCTTCACTTCTGTGCTCCTTTTCCCTTGGTTGCTTTGCTTTTCGTATATGTATAAATATAAAACTTTTTTAAGTTTGAGGCTATGCAAATAGACTTCACTCACTCTCTGGTGGATACACAAAGTGGGTGACATAAAATGTTAAACTACAGCCTAGACACCAGAAATATGCATAGAAGGATGGTGTAGTGGTTCAGAAGCTAGCCTTGCACTTGGAAGAGTTGGATTCAAATCCCTATTCTCCTGCAGACTTCCAGGTTGCTCCTGAGCAAGTCACTTAGTCACTCTATGCCTCAGTTTGCTATCTGTAAAATGGGGATAAAAGCCCTGCTCTACTTCACAGGGATTGTGAGGACAAATATTGTGCGGCACTCAGATGGTGCGGTAAGAGTGACCCTAAGACTACTTTAAAATAGATGCAAACCAGCGGTCTGATCCAAAGCTTATTGAAGTCTCCAGAAAAGATTCGGGCTGAGAGTCTAAGTGTTATATTGGAATTAATTCTTGTTAATAAATCCAGACCCCCTGCAGGAAGTTCAGATATTTTCTGGAGGGTAGGGGACAAATTCCAGTTTCTCCCAGCGAGGGCCCTGTTCTGGTTCTCTCTATTTGTTCTGTGCTACTCCCCCACTCTCCTGCAGGGGCTTGAGGTCTCCCTTGGCCAATGAAACTCCCCGTCTCTTAGGCATACAGGGTTTGACTGCAGGCTTTGCCTTCTTGGCAGCCTCTTCTGTACAGGAACAGAGTCCCTGTGCATCAGGTTGCAACATCATTTTGTATGGAGGGATGGTCTGTATGAGAAGGATTGGGAGGTGTCCAGTTTCATTGATGTTTCAACCACACAGCCAAAGTGATGCTCTGGACCACTCTGGCAGCAGCTGTACTGATTTAGTATGCAACTCCTGCGTGAATGTTGTCAGTGAATGCTCCTCCCAGGCTCCGTGGCCCATCAAACTTTGAGCAAATAGGAAACCTCTGGATGGGGGAGCATTTTGCAATCCCACTCTAGCACCCCGCACCCTGCAAAATACTTTGACTCCAGGGGGAACATGTAGACTTATTTGGAGCTGAGTGGGGACTCCCACAGCTTACAGTATCACTTAGCTCTTTCTTTTCCTGAGTTAATTTGCCTCTCATGCATGCTGCTCCTGACACTCCCCAGCCACTAAGAGCTCAGGCTCTTTAGCACAATGTGGATACTGTGAAAGCCAGTGCTACCTGGCCTGTACTGCTCTCTTGCCCAATTTATTATAATTTATTGTAATGCGACTGGCAGGTGGTAAAGAAGGTAGTGGAGAGGAATGAACGATCATGCCAAAGGGCCTTTTTAAAAAGTCTCAATCCTTCTTGATTTCTGTTTTATCAAGAAATTTTCAAATGTTGCTTCAGTCAGAAGTGTGCAGCCAAGAGCAGACTATCACTCTGTTTGTATGTGCCCCAAACACATTAGTGACTCCCTGACACCCACTCTTGCACTTCTACTCAGAGGGCAGACATAATACCAGCCTTGAGTTTAAGGACCTTGTAAGTGTAATATCAGGGGCAGTGCTAGACTCCTCAAACGGGCAGGACTGTCCCTCTGCACGGGCCACTAGAGTGGCCTTCCTATAGCAGGGGTTCATATTGCATCCTTTCAGAGGGCTAGATTGTGACTTTAAATGTAGCCCTGAGCAAGAGGTGGTATGTACATTGCACCCCCGGGGAGGGAATATAACTGGGAGATACACCTCCTCTCCAGCTTCCTCTTTGGCCCAAAGAAAGGAGGGGATTAATTTACAACTGGCTTATAGCTGTTGTCATATCCATACTCTAAACACTCCCCACTGGTTCACCTACTCTGACTCCACCCTTCCCTGCCTATGCCTGGCATATTTGCTCTGGGAGAGGATATCATCTTGTATGCTTCTGTGCACCTGGAGCCAAGATCCAGATAGACCATGTAGAGGTGTAAATTTGAGTAGGTGTATCGTCTAAATCAGCCTTGCTCAAAGTTTGTCACAGCTGCTGCTTTCCTGCCTGTGTTCATCAACCTTCTTTGTGAAGAATGTCTCTGGGAATTTCTGCAAGTCTTGTGCAACACAACACAGATCCTGGGTGGCCCACTGCCTCTATGGCTACTCCAAAGCCCCTGACATTGTAAATCTTTTCTTTCATATTATTAACGCAATATCCCAGGATGTGATCTTTCCTTGTATGAAAGTTATTTCCCAGAGACTATCTGACATTTGTTGTTTTCAAGAATGTTTCCAGCATGGCTTGTTGTGTGTTGATCACTAGTACTGCATGGTGATAGGCTGTGTAGAAAGAAATGCGGTAGTCCAATCTGAAGGGGGATTCAGTATGGCACTGCTTTAGATGAGGTAGGATTGGTAGCCTCCATTGTAAGGTTAGCACAATGTGATATTATGTTGTCGGTACAAAGTGATGTGAAGTGGGAATTCAGTACTGTGAAATGGGAGGTGGAGGCGGGTAGAAGAAACTCCGAATAGCATGATATCAATAGAATTATAACATGTAATTCCAATGAGATCACTGGTACAATATAACAGGAAACTCGATATGATACAATTATTTGAAAATGAACTCAATGCAGTCTGACATGAAGGGTGACTCAGTGTGGCAGCTGTAACTGGGAAATGATTAGACTGTCTTGTGATAGTGAACTCACGCGATTGGCAAAGGCTGTGGGTAGGGAGATGGGAAAAATATTTTAAAAGTAAGAAAAGGAAAAATATCAAGATCTAGTAAGTGTGGACAACTGTACTGCACAGGAAACATTTTAAAAAAAGAATTGTTCCACCGCAGTATGATTTAAAGAAGCCATAACATGATGCAGACTAGCAATTAATGGTAAAATCTGCATAACAGGAACTTATAAAATATGTTGTGTCTAATATGTGCTCAGTATAAATGAAGACGCAGGTGTAACTTGACATTCTCTAGAAGTAGTTAAGACATAATGTTTGCAGCCATTTGGAGAAAACATTCCCCCAACAGACATCCTCTAACCCAGTGGTTCCCAAACTTGTTCTGCCACTTGTGCAGGGAAAGCTCCTGGCAGGCCAGGCAGGTTTGTTTACAGGCTGCATCCACAGGTTCGGCCGATTGCAGCTTCCAGTGGCCGCGGTTCGCTGCTCCAGGCCAATGGGGGCTGCGGGAAGCGGCACGGGCTGAGGGATGTACTGGCCGCTGCTTCCAGCAGCTCCCATTGGCCTGGGACGGTGAACCACAGCCAGGGGGAGCTGCGATTGGTCAAACCTGCGGACGCGGCAGGTAAATACATCAGCCTGGCCTGCCAAGGGCTTTCCCTGCACAAGCGATGGAACAAGTTTGGGAACCACTGCTCTAACCGATGCCTGGGTGCATGGTGGAATTTAACCCAAAGGGTAATGGGAAAATAACAAAGACCATTTGATTGCTCTCAAAAAAAATTTGAAGTTTAACAACACAGGCTTTTTTTCCAAGTGCATTTTGGATCTTTTAGCTGAAATGCAAATTGAAAGATTACTTTTTAAAAATATGTTGCAGAGTTGCCCACTCTTTGAATTGAATGACGGTAACACAACAACTGGTCAACTGGCCTCTTTTCTTGGATCAGAACCAACCAGGAATGCCAAATAACTGTTACATGAAGCAGGGGTAATGCATTTTTATTAGCTTTTATGCTATGAATCAAACATTCACGCAACCCAAATAAATGTGCAAGTAAAGTGCAATTTTGAAGTGAAAGGATGAGCTGTCTCTTGTATTTATCCCTCTTACACTTTTCATGCTGTGTTTAAGCTTTCCAGTGTAATTATCAAAATTGTCTGTCTTCTGACAGGCTTTCTGGATAATTAATCAAAGATAAAGGAAATCTTTCTGATAGCTTCAAACTGGAGTGCAAACTATGGTTTTTATAGAATGGATTAGGAACATGCAATGACATTAGCCACCACAACCCCACAGAAAACAGGCTAAGATTTCTACTTCATATCTAGGACAGATGTTTTCAAAAGTTCAGAGCTGTTATGTGCTGATGAAAGCTATTCTATACAAATTTCCAAACTAAACTGTCAATAAACTTTCACAATCCAATCGGAGTTTTTTTCCTAAAAGTGCAGGGAGTTATGGGTAATTTCACATCCCTAACCACTCCTTTGCTCCATATACAGAGTTCAGTTATCCTTTTGTGAATAAACTGGTATCTCGTTGTCTTGCATACAAAGAAGCATGTTCTCTAAGCCAGTCAGAAAGCAGTAGAGGTGTTGTGTTTTATTTATATATTTAACTGTCATTCTACTCTGACAACAGCTGAAACATCAGCTGGTATAAGAAATAAATAAGGCACCTTTGAGTCCATTCTCGGAATACTAATCCAGAGAACAGTAAAGACAAGTGTATAAAGATTCTGATTTCTAAACTGAAATGAGAGTTCAGAAAATTCAGCTCCTAACCCTTAACTCCACCTTCATCAGCTGTCCCTCTCCGTCCAGTCAGACACCCTGCAAGTGTGAGCAAAACTCCTATTAAAGCCAATGGGAGTTTTGCCTTTTACCTCAATGAGGCCAGGATTTCACCCCAGATTCATAACAGGAGTCTTCTCTAATAAGATGCATGGTTCTACCACACTTTAAGTACATTTTACTCCACATAGTATTTTCACTGACTTTTAATGTGCCATATTCTTAATTCCTTTCTCCTGTTGAGCAGTATTTTGCTCCATGAGTAGTCCTATTAAAATGTAGGGAACTACTCATACAGGAGCTACTGCATGAAAGGGAATCAGAATATGGCCCACTGAGACTATTTGCAGAGTAAGGTACTAACTGAATAAAGGTGGCAGAGGTACTTCAATCACTGTTGAATCATATGTTCAATCATTCCCCTGTACCATCACATTGCCGTGTGTGTTTTAAACTGCTTTCTTTCACTCCTGTTATCCTTCCTCTGCCATGTCATATTTGGTGACTGCCCCTCTGCATGGTGAGTAATCCAGCCTGAAGAGTATTGATATTATGAGTGATTGTTCCCCCCCTTCCTTTTTTTGTTCTGAGAAAGTCACATTTCACCAGTTTTACCAACTTGCTGAAGCAAAAAATTCAGCCGAGTTGCAGAAGTCTTTTTTTCTTTTTCCCAGAGGGCCTGGAAAGCTCTCTTCAGTAATTTTAAAATACAGACTGGCTCCTTAACTTTCATGTTTGGAGCATTCAGTGCACAATCCTACAACTGAGGTTTTAAACGTGATTTTTACTGTGATTAGTGACTGTATAAAAATGGCATCTTTATATCGACAGGATCTGCCCCAGGTCTACAGTTCGGCTACTTCCACATTCGGAGTGAGGATGTGATTCCCAGCTCATATAGATATGCTAGTGCTGTCTCTCATTGAGCTAGCATGTTAAAAAGATGGTGTAGACGCAGTAGCAATGGGAGCGGCTGCCCCAGCTGGATCCAGGTGTTGTACTCAGGATGGCTAGTCCATGTCTCCACTCACCTTGTGCCTCTCATGGCTACAATGTTATTTTAAATGCACTAGCTCATCTAGCTAGTAGGAGTACATCTCTGCAGTCTGGCAATTACACCCCTAGCTCGTAGTAGGGTTGCCAATTCGGACTGAAGCTATTCTGGCAGAATATTTTTTACACAACATGACATAAGGTCACTTGCTTAAAACATCCTAGTAACATCTCCTGGATTGCTTCGAGTCGTCCCTGGGAGGTTGATGGTGATTCTGGGAGACTCCCAGCCAATCCCAGAGAGTTGGCAACCCTAGTTTGTAGTGTAGACCTAGACACAGCTGCTTATCTTGTGTCAAAAATAAGTTTTGGCTCCTTTTTTTTTTTTTTTACACAAACATTGAGCTACCTTCCCTTTAAAATGGGCCTGCTTTTGCTTATGACATGGGTAAAATATTCAGCTTAAAAAAATTAAGAAATGACTGAAAATAAAGAAACCAAGCAATGCTGAGGAATTGTTGACAGCAAGAAAAGTAGCTAAAGTAACTAGGGAAGAATGATTTCATTCTTTCTTTTCTCCTGAGAGAAACCAAATTCCATTGATATTACAGGGGTTTCAGGCATGTATGGAGAAAGGAATAGACAAACTGCAGGGGATAATGGCTCTAAAAAAAAAAAAGAGAGAGAGAAATATTCTTTAATTCTATAAAGGCAGTAACAAGAAAAGAGAATCCAGCAGTTCTGATTTTAACTGAGGTCTTAAACCCAAGAATAAATTTTGTGGCTAGCTGAATAAACATGTTTGTTGTCTCTTGGTGTCAAAATTACAATACAGTATACAGAAATAAAATTTAAACCATTAAAGGTCAGGCAGTGTCTGTGATTTGGTAAACAGAATACAGCGGCCATGAATGGAAATCAAAAAGGAAACAATTACCTTTGCAAGAAGTTTAAAGGAATTGACATGCTCTTCTAGGTACAGTAGAAATTGACCATCTTTGTTGGCGTTTCCAATTACTATGTATTGACAAAAAAGAGCATCTGCCAGCATGTTAACTGGCAAATAACTTAGACTGTAAATAAAATAAGATATTGTATTATAGCATCATCTTTGAAATTCAATCTGAGCAGAAATGCATCTTATCCCTGCGTCTGACGAAGTGGGTATTCACCCACGAAAGCTCACGCTCCAAAACGTCTGTTAGTCTATAAGGTGCCACAGGATTCTCTGCTGCTTGTTCAAGCAATGGAAATAGAGCGGAAGGGCTGGAGGATATCTCATGTCTGTTGGGGGCTGGGGGGAAGCAGGGAGAGAGGCAATGACTCCAGATTAAGGCACCAAAGTGAAAGAACCGATCTAGTAGTTATTTGGTATCCAGTCCAAGATCGTCATGGGCTCAGCTATGCCTTGTAGGTGCCACAGCCCATAGTAAGAGATGGTGCAGAGCTGCACCAAACCAGAAGGCATTTGGTTTGCTTAGGCTCCTGGGTCCCCAGAGACTGTTTACACTGCTCCCAGCCTTCTCTGGCTTCAACTTGCTACCACCTCCATGGTCTACCAGCTCCACTGACCAGTGCAAATGGTGGAGGGATGAGACTCTGGCCCCTTTTCTCTTTTTCTCCAACCCCTTTTTGGCACCCTGATGTAGGTGTCTCAGCAGAAGTGGCTGGCAGCACACGCAGAGCACAGGTGATGAAGGAGCAGCATTTAACAGCAAGAGCAAGTCCCCAGATAAATTGCTGTTAAATGCTGTTAAATGCTTTATTCAACATCCAAATTTCAACTCAGGACTCTTTTGGTATCCTACCCTATAAAGGGCCGAATTTAGTAAATAGGTCTGGAACCCCTTTCAGCATCACTGATCCTTGTAATGATAAAAAGTTGCCTGACAACTTAAATATCTTGTCATCAAGCCTCTACATAAAACATTGAGGTATTTGAAATAAATAAACAATTTGCCATTGCCTACATTTAATTAAATAGAGAAAGTCATTTCAGAGAGAAGTGTGCATTTTAAATTGAGTGTCCTTTCTGACTAATCTCAAAATGTTATAGGAATTTAGAATTAAAATGTAGAGGTTTTTTTTTCTTATTTCTCCTGTTAACTCTCTTCCAATAGAGCTGTTCAGACAACAACTACAGATCTGTGATTTGTGAATAAAATGCACATAATAAATAATTGCGACCATAATATCTGCCCTGGGCTCTCAGTCCAAACATCCTGTGATGTTGCACTCCATATGTTTATGGAAATATGCTTATGAGTGTGAATATAATGTAAATGGAATATGCTTTGTGCAAAAGGTTCATCCTGTTTTTGTATATGTATCACTCTTGTATCTAAAACTAGAAATATGAAGTTAACTCTGAGGCCCTATTGTAATTATACAAAGTGTGGGTCATTAATGGTGGGTTAGAATCTCGATGGCACTCCTTGACTAGGACAATTGGCTGTAGATGGTTTATTTACCTGCAAGCCGCCTTGTGGACCTGGGTGCCAGCCTGTGGGTAATGAAGAATGAGGTTTTACAGTGACATGTGACCATGTCATCTGGTACTGGAATCCATCTTAAACCTGGTGCTTTTCCATTTAGAGGGACGGGTGGGAACCCAGAGAGAGACGAAGGATTCTTGCCTTGTGCCAAAGCCATAAAAGGGAGTGGAACAGAACAAAGGAGAATGCAGTCATGAGAAATCCCCTAGTCACCACCTGAGCTGGAACCAACAAGGACTGTACCAGGGGAAAGGATTGGGCCCAGACTAAGAAGGACTCTAGTCTGTAAAAGAAGCTTATTGGACTATCTCTGAGGGTGAGATTTACCTGTATTCAGTTTCTTAAGTCAGTGAAAATACTATGTGGAGTAAAATATACTTAAAGTGTGGTGGAACCATGCATCTTATTAGAGAAGATTCCTTTGTTATCAATCTGGGGTGAAATCCTGGACTCATTGAGGTCAAAGGCAAAACTCCCCTTGGCTTTAATAGGAGTTTTGCTCACACTTGCATGTTTTGTTTTATTTTGCTTGGTAACTACTTTGTTCTGTCTGTTATTTCTTGAAACTACTTAAATCCTACTTTTTATACTTAATAAAATCATTTTTGTTTATTAATTAACCCCAAGTAAGTGATTAACACCTGAGGGAGCAAACTGTGTTATAGAGGGCAGACAATTTGAGTTTGCCCTGTATAAGCTTTATACAAAGTAAAACAGATTTCTTTGGGGTTTGGATCCCACTGGGAACTGGGTGTCTAGGTGCTGGAGATAGGAAACCGGCTGAGCAGTTTTGGTTAAAGTCTGCAGCTTTGGGGACGTAGTTCGGACCCTGAGTCTGTATTGCAGCAGGCTTGTATGTCTGGCTCAACAAGGCAGGGTTCTGAAGTCCCACGCTGACAGGGGAAAAAAGGCTCAGAGGTAGTTTCAGCACATCAGGTGACAGTCCCAAGGGGGTTTCTGTGACCAAACCTGTCACACACCCCTCTCTCTCCTTTCTCCAAAATGCTCACAGAGGCCTTGATCCAATGTCCATTAGAATCACTGGAAAGACCTCTTCTGATGTCAGTGGGCATCAGATGAGGCCCTGATAGCAGTACTTGTTGTCCTCATCAACAGAGAATCATTAGGTTGACCTCTGGAATCTTCAGTCTTTTCTCTAGACTTTGCAATCACTTCCTCAGTTCTGTCTCCTAAGAGTTCTCTACATATTCCATATGTACCCTATTGACTTCTCACATCTATGTATGCCATCCATACGTTTCACTTGTCCCTGAAAAATCACTTCCAAAACACCTCATGCAACCCAGCATTTCTTCCAAATGTCTAACTTACGTTTTACCTATGACTTGTTGGATGAATGCACATCCAGCAAGTACCCTATGATTTTGTAGCATTCTGTTCTAATAATTTGGAATAGTTCCCTGAAATGGTAAGGTTTTAGTATTTAAAGCTTTAGTCTGCACTTTCTCAAATGTTTATTTTGAAAGTTGTTTTGTTCCATTTTTGCCCAGGGTGGTGCTCATACACAATACAAAGTTAACTTTTTTTCCATGCTAGTCCCCAGTTCCCCTCTGTTAAATAAATTCCCTTCTCCCAAACCAGCTTACTTTGCTTGACTTATTGTTTAGCCACATGTTTATTGTTCAGTCACATGTACATCTCTTCATGCAGTGATAGAGTTTCTGTTTGTGTAGCACTCTCCCACTCAATCTTGTTTCTGCATTTTATTTCTCTCCATTGTACCCCTTATCTCTTAGAAAGGGCACCTTGATGCTTCAAGCTGGAGGTGTAAATTCCAGCCTGAGGAGACATACCCGTGTTAGCTCTGATTGAACTAGTGAGCTAAAAATAGAGTAGCCATAGCAACATGAGTGGAAAGAAGGGTTAACCTCTTGGAGTATGTATCTAGCATCTTAGATGGGAGCTAACTTGAGGTAGCTAACCTCTTCCACTTCTCCTGCCACCACAGCTATGTTCTGTTTTAGTGGGCTGGCTCGATCAGTGCAAGCCAAGGATGTCTCCTTGAGCTAGAAGTTTATACTTCTGGCTCAAAGTATAGACATACCCATCAACAGCGATGGTACTAGTGTCCAACTTTTCATAAACATGCAATGTCACCTTTCCAAACCCTGCAACTATTAAACTAGTTCAAGCCTCTTTCTTAACCCATAAAACATGGCAGGATGTGAATTATAATGTAATAACTTATACCTAATGTGGTATTAGGAATGAAGACAAAGGCCAAATGCCATTAATTTTACCATGCCTGAATTATAACATCATAATTCAAATGCTGGAACCTTTTCTATGCTCATAATATGATCATTTTAAAAATGGATAAAAAGCCACTGATATAATGTTATATATAAAAATAAAACAAACTGAACAGGGAAATATGGATCATAGTTTCTGTAGCAATCTTTTTTTTTAACTTTAGAAATAAAGAGTATCTGTGGAAATTAAATTACACAGTGTTTGAGAAATAGTTGTATTGGATAACATGGGCTCTGGCAGTTATTTTTCATTTAGTTCTAATATATAGTAATTTGACAGGAGAGAACTTAAAAATGTCAATTTCATGCTTGGGGCGAGAGAGATCCAAAATACACTTTATACCATAAGTAGATATTAAAGGAGATTTTTAAAAAATATTTGTGCAATAAAGGTAATACAAAAAAAATCAGGAGAAGCTAGGAAGAGAGAGAGGGTGGCAACCGTTGTAAAAGGGCTTAAATACTATGGTAATGCATACTATATAAGAACTCATGGATAATCTGTCTAATAGAAATCATAGGCCCCAATGCAGCAAAGCACTTAAGCATTCGCTTAACATTAATCATCTACCTAGGTGCTATTAAAGTTTAAGGCACTTAGAAAAGTACTTGAGTACTCAGTTGAACAGAAGTGGACTGCTGAATCGCAGCCATATGTCCAATTATTGAGACCAGTTTAAAAACATACGCTCCAATCTTGGCGGAGGAGCAGGGGACATGCATATATAGCTTAACTCATGTGACTAGCCTGAACTCAGCAGGAATTCTTGTGAATAAAATTACTCGTATAAGACTTTGCAGGATTGAGCCATAGTCTGTTTCTTTAAAATCAGTGGTCTGCAAAGATACAAGTCAAAGGGTGGTTTTTGTTGCTATCCTCTCCCATTTGTCTGAAATGGTCCATACTCACCAACAGGTTGACGTTCCCAGAATACAGTATTGTATTGATTCAGTACATGTTTCTGCCATCACTCATCTGAACCATCTCTATTCCTTGTGTACGCTTTAATCCAGTTGTAGTAAATTTTCTGTTGGGTAACATAATTTCTTTAGTCTTCAAATAGATGGATATGCATGCTTGAGTTTTTCATTTAACACAGTGGTTCTCAAACTTTTGTACTAGTGAGGTGACCCCTTTCACATAGCCAGCCTCTGAGTGTGACATCCCCTCTTATAAATTAAAAATACTTTTAAAATATATTTAACACCATTATAAATGCTAAAGGCAAAGCGAAGTTTGGGGTGGAGGCTGATAGCTCATGACCCCCCATGTAATAACCTCGTGACCCCCTGAGGGGTCCTGACCCCCAATTTGAGAACCCCTGGGTTAATTTGGATATGTGAATTTTCTTTCAAATTCTGTAAATATCTAGCCAATAGTTATTGGCGTGTGTTTTTTTAATTTAATAGCTGTATTTTTAATTATATCATACTACAAAAGTAGCACCCCCTGTAATTGAGCAGGTCTGTGTTACAAGTGTACATTTCCAGTTTTCACTAGATCTCATTAAATGTAATGTCAGTTAACGGTAAGTGTAATGTAAATCAATGTATGGGGTTTGTATAGTATCGGGCTGACCATTGTAGCCTGGATCTGAACTGGGAATGATGAACTTACTCCAAACCCCTGTCATGAGAAGGCTCAGGAAGTGTAGCATTGTTAACAGTTTGTCAGAGCTCTGGAGACAGGAATAGCCCAAGTAAACACAAAGACTGTAGTTACCACCTCTGTTGGTGGTACACGGAGAATGTTACTTGTGGTCCCTCTCCTTGAGCATCTGCACAAGAGTCAGACAATATCGAACTCATAGTGATGTGATAAATTTCTAAAGACTTGAAAATCTCCTGGATTGTAGTACTATCCCCAAAGCTTGGATACTTACATGAATATCTCCAGGTTGCTCTATGCTGGTTCTTTAGCAAGATCAAGCTTTGTTTGGTGAGAATGGCAAAGCTTCCATACAAATATACAGAACAATACTTTTTTGAGTTGTGAAAAGTTGGAGTTAAACGGTTAGATTATTTTGCCTTAAGCCACATATCCTATGCCTATTGGTTTATAAATATTGTAACATAACTTGTTAGGCCTTGATTCGGGAAAGCACTTTACATGCTTACGTGCTTTCCTGAATTGGGATGGACTTAATCATATGCTGAACTTTAAGCATGTGTTGAATTCCCACGGATATTCGGAAAACACTTAAGCCGAGAATAGGGATGTCTTCCTGACTCTGGCCTTTAGCTAGGACTTCATAATTTTCTCTATGTAACATATGACCATGTGGAAATCCCTTGTGGCGCTAGAGAGAGGGGATAATCTTTCTGGTCAAAAAGCACAGGCCCTCATCACTGAGTTAAAGCAGAATCAATGACAGCTGTTAAAATTTGAGATGCTCATTCTGTGTATTGCTGTCTCATAAAGAATGGTGAAACCTCAGCTCATGAAATGAATTGATACCTCACTCCAAAGACAGAAAGAGAAGTTAAGGGACCAGATTTTTCCTCTGGTGGAAATCAAGAGTTATATTGGTGAAAATGAGAGAAAGATTGGTTCCAAATAAAATAAATTAGGTGGCTGATGTGCAAGATTGGCCCTGCCTTGCTATTTTAATATCCCAATAAAATATTGTACTTTTTACAACAGCTAATTGGAAATCCAAATCTGCCTGGATGTTTATTGATCTTTTTAATAGTGAACCATCTAAATTACTACTTCAAACCTGCTGTGAGGCAAAAGAATACTGGCACATTAGATATGCTATTCTAGTTCATTCTGGCAGTGACATAAAAGCTTATTAATCATTTTTATTTCCTTTTGTTTTGCATGAACAGTCTTCTTGTCTTGAATCAAGCTTTTCTCAATGTTGGTCTTTACCCCAAAAAATTATTTTGTTTTTGTCTTCAAGGAATACCAAAGATCACATTTGTGTGTTTTCTTTTCCACTCAGAGTATTGTTTACCGCGCTGTAGTCTTGTAAGATCCTATCAGCTAAGCAGGGCTGTCCCCTATTTGAATGGGAGAACTCTAGGGAAACCCACGTGGGGCAATAGATGGTGCAGTTAATTTGGGAGGTGTTGTCTTAGTCCTGAACCAATGTCCTTGCACATATTTATGGGCACTGTCCCACATAAGACAGCATCTCTTTAATGAGGCATAAAACCAAGGTCCCACTCATTACTGGTCCAATACTATTTTTGAAAGAAGAAAACCATAAGCTTCAGTCTTCTGGCCATTATCCAATTTTGGCAATTACATTCTATCTGTCCGAAGTTATCCCTCAACCTGGATACTATGATTTCTCTCCTTGAAAAACAGAAAGAAGCAAACAAAAGAACCTAGCAACTGTCATTAGTACAGAACTCCCAAAGGCAGTGAATTTCAGTGGTGGATGAAGGAGCTTATAGTCTCTACATTATATATGCCTTCAGCTTCCCTTCATCATATTGAAATCCAGCATCACAACCACCCTTAATTTTTTACAAGCACAATATCACGTTTTCCAGGCTGTGTATAAAATAACCCGTCTAGCCCATTCATCATTTGTGTTGCTTTTTCTGGACCTTTCCCTCTTCTCAATATCCTGCGTATACTAGAGAGATGTGTATTTTCTAGAAAGCCAGTTTTCAATCTATAGAAATATTCTAAGTGCAGATTTATCTGTTGAACGCCCCCTCTAGCCAGCTCAGAGATGCATTTTAACCAATCTTTTAATATATAACTTTTTTTGGTTTGTAGAAGCATCTTAGTAATACCTGGCTCCCTGAACACACCCCAGAATGCATTGTTCTGTGACATCACAGTTACTATCGGATGCGTGGTTTAAGACAGCATTTCTCAAACGTTTGAAAGCTGTCCCACTTCAGGAAAATGAACCCGATTGCCTCTTTGCACCCACCTCCACCCTTTAACCAGAGCCTCCCATCTTCCTGTATACATCTGTCTTGCCCCCTCACTCCAGCTAGTCCTTTTTGCCTACCACAGTTTGAGAGATGCTGGTTTAATACTTCAGGGGCCAAATCCTTAGCTGGTGTAAACTGTCATAGCTCCTTTGAATTCAGTAGAGCCATCCTGATGGACACCTGAGACTCTCTGGCCCAGGATGCATTGGTGATATCCCCAATAGACAGGAAGCACCAAGACTATCTCACAGAGGAGTGCGCATTGGGAGAGAGGGTAGTTTAAAATTTACTAATATGCTGGCTGCTCCCACAACCTGGTTTGTGGTGACACACAGACTATGATTCTGTGCTTACTCAGCTTCTGTTTTGGGGGGACCTTTATACTCAGACCCTACCTGGGATGAGGAAACAGCAAGTCCCCCACCCACCCATTATTTCCTCCACATATTGATCAGGCACAATGGCTGCACTTGGATTCAAGACACTTAAGGGCTATGTGAAGCTGCTGCTACTGTGGTTAAAAGCATCTTCAAAAGGGCTGGAAGGGGCAGAAGTAGGGCAGGGTGAAGGTGCCCAGATGTTAAGAGGGGAGCAGAGAGGAACTACTGATGTAGCTTCTTCAAGGATAGCACAGCAGCTGCACTCCCCTTCTATGCCCCAAAGCCCAGGGGTTGCTGTACTTGTTTCAAGGGCAAAGCTTCCAGGTGCTGCATCTTTTCTCTGCCCCTAAGACAGAGCTATACCTCAAAGGTGGAAAGAGCCCTAAATCTGCAGTTCACCTGTATGAGATGCAGCCAGATTCTAAGGCCAAGTTCATTTGAAGAACCCTGAATATTTTAGCACATAGCACTGTTTAATCTGTTGCATGAAGGGCAGACTAATTTGAATCTTGCTAGTGTAATTAATTGATAACACTGTCTGTCACCAGGTGTTTATCTGCTTCATGAGTTAATTTGTATTAATCCAGAAAAATATCTGTTGAAGCTGGTGTTGCAAAATTTATATAGCCAAAAGCTGTTGATAAATGTACATGTCAAGCCTTCTACAGATCTGGTATAAGACAAATACATAACTCAGCAACTTTTTAACACACACATCTCTTTTGATCTACCAGGTATATCACAATGATCTGAGGAAGCATTGTGCATATTGAAATAGAAGTCAATAAAACTGCAGAAAGACTAAAACCATGCCATCTATATCTGTATTTATATGTATATACTTTTTTGGTTGTAGTGAGTTTACAGTCTATTCCAAAAAGACACTAGTTGCTTATTTTGTCAAGAGAAAAATCTAGAAAATACTGGAGATAAGCCTTGTCTATAATCCTTTTGCAGTTTTAAGCAACTCTTACAGAAGCAAGAGACAGTTTAACATATAATATTATGTTTCTGTTTTACTGAAAATATATCTAAATATAATCACCAGGTCTGAGCAACTTGTAAAACATGAGGTGTCACATTCATTGTCTAACGTATGCCTGTGTGCTCTCTAATTTGTGTTACATAAACTTGGAATATAAAACCATTAAGAATATGAAGGAAGATTAACATGGATAAAATTTACAGCACTAGGTCTCAAATTAGCAGGGGGACTACAGAAAGCTGGGATATTCATTCCACCTACTTGCTTTCAGCTGCTTCTGCTGATGTCCAGGCTCTTCATTGCAAAGAAGAACCTAAGGCCACTTGTAAACAAGGATAATATCCTCTAGTTGTCTCCACTAGTTAGCTGTGTTAAATAAAAGGAGACCAAGGCTACCACATAAGCAATTGTTGTAGTTGTCACAGGGTCTCTGAATCTTGGTGAATGGCCCGGTTAACTTGGGAATGGGAGGGGAGGTGGTTCCTTGAGGAAAAACAGTTATAAGATGTGGTCCATAAGATCCCTGGTTTAGAGTATGTTCTCTCTTCTTGAATGAGGATGTATTAGTGAATCAGCCCACTTCCTATTCCAGATTTATTGATGACTAAAAAGATACAGCCGAATCAGATATAGGATTCAGGTTTGTTTGATTGTAGGAGGGTGAGTGTCACAGACACTTGAGGTACTGAAGATGATTGACCTATAATGATTAGAAATAAAGCATGATCAATGTAGCTGATGCCAGTTCAGATGATGTCAGATCATCTGATGAAGTGACATGCAATTGCCAGAGTTGTGGCTACAATCAACGGAGCCCACTGGTATAAATGAGGGGACTGTTGACAAGGTGTTCTCCATTAGGGCCCATACCTTTTGCCAGTCACTTCTTACAGGTGTGTAATAACCTGAGTTCATTAGTTTTCAGGGCATGCTACAAGTTGAATCTTTTTTCCTGTGATCTGTAAGGAAATGGGTGATGGATGAGGCACGGTGGTGGTGGGAGTGGGACTCTGTTTTGTGAGGTTTGATAAATCATCTTTGTGCTGTTGCTGAGGGATTGTGATCTGGGCTAACTGGTGAGACTTTTACCAGTATCAGTGGCTTGGAATGGGCACCTTTTGTTTGATGTAATAATCATTTAAATGAATGAATGAATAAGTAACTTTAAAGCAGTGTGGCATGTGTGTATGCACCTATGTAGGTAAGGATAATGAAGGTTTCATAAATTCACCAGGCAACTTGCTGAGTAATGGCAAATATGTTGATAAAAGTGTCGCTGTCACTAACTGAGAAGGGGGTTTGTGTGTGTGTGTGAGAGAGAGAGATCCTCAGACAGTTACTCTTTCATCAATATTTTTGGTATTACTCAGCAAGTTGCCTGGTGAATTTATGAAGCCTTCATTATCCTTACTTATGACAAAACCCTTTAGATTTCAAACAGGTGAACAGATGTTTCTCTTTTTAAAGAAGGAAACTAGAATATTTTCAAAACTTATATTGAAAAAGTCGTTTGAATAATTCAATCTATTCTGTAATTTCATTATTATGTAGCTTCTGTTTTTTCTATTTTATTTTTGTCACTAGTTGATTGTTGACTATACCCTTGACCATAGGAGGCTCTCCCTCAATTATACCCAGCTGTGATGTATCCCTTTTGATTTCATATCAGACTTAACTTACATAGTCATTGAATTCTTGCCCCATTCTGAATTGCACAAAATGAGGCTGATTCAACTAGCACTTAGGGTAATGGGAGTCTTTCCCCTGCCTCCAGTGGGCATTGGATGAGGGGGGCTCCCTGTGAGTTGTTAAGCAGTATTTGTTGTGATGTGGATTCAGGATGGGATTTTCATAGGAGTACAGCATCCTGCTTATAATGAATTTGGGTTCTTAACTCCCTCAGGCCCCTTTGAATATCACAGCCCTGAAAAATACAAATGTGAAGAATTAAAGATTGGTGGATTTCCTTATCTGACCTGCGATAACTAGTATCAAGGCAAAACTTCTCAGTATCTGAAATGCCATTCCAATTTGACTTGTATTAATATGAGAATTTCCCAGTTATTCTCAAACTCGGGTGGATACAGTTAGAACAGCTAAAAGGATGATTAACTAAAGAATGTAGCAACTCTAGTTTTTTCTTGAGTATTTATGAAACTTACAGCAGTTGATATTGTAACTGTGACATTGGAAAATAGTAACACTGGTGCCCAAATCCACTGCATCGTGTTAACACCAATGGACTTATTTCCAAAATGAGATGAGGGATGATAGGAAGTTTTTTCTAGGAAAATCCTCCTTTTGTGTTAGTGTGAATGAGGAATAACTCCACTAAAGCAGTTAAACTGGTGTCTGAGTCTACTGGAGCCAGTCCAGTTTTCCTTTATTTATATCCGTGTAACTGTAGTGGAATCAATGCACTTGTATTGGTGTGAAACGGGCATATGGAAGATCAGAATCAAGCCTCTAAACTTATCTAAATATCTGAAAGTTGGATTTTGGCTTAGATGGACTCAGAATATAATATATAATACAAACAGCAAAAGGTCTGTGGGGAAAAAATGGAAGCTAAAAGCTCTCTGAGATTCTCTTCAATAAGTGGAAGTCGAGACTCTGTATTGTAAGTTGTCTTAACACAAGGTAAAGGAAATTAAAAGCAAAGGTCATATACTATAACTTTAAAAGTCTTCTCATTGTTTAAGCATAAAATTAGAAGTGATATTTCTGCTATTTTAGATATGGCTATCCAAAGCCAACTGAAGCCCAGAGAGACTCCCAACTGACTTCAATCAGCTTTGGATCAGACAACAAATTTTTGGTTTTTTTTAACATAACTTCATAACAAATCTAGGGAAGAGGAACCAGAATGATGGCCATTAGGGGGAAAAAAAGTCCGTCATTCACCAGACTGCCCAGAAAGAGAGAAGGGGTGGTGAGTGAGAGAGATCCTGGCGACCTCTTGGCTCTTTTATACAAGCACTGTAAGGTGTGGAAGGAACAGTGGCAAGTGAAAAGTATTGATTATTTATTACTTAGAAGTAAGTTGAAAATTCAATCAAAAATGGTTCATACTTTGAATTTAGCAGAAAGTTAATTGCTCCTACAATAAAACATGAATTAATTTTGAATGAATACCAAACTAATGGAGAGAGGCAACATGCTCAATTGTGCAATTGTTTTAAATCTTCAAAAAATAGAAAACAATCTAATTCCTTCATTTAATATACAGTACAATGTGTCTCCATGAGCTGCAGTTTTCATGTTAAAATGATGGGCTATGTAAAGCCAACAAATGAAGTGAAAATCCATTTGGAGTCAAGGACCATGTAAGACTCCATTAGGGTTCTAGTTCTTCTGGTCTCACTAACCTTACTTTCTTTGTTATAGATCTTTCCAGAAGTAGGCATGTGATGTTATCAGTAATAAATTGCATAGCCTGTGCTAGTTTGACTAAGCTGGGTAGCAAGGAAGGGGTGAATTTTGCCCTGGCTTCTAAATTATGCCAGCTAGAAGTGGACTTTTAAGGACTAGAAATTGCTGAAACACAGTCTTCTGGCTATTCATATAACATGCCTCCAAAGCCTGAGGAAAAATGAGGTGTGCACGTGAGCAGAATTAGCCTGATTCTACTATAGTTGATGTAAGTACAGGTGAACCGTATATGAATGTGCAAGGAGGAGAAGATGCTACGCCACAGGTCACCCTTTCAGGGAGAAGCCATACTGTGGCTGATTGAAATTATTTAGCACAAAGCAGTAGGGGCTATATACCTCAAGAATATATCATATACAAATGAGTTGAGGTTGTGCCCGTTTTCTAACTCTCCAGAACCAATTAGTTCTAGGATAGCGTGACCAGACAGCAAATGTGAAATTTTGGGACTGGGGGTGGGGGGTCATAGGAGCCTATGTAAGAAAGACTCCAAAATTGGGACAATCCCTATAAAATTGGGACATATGGTCACCCTGTTCTAGGAGTGGAATGTGATAGGGGCTGAGGTTAGGCTGAATGGGTCAAGTGACTAGTGGTCAAATGATGAGAGGAAGAAGGGCCACTGCTTTGGTTGACTGACTTTGTATCTCTGATGGACTTGGGTTTTTAAATGTACTTCTGGGGTTTGGACAGGTGGCCTTGAGGCCTGGAGTTTGCAATAAATCCCCAAATCTAAATAAAATGATTCCTGTGCCCTTTTTCTGTCACATGGGGTATAACATCCAGAAGATTTGGGAGTGTTTAAACACTAGGTTATTATTTGGGGCCCATAACTTCATACACTTTTTCCTTTTAAAAAAAGGGCCAGAATTGCACACACAGTTATAACCTACAATCAAATTCAAAAGATTTGTCTGTGTCGTACGCATACCAAGCAGTGCTAGTGTGAGATACAGCTAAATGATAGGAAATGGTGCAATTAAAAGCTCTGCAACAGACACTTTCGATATTGCAGTCTAATTATGCTGTCTTTTCTCTTCCTCTCTCTGCCTTCATTTTTATCCCATGGATGTCAATAGCTCAATCTGCAGATAAACATCCAGCACTTTGTTTTCTGCTTTGTTTTTCTGCACGTATTGGACAGATAATCCCATCGGGTCCTTTTTTATTATGGATTATCCCCGCAGAATGCCCTGGCTGTAAGCGCTCCATGACAACAAGGTTATTGTAAAATGGCTTTTTTCTGCCCTTTGAAGTAGAGCAATAACAACTAGAATAACTTTTATGAGGCCTTGTGGGGATCGTGTTCTTTATGAAATTTGCTGATTATGTAGAGAGGGTAGAATAAATAGCGTTTAGGGTTTTTTAAAAATAAATGAAAGGCAGAGAAGGAAGGAGGGTCTGCTGTTATGTAATTGCCTCAGAAAGGGCCAGGTTCTCCGCTCCGTCCAGCGTACTGGATTCTTTGCCCTACCTCCAGCCTCGGACCCTGTGCCATCTGATGATTATTGGAGTGCATCATGTTCCAGCCACTCCCCCTTCCTCATGAACATGCTGAAAGGAGGGACGCATAGAAGCTGGCAGGGGGTATCCCTACAGTCCCGTGAGGGGAGGTTTCTTGGTGCTACGTGAGCAGAGGAAATAGAGCAGAATGGGGCCTAGCATTGAGTCCTCAATGCTTAAAATACATCAATGTATTTAATAGCTTCAACTCAAATATTGTATTAATCAATTCATCTCTAATTATCATTTTAAACTTCACAAGCCTGTTGCTTTCAGGGCTGCTAATTAAGGGACACCCCTTCCCTTTTGTGCCTTAAAGGCTGTTAGTCCTTGAGACGCTGCCGCTGCATTGGCCCTGGGTTACATGTGGAGCAGTTTCACAAGGCATAATGGCCAAAACCAGCAGGAGGGAGGCAGGGGCAGGCTGGTATCTGCAGGGCCTCAGCATGCTTCCTGGCAGCCGCTCTGTGGTTGGACATCCCCTCCTCCCCGCCACCCCACCCCCCAGCGTGAAAGGGTTCCCTGCTTCTCCTCACTGCTGAGTCCTTTCTTTCAGTGGTGTGAACCAAATCCTAAACCCATGTGGTATTACTCTATCCTTACACAGGCACAGCTCCTACCAAAGCCAATTGCAGTCATGGGGCGTTTTCGCTGAATGTGGATTGAATAAAAAGGATCAGGTTCCCCCCCTCACCTTTCAAGGTCCAGCCAATAATCCCCACTAGTGCATCATAGGAACATGCAAGTACAGAGCTATCTGTGCACAGGAACGTCTAGAGGCCTCAGCTCATGGGGCTGGGGGGAATCCAGTGGGCAAGGCTCTGTATGAAAACATAGAGACAGACCCGGCTTCAAAGAATTTATGGTCTAAATGGACAAGATGTCAGAGGGGTAAAAAAGGCACAGAACATTAAAATGACTTGCTCAAGGTTGCTCAGCAGATCTGTGGCAGAGCCAGGACTAATACCCAGGTCTCCAGAGTCCGAGTTCAGTGTCCTATCCGCTTGACCATGATGCCTTTCTGATGGGGTCTCCTGACTTGTACGAATATAAGAACGGCCATGCTGGGTCAGACCAGTGGTCCCCTAGCCTAGTATCCTCCTCCTGACTGTCAGGTGCTTCAGGGGTAATGGACAGAACAATTATTGAGTGATCCATCCCCTCTCACCCAGTCTCAGCTTCCAGCAGTCAGAGGCTTAGGGACAACCAGACCATGGGGTTGCATCCCTGACCACATTGGCTAATCACCATTGATGGACCTATCCTCTGTGAATTTATCTAGTTTTTTTTAACCCAATTATACTTTTGACCTTCATAACATCTCTTGGCAATGAGTTCCACAGATTGACCGTATGTTGTGTGAAGAAGTACTTCCTTGCATTGGGTTTTTAACCTTGCCTATTAATTTCATCAGGTGACCCCTGGTTCTTGTGAAGGAGTGAATAATGCTTCCCTATTCACTTTCTCCACGTTGTTCATGATTTTATAGACTTCTATTCCATCCCCCCTGCCTTTCCTAAGCTGAACAGTCTCCATTTTTTAATCTCTCCTCTTATGGAAGCTGTTTCGTATTCTAATCATTTTTGTTGTCCTTTTCTGTACTTTTTCCATTTCAAATATATCTTTTTTGAGATGGGGCAACCAGATCTGCATGCAATATTCAAAGTATATGCGTACCATGCATTTATATAGTGGCATTAAGATATTTTCTGTTTTATCTATCCCTTTCCTTCTAGTTCTTAACTTTCTGTTAGATTTTAGATTCCGCACATTGAGCAGATGATTTCAGAGAAATATCTATGACGATGCCAAGATCTTTCTTGAATGGTAACAGCTAATACAGACTCCATCATTTTGCATGTATAGATGGGAATGTTTTCCAATGTGCATTACTTTGCTATTATCAACACTGAATTTCATCCGTCCTTTTGTTGCCCAGTCACCCAGTTTTGTGAGATCTCTTTGGAACTCTTATGCAGTTTTGGACTCAACTATCTTTAATAATTTTGTTTCACTGGGCAAACTTTGCCACCTCACTGTTTACCCCTTTTTCCAGACTTTATGAAGGAATGTTATGAATATGTTGAACAGCACTGGTCCTAGTACAGATCCCACTATTTACCTTTCTCCATTGTGGAAACTGACCATTTGTTCCTATTCTTTGTTTTCCATCTTTTAACCTGTTCCTGATCCATAAGAGAACCATCCCTCTTACCCCATGACTGCCTACTCTGCTTAAGAGCCTGTGATAGGGACCATGTCGAGGGCTTTCTGAAAATCCAAGTACACTATATTCGCTGGATCACCCAGGACTCTTCCATCATTCCCTTGTCCTTATCACCCTGAGCAACATAAAACATAGTTCTAGAGCAGTGCCTATAGAAAGGAAAGAAATATCTACACTGTATTGGTAATGAAACTTATTGTGCAAGTCATTTTTCCTTTCCTCACCAATCCTGTCTCCTCAACCTGTCACCATGGAATCTAGTTCATTTTTCTCCTAATTATGCTCTGAAAAATAGTGCAGGAGTCATAGATATCACTTCTGCAAAATTCACGTTATGGTTTTTCCAGCATGTGCAAAAATTAGATGGGAGGAGATCGCAACCTCCATAAAAGCTGAGCCCGTGCCAAAGCAAGCTTCAGAAAACTTAACGTGAGCTTTTAATAAAGCAGTATTTATTCACGGAACTACATGGAGTCTCAGCTTTGTGTATTGCACATGCAGAGATGTCATGTTTGGTTTTCTTCCCCAAACACCTAACTGAAGGAGTCTTCTAAGCCTTCTCTTGTCATGCACCCTGGATTTTGTTATTTCTGGAACTGGTTTTAAAAAAAGAGGAAAAACTCATTGATCTCAAGAACACTCTTGAATCCAGCACTGAAAAGAGATACTGATGAGTCACTTGCTTCCAAGGCTGCAAAAGAAGGAATGATTAAATACCCAGTGGCAAGTGTTTTCAGAAGTGGCTTTTGAAACCTTGCTTTTGCACATGGGCTCTTGTTGGAGGACATTGGAGAACAGGAGTGAGGATGTCAGTAAAAACTGCTTTTTGCTCAGGGAAAAAATACCTCACAGAGGAGAAAGGAATCAGAACATCAATAGGTAAATGAAGCATGCTGCGTCTGTGGATTCAAGGATCTGCCTAGAGTATTTGATCAGCAGGTTTCATTGTCACAGAAGAGAGAATTTAGAAGAGAAGAGAAGTCACATACAAGCATCAAAAAAAGCTATATAGATTTGCCACAAATAAGAGGGAAAAACATCCCCAGCTTGTATGTCGTTTACTGTTAAAAGACTGGGTAATGTACATCATTGGCCAGTCTCTGTCATGCTAGTTGAATTGAAACTGGACATATGGTGCAAATTTGTAACAGCAAGGGCAGTTAATCACTGGAACAGAACACCAGGGAATGTGGTGGATCCTCCATTCCTTGGCGTCTTTAAATAAAGATTGGATTTCTTTTGAAAAGGGATGCTCTAGTTCAGACAGAAGCTACTGGAACTCAGTGCGATCACTGGGTGTAATTTTACAGCCTGTATTATGCGGGATGTTAAATCAGATGATCACAGTGCTGCCATCTCATCTTGAAATGTATGAATCTCTCTCTTTCCAGGATCTCATGTAGCCCATATTGCCAGTATCTTTGGCTCCATGGAAGGCAATTCATGGAAAGTTCATTTCTCTGCATTTTAGTCATGTGTGATTACAAGATCAAGAGCCTTTCTTTTATCTCCACCATCCAGGACAGCCTGCTGCTCATGTTACCACTGTGGAAATGTCCCTCTTGATTCTGTGGCTGACGATGTGGCTGCACTAGGGTCAATGGGAGTTTTGCCACAGACTTTGAAGCCGACCAGATTTCACTCTATAACTTTGCTTCTGTTCTGCATAGTGAATAGAATTGCTTGTTTTCTGAGACTTGTATATTTCTACTCTTGTCCATTCCTAACCTCTCTTTCAACCATCCCCTGCCAGCCCTCCTCGTACACCCAACCTCATTTGTATAATCCACTGAAATTCAATATCTTTGTGGTGGGGCAGAGAGCTTCTGCACCAATAGAAAAGGATTAAGGGCCTATGAGCCCAACTAGCCCCACCTGCTATATCTGCAACCAAGGCCAAGCCTGGAGAGGGAATAAAAGGAGAGAGTCTGGCTCAGTTCAGGACTGAGTGGCCAGGAAGGATGCTAGAGCTCTGCCTTAAGGGATCTTCTTCTACAAAGTTAAGGAGAGCTGGACCACTGGGAGGACCCTAAGGAGCAAGCAAGGAGTGAGCAAGACACTCTTTGGGAGCCAAGCTGGAATGAAAGGGCAGGGGCACCCTGCAGGAAGGTGAGGGCCGCTCAGTATTGAATTGGTTTTATTTATTTATTTATTTATTTATTTTAGAATACCTTGTGGCTAAGCCCCTTCAATCACTCACCCCTAAAGGGACTGGATAGAAGGGACAATTACTGATTGGTCGGAGTCCACTTCAGTAGATGCTGGAGATTGAGACTTCTTTCCCCAGAATTTTCTAGACTGATTCTTGCCTGCATATCTATATCTGCTTCTGGAAATTTCCACCACATGCATCTGACAAAGTGGGTATTCACCCATGAAAACTTATGCTCCAATATTTCTGTTAGTCTATAAGGTGCCACAGGACTCTTTGTCGCTTCCCCCAGGGATGACCTATGGTCATGTTGGCATGCCCAGAAGGTCCAGAAGAGGGCACTGTTTTAGCATGCCATTACAGAGTCCATGTGCAAATATTTTGTCGTGTGGATTTAGTGTGAGGAAAGGTATTGGATCAACCTCTTCAGAGACTGATTCCCACGGCGTGTCCACAGAATAAGGATTGCAGCAGGGCAAGCTTCCCTTCATTGCTCTACCAGAGGCCCTGAATCAAGGAGGCACCCTTATTCAGGAAAGCATTTAAGATTGCTTAAGGCCTGTGAAAATATACAAAGCCCAGGGAAGCCACCCACATGAAAGTTAAATATATGCTTAAATGCTTTGCTAAATAGGGATGGACTAAAGCATGTGCTTAAATTCTCTCTGGAACTGGAGCCAGTGTGTGTCAAGCTACCATTCCCTAGTAGAGGGAAAGTGCCCAGCCTTCCTTTATCTCCAAAGGGACTAAACTTCACAGTTGGCCCTTACATCATACTTGAACTGTTGCCAACCTGTTTCTTGGATGCAAAGCAACAGCCAGGGGGATATGATAACTGGCTCTGCCATGTACCACTGGGCGTCAGCAATGTAAGAGCAGTCCCTCATCTGGAGGCTACTGTATCACATGCCCTTGGAAAGAAAATGTGCTTTATGTGGTATTCGTTACCATGAACATGTAAGACAGGAAAAGTTTGTCTAGGTAACATTGCAGAGGAGACCTGGGCTAATGGTCTAATCCCACTGATTCTATTACTAGGGTGACAAGGCAAAACATTCCTCAATTATCTGCTAATAAATGCTGCAACAGGCACTAAGATGATGCATCAGTGGTCACGCTCTGCATCCTCGTATTTGTGAATTGACAAAGCCCTAATTGATTGAGTGCTCAAGAGAGAATCACGGGCGCAGAAAGTGACTAAATCCCACCATTTGCTTGACAGCACCAGAGCCTTGTCAGGGGATTCTGTGCGGGGGGGAATAAAGCCAAGGACAGAAAAATACTTGTTTATCACATGCTATAAGCAAATTAAGGGAAATTCCAAAATAAATGATTTTTGTTTTTTTTTAACATTATAATAAGGGGGGGCCGGAGACAGCAGTGAAAGTTAGTAGGTTTTTGCTTTAATGTTAGTCACATTTTTGCAAGAAGAGGCTGTACTTGTGCTTATCTTTCCTCAGTGATGCTGTCAGTATATGAGACAGATTCAGGTCTATGTTGAGTTAATGTTAATCATGCAGACTAGATGCTTTATATTCAAAACTTGAAGAGAATCCTCTCAGATTTTTGTATCTGTATGACCCTGTAATTGCACATATCTTATTTTTTTTCTTCCAGGCAAATACTCTCAATATTCATAATATTTCACTGTGTCATAGTTAAGCCTCATCCAGCTATTTGCATTGCCCTTCTTAGACCCTTTAGTTCTCTCTGTCTCTGATTTTTGATGACCAAAAGCGAACACAGTAATCAAGTTATGGGCTTGTCATTGATGTGAATCATGTCCTAACTCCTGCGTTGTTCAGAATTCCCCTTTCATGGACCTGAGCATTCTCTTTGCCTTTTGTCCAACCTCTACAGGGCACTGAATGTTTGCAAAGCAGCTATCTCCATATGTGTTAACATTTATTAAAACTGCAGTCTACCTCCATCAGATACAAATATACGCTGGTGGGGGATATCATTAAAATCATTTCAGGAAGTTTTTTGCTATTAATGAGAAAGCTGTTGCCCTTTGATGGCCTCAATTTGTATATCCAGGTTTCGGAATCACTTACAAATGAAGTAACCAAATCATTACCATTCTTTTGGTATTCATTGAAAAACCATTAATCACAATAATATCATCGGATGGTTATAATGTGTACCTCATTAGGAATGCCATTTGTCTAGCCAACAGACAGTATGGCAGTTTGTGTTGAAATACGTCTCAATAATATCTTAATCACAACAAGGAGCCTCTTTCATACACTGTCACTTGTTTAAAATGGCCTTTTTACCATGGGGTTTTCAGATACTAGGTAATATAAAACTGTTGCTCATTTTCATTAAGTGCAACCATAATGTTCTCTATTTGTAAACTATTACAACAATTGAAACATTTTTTAATCAGTTGGTGCATTTGATTTACCAAAGGTTGTGTGCTTAGAATTACTTTATATTTTAATCAGAGCTGCAGCATTCTGCTAGCTAGAGCTGCGCTAAACTCTGCTGAATAAGAGTCTCTAGGCATGTTTGAAAAAGCTCATGAATTCTCTGCCATTTGCCTAACAAGCTGTCGGAAAGGTTCCATCAGTAATGTCAGAAATGTTGTTTAAGGACCCTCCAGGCATGTTAGAGAAGCTTGACGTGGACAAGGGCTAATACTAAGTAGATGCCTCTGGGTTATAGACTTTGGGGAAGGTCTCTTTGGGCTGTTACGAGGGGAATTAAAGGTCACACCCATGTGTGCATTTTGCTTTTGAGAGGTTTGTGAAAGAGGAACAATAAAAACCCACTTCATAACTTTAACACAGTATCTTCTGGACAAGAACAAGCATAACAGAGTCCTCTATTTTAAAATGGTTGTGTCTAACCCTATGCTGCAGTACTAGGGTGGGAAAAGGTGCATATAGCCAGCATGCTTAAACTCAAGGAATTAGTCTAATAACTCCCTACTTGGATTCATCCACAGGATTTGAACCTAGATCTCCAGCATCTCAGGACACCTTCACTAACAAGTAGAAGAAGTAGGCTGTTATCTTCTTGGTGGGGCACCAACACACAATTTTCCGTTGTGTTACACAAAGACTGAGCAAGGCTAATGCTGCCTCTGGCACTTACCTCTTGTCAGGTTTCCCTCCCCACTCTGAATTATTGAGTACAGATGTGGGGACCCACATGAAAGAAATAAGTTTATTTCTACCAGCTTAGGTTAAAAACTTCCCCAAGGCACACATTCTTCCTTGTCCTTGGACAGTATTGCTGCTACCACCAAATGAGTTAGACAAAGATTCAGGAAAAAGATCACTTGGAGTTTCTGTTTCCCCAGAATATGCCCCAAGCCCCTTCACCCCCTTTCCTGGGGAGGCTTGAGAATAATATACCCAGCAAATAGATAACCAAGGTGAGTACAGACCAGACCCTTGGGTTTCTGGACACGAAAACCCAATCAGGTTCTTAAAATCAGAATTTTGTGATAAAGAAAAAAGTAAAAGAAACACCTCTGTAAAGTCAGGATGGAAGGTAATTTTACAGGATAATAGGATGTAAAATACAGAGGATTCCCCTCTAGGCAAAACTTTAAAGTTACAAAAGACAGGAATAAACCTCCCTCTTTGCATAGGGAAAATTCACAAGCTAAAACAAAAGATAATCTAACACATTTCCTTGCTTTACTTACAATCTTTGTAATCTTAGATGCTTATTTCAGGTAGGGGTTTAGGACAGATTTTTTCTTTCTTCTTCCTGCCTGGTCCCCTCTCTGTCCCATGAGAGCACAACAAAGAGCAGAAACAAAGCCTCCCCCCATTTGAAAGTATCTTCTTTCTCCATTGTGCCTTCTGGTCAGGTTTCAACTAGGTTAATTGAACTGATTACAGGTAAGTGATTCTGTATCCCTGTCTAAGAGGGATTTTATATTACTGCATGCATAAATGTTGTTACCCTTCCCTTTATATTTGACACCTCACTAAAGGCATTTTTAAGTATATTAGGAACAGAAATAATCTTGACAATGGTATTTATCTATTACTGAATGGAAATGGTGTAATATTCAATAATGGTGCAGAAAAGGTAGAAGTGTTTAATAAATATTTCTGTTTTGTATTGGGGAGGAGGGAAATGATGTAGTCATATCATATGATCATACTCTTCACATTCCACTTGTATCTCAAGGGGATATAAAACAGCAGGTACTGAAGCCAGACATTTTTAAATCAGCAGGTACTGATTACTTGTATCCAAGAGTTTTAAAAGAGCTGACTGAGGAGATCACTGGACCATTAACATTGATTTTTTTTCAATAAGTCTTGGAACACCAGGGAAGTTCCAGAACACCGGAAGAAAGCTAATGTAGTGTCAGTGCTTAAAAAGAGCAAATGAGATGACCAGGTAATTTATAGGCCAGTTCTGACATTGATTCCAGCAAGATAATGAAGTGGTTGATAAAGGACTTAATTAACAAAGAATTAGAGAAGGGGAATATAATTAATGTCCATCAAATGGATTTATGGAAAACAGGTCCTGTCAAACTGATTTGATTTAGTACCACATGACATTTTGATTACATTATTAGAACAATATAAAATGAACATGTCCCACATTGAATGGATTAAAAACTGGCTAACTGATAAGTCTCAAAATGTAATTGTAAATAGGGAATCCTCACTGAACAGATGTGTTTTTAGTATTTAGGGGGTTTTTTTGGGTGGGATGGATAGCTCAGTGGTTTGAGCATTGGCCTGCTAAACCAAAGGTTGTGAGTTCAGTCCTTTGAGGTGAACACTTAGGGATCTGGGACGAAATCAGTACTTGGCCCTGCTAGCAAAGACAGGGGGCTGGACTCAATGATCTTTCAGGGTCCCTTCCAGTTCTATGGGATAGGTATATCTCCATATATATTTAGTATGGTGCAATAGGGTTGGTTCTTGGCCATACACCATTTAACATGTTTTCTCAGTGATCTAGAAGTAAACATAAAATCATCACTGATTAAATTTGCAGATGACACAAAAGTTGGGGGAGTGGTAAGTAATGAAGAGGACAGGTCACAGATTCAGAGCCAGCTGGTAATCTGGGTTCAAGCAACAATATGTAAGCAGAGTCTGAATGAGCTCTCCCCTGACATCTAGTGGTGAGCTATGGAAAAGGACTTCAGGAGCTGATCTCGTTTGCATGCTGCCTAGGTGCTCATCCTGATGGGATTGCTGGCCCAAATGGTCACTTTTGGCTGGTGTTCGATCCTCAGTCTCCTTGTTATTCGGGCAGGAGTAATATAAGGTTGTTATCCTTGTATGAATCAAGGACAGCAGAACTGTACTTGGCATTTCCCAATTGAGGGACTCACCTTCAATTTAATGGCACTCGCCGGGCAGGGAATATGGGTTCCAAAGCCAAGTGAGTTGAGAGAGGGCGGGGACAGGTACTTGTATCTCATGGTGTGGGCCTTGCCTAAGGGCCTCAGATACCATTTGACCATGCCTCTCTCCACTGTGTAATAACAGATAATTTAGATTCAATTGAGAGTCCTGTTGTATGCTGCAGAGCTGAAATCACAGATGCCTAGCTCTAGTATTAGACTTGCTTTGGGACAGCGTCATGCAAGAGATTGCCCAGTGTGCACCAACAGTAAGGCTCCCTCACTAACAGTTGAAATCACTGAGAGCCGAAATCATTGAGAGCTGTGTTAAGTGGGCAACCCTGAAGATATCTTGGCATGGCCAGCAGGGCGGCTTGCAGAGAGACATGGTGAGTAAGGTGCCTCCTTACCTCCACCCAGGATGGGAGGTGAACTCTGCAGATGCACCTGTGAACTCTGGGTCTGCACAATCCAAGTCCAAGAACTGTGAGTGGGGTGCAGAGAAGGGATGGGCACACTAAAGGGACTTTGGGGTTGCTGGACTTAAGAACCTGAGGGGAAAAGGACACTGCCCAACTTGGTGGTGGGTCTTTTGCTCATGGTTTATGTTTATAAATCCTGTTTGCAGTGTTTTCCCAAATTAATACTACATTATTTCCCTCCTTTTTATTACAATTTTTTTGCTACACTCAGACTCTGTGTTTGCAAGAGGGGAACTATTGCCTCTCAGAGGTGACCAGGGGGTGATGTGTAATTGTCCCAGATCACTGGGCAGGGGCATGAGCCGGCTTTGTGTTGTGTTGTTGAAAAGAAACCCCTAGATACTGAACCCGTCCCTTGTTGCTACCAACTGGCATGGACATTTAGTTTGCAGATGACACTAAAATGGGAGGAGTGGTGGATATGCTGGAGGGTAGGGATAGGATACAGAGAAATCTAGACAAATTAGAGGATTGGGCCAAAAGAAAACTGAGGTTCGAAAAGGAGAAGTACAGAGTCCTGCATTTAGGGTGGAAGAATCCCATGCACGGCTACAGACTAGGGACCGAATGGCTAGGCAGCAGCTCTGCAGAAAAGGACCTAGGGGTTACAGTGGAAGAGAAGCTGGATAAGAGTCAACAATGTGCCCTTATTGCCAAGAAGGGGTAATGGCATTTTGGGCTGTATAAGTAGGGGCATTGCCAGCAGATCAAGGTACGTGATCATTCCTCTCTATTCGGCATTGGTGAGGCCTCATCTGGAGTACTGTGTCCCTTTTTGGGCCCCGCAGTACAAGAAGGATGTGGAAAAATTGGAAAGAGTCCAGCAGAGGGCAACAAAAATGATTAGGAGGCTGCAGCACATGACTTATGAGGAGAGGCTGAGGGAACTGGGATTATTTAGTCTGCGGAAGAGAAGAATGAGGGGGGATTTGGTAGCTGCTTTCAACTACCTGAAGGGAGGTTCCAAAGAGGATGGATCTAGACCGTTCTCAGTGGTAGCAGATGACAGGACAAGGAGTAATGGTTTCAAGTTGCAGTGGGGAAGGTTTAGGTTGGATATTAGGAAAAACTTTTTCACTCGGAGAGTGGTGGAGCACTGGAAAGGGTTACCTACGGAGGTGGTGGAATCTCCTTCCTTAGAGGTCATTAAGGTCAGGCTTGATCAAGGCCGGGCTGGGATGATTTAGTTGGTGTTGGTCCTGCTTTGAGCAGGGGTTCCGATTAGATGACCTCCTGAGGTCCCTTCCAACCCTGATATTGTATGAACCCCGAGTGGCAAAAGGGTTACATATACATATAGCATCAAAGTATATAGGTCATACTTTGAGTCCTCCACGCTGTCTTGAGACTCTGAAAAAGGTTGGAGGGGAAGGTCATAGGGAATAATCAGCTGAACATGAGTTTCCAGTATAACGCAGTAGCCAAATAGGTTAAGGCAATCCTTGGATGCATAAACAGGGTGATTAGGAATGGAGTTACTTTACCTCTGTATGTAGCCCCAGTGCTACCACTGCTGGAATACTGTGTAAAGTTCTGGATCAACAATTCAAGAAGGAGGTTGATTAACTAGAAAGAGTTCAGAGAAGAGCCAGGAGAATGATGAAAGGATTAGAAAACAAACCTTATAGTGATAGACTCCAGTAACTCAATCTATCTGGCTGAACAAAGAGAAGGCTAAGGGATGATTTGATTACAGCCTTAAGTACCAGTAGGGGGAACAAATATATAGTAATGGGCTCTTCAATACAGCAGAAAAAGGCAAAACATGATCCAAAGGCTGGAAACTGATGCTTGACAACTTCAGACTGGAAATAAGGTGTAAATTAGGGGTAGGTGTGTGCGGTAATTAACCATTGTTAACTATTTACTATGGGTCATGGTGGATTCTCCATCACTGATACATTTTTCTGTCAACACTGTAACTTTCTAAAAGATATATTCTAAGTAGGGTGACCAGATGTCCTGATTTTATAGGGACAGTCCCGATTTTTGGGTCTTTTTCTTATATAGGCTCCTATTATGCCCCACTCCTGTCCCGATTTTTCACATTTTCTGTCTAGTCTCCCTAGTTCTAAGAATAATTTTGGGGCAGTACTCTGCCCTGTGCGACACAGGAGGTCAGACTAGCTCAGTGGTTTTCAACCTTTCCAGGCCACTGTACCCCTTTCCGGAGGCTGATTTGTGTTGCATGTACCCCAAGTTTCACCTCACTTAAAAACTACTTGCTTACAAAATCAGACATAAAAATACAGCAGTGTCAGAGCACACTTATTACTGAAAAAATGCTCACTTTCTCATTTTGTCAGTATGAATTTTTAGTTTGTACTGACTTGGCTAGTGCTTTTTATGTAGCTTGTTGTAAAACTAGGCAAATAGCTAGATGAGTTCATGTACCCCACCCCCTGGAATACTTCTGCATATCCCCATTGATGTAAGTTGATTAACCTACTCAAGTTCCTCAAACTCATCACATGCCTAAATGCCTGCAAGATGAGGTGCATAGTCTGGTATATTTGCTTCAGGTGGTGAAACAGGTAAAAGGTCAATGCACTGTAAGATGAGACATGTTTCTGTATTCCAAGAGATGCTGGACACCCCATTAAAGCTGCAAGTCCTGGAATAATTTGTTTTTTCCCTTTCATTATCACCATTTGACTGCTGGCTAGTGGCTTACTGGGTGGGTGGGTCGGTCAGTCAGTCAATGCCCTTGATTTGATAAATAAAAGGCCAGTGTTTTGTCAAACCACCTTTTAAAATTCTTTCCTTCCTATCCAACTACAGAGCAAATGATGTTTTGGAGACCAGGGGCAATCATCAAGACTTGTATCTTATATATTTATTAGGACAATCAAAACATACATCACTGTTAAAATGAGATTCTAAATAACCTGCCAGGATTTATAGACAATTTTGAAACCAATACATTACAGTTATGATAGGGAACAGAGATGAAATGTTGCAACAGCTTTAAGTTTGGGGTTTTTGCCAGCATCATTTGCTAAATCATATTCATGCTTTTACCCTAGGACTAATAAGTTACTAGAAGGACCTCACCATTTTTCATATAGTAAACTGAGAGCATTATTTATAACATGGTAAAGGCATTGTGTGAAGTTTCCTCCAGGTCTACAACTGTCACCCTTTTAATTCATGGGGTCTCGTGTGGCTGTTGGAATTCAGGGCTGCACAAGGAAACAGCAGCCCATGTGGAAAATACATTTTGATATTGGCTGCATAGACAAATCTATATCAAAATTATAAGAGAATTATAAATATGAGGCCTGATTTGGGTGGGTTAAAAAGCTAGGAGTAGAATTTCATACTTGGCCTGTAAACAAGTTAGTGGGATTGTACTCATAAGTAACTGAGGACACAGATTGTTAGTTAAATACATAACTGGCCAGTTCCATGTGCAAGTTTACCTGATACTTGCAGAAGTCCAAAAATTTTGTGTTCAAATTAGGCATGGACCTGTGTGCCTAACATTTCATTTTATTTTATTTTGAAATCAAGCCCTTAAAATCAATGCAGCACTTGCAAAGACACACTGCCATGCATCGTATTGAAAAAGTGCTTTTGTATAAGAGTAAAAAATACCTTGGAGGTAGATTTCATGGGTACATATGTCAGCTACGTGCCTAACTCACACTGAAGGTCATTTTGGAGTTCTGTGCTTAGCTGCTATTTGTGCCTATGAAAACCTCCTCATAGGGTCCCACTAGATCCACAACTTTTTCAAAATACTGCAGTGTACAGCAAGTCTTTAGGTGTAGGTTCTTGGGAGCTGTGTGCCATTCACCCAAGTATCCCATTGTAATAGGGATTATACATTTTAAAATTCCTGAATATAAACAGACTATGAAATCTTAATGAAATTTCATCCACAGCAATAAAAGAATATACTGTTGCCAGCTAAGATCTTAAATGCAAAGCTCAGGTTTATCGTGAGAGTTCTTTAGCAAACTCTCCTGTGGTGGTTGCAATGTGGAGGCGGGCAGAAGAAATAATGATTTAACATAGTTTTTACATATCAAACAATGTAATCAATGATTGCCATCCTTTTAGCTAAATGGGGTTATAGAAATCTTTGTAGAAGGGTGAAACAGGGTATATATGTACACTGGAGACTCTGGGCCCAAATCTGCTTTCAGTTAACCTGTTGATTTAGACCCTATATATAAAACCACATACCTCCTGGATATGTGCATTATATTGTATAAATGGATAGCTATAGCACTAGGCCCAGATGACTAATTTTGGGTGCCTCAATTATGGATGATCATCTTTAGACTAGGGCTGTAATGCGATTTAAAAAAAAAAATCACACTGTTAAACAACAATAGAATACCATTTATTTAAATATTTTGGATGTTTTCTACATTTTCAAGTATATTGATTTCAATTACAACACAATACAAAGTGTACAGTGCTCCCTTTATATTTATTTTTTATTACAAATATTTGCACTGTAAAAAACAAGAGTGTATTTTCCAGTTCACCCGGTACAAATACTATAGTGCAAACTCTTCATCATGAAACGTGAATTTACAAAGGTAGAATTATGTACAAAAAATAACTGCACTCAAAACAAAACAATGTAAAACTTTAGAGCCTGAACATTCACTCAGTCCTACTTCAGCCAATCACTCACACGAACAAGTTTGTTTACATTTATGGGAGATACTGTTGCCTGCTTCTTATTTACAATGTCACCTGAAAGTGAGAACAGGAATTCACATGGCACTTTTGTAGCCCACATTGCAAGGTATTTACATGCCAGATATGCTTAACATTCATATGCCCCTTCATGCTTCAGCCTCCATTCCAGAGGACATGCTTCCATGTTGATAATGCTCATTTTAAAAAAATGTGTTAATTCAATTTGAGACTGAACTCCATGGGAAAGAATTGTATGTCTCCTGTTCTGTTTTTCTCACATTCTGCCATATATTTCAAGTTATAGCAATGTCGAATGATGACTCAGCATGTTTGTTTTAAGAACACTTTCACAGTAGATTTCACAAAACGCAAGAAGGTACCGATGTGAGATTTCTAAAAATAGCTACTGCACTTGACTCAAGGTTTAAGAATCTGAAGCGCTGTCAAAAATCTGAGAGGTTTGGAGCATGCTTTCAAAAGTCTTAAGAGCAACACACAGATGCAGAAACTACAGAACCTGAACCACCAAAAAATAAAATGAACCTTCTGCTGGAGGCATCTGTCTCAGATGATGAAAATGAATGTATGTTGGTCTGCTCTGCTTTGGATCGTTATCGAGCAGAATCTGTCATCAACATGGTAGCATGTCATCTGGAATGGTGGTGGAAGCATGAAAGGACATATGAATCTTTAGTGCATTTGGCATATAAATATCTTGCGACGCCAGCTACAGTGCCATGTGAATGCCTATTCTCACTTTCAGATTACATTGTAAACAAGAAGCAGGCAGCATTATCTCCTGCAAATTGTAAGCAAATTTGTTTGTGTGAATGGGAAGTAGGACTGAGTGGATGTTTAGGCTCTAAAGTTTCACGCTGTTTTGTTTTTGAGTGCAGTTATGTATTTTTGTACATAGTGCAATTTACAAATGTAGAATTGTCAAGATAAAGAGATAGCAGTACACATAGCCGACTCTGTGGGTGCTCTGAGGGGAAGGTGTTGGAATGGGGACAGGGTGGGGCAGGGGTGGAGTCGGAGTGGGGTTGGAGGTGGGGGGGTTGTAAGCACCCACTGGTGCCAGGAAAAGTTGGCACCTATAGCAGTACTGTTCTTGTATGAGATGAATTGAAAAATACCATTTCTTTATATTTGTAATAAAAAATAATATAAAGTGAGCACTGTACACTTTGTATTCTGTGTTGTAACAGAACTCAATATGTTTTTCCACATTTTCAAATATCCAAAAATATTAAAGTTCACTTGGTATTCTGTCGTTTAACAGCATGATTAATCACAATTAATTTTTTTTAGTTAATTGCTTGAGTTAACTGTGATTAATCGACAGCCCTACTTTAAACACCTTCAAAGAGCTTGATTTTTCAGGAAGTTGAGCATTTTCCTTCTGAAAATGAGACCCTTGCAAATTGGTCACTCAAAACCACTGATTAGATTTGAAAAAAATCTTGGCCTGTGTATCTATTTTATATATTATAGGCACATACATAACACATTAAGGCTGAGGTTTCAAATCCACTGGCGCCCAGTTGTCATTAACAGAAACTGAAAATTTCAGAACTCATATAAAGAAATATACGAAATATAGACTCCATCAATACTTTTCTTTGTTACAATGGATCTGAATTTTGAAGGTCACTATAGATTTCTGCTGTATGTTATGCTGTCTAAGGAGTGGGTGAAGAGATTCCTTACAGGGAAATTCTCAAAATGTCAGATCATCTGAACATGATGGATAAACAACATTTATTGACTGTTAAAAACTGGATAGTATGGCCTGTGACCTGCCTGATCTTTCTGAAGAGGTGAAAAACACCACTAGGGAGCCTCATGCTAAAAGTGTTCTTAAATAAGTTTACAACACGTGTTTAATAGGATAAACAAAACCAGCTAAGGATGTGGAGATTCATGTCAGTCTGATGAGGTGCTTGAATTTTTTTCCTTAAGCAAGTCATCATTTGCCACTGACTGGTATATTTCAAACTGCGGTTTCCTTGACTGCTTTGCCAATAGTTATCTGTACCAAATATGGGAAATGTTTGCTAAAACATTGCTAAAAATGTTTGTTTGCTTTACAGGTACTTGCATATATATTAAATATTGCTTCCTATAGGAAGCGTGATGACAGCCATTTGTTGAAAACTGTTACTGGTATATATGCAAGCTGTAAAATTTCACTTAAATGCATATGGAACATTAAGGTAGAAAGATCAAATGTATTAGCCTTCTACAAATTACATTGGTCAATGTTTTATCTTGTTACAGTGGCTTCTATTTTTACCTTGTTGCCTTTTTCAGGATGATGTAAAGATTTTTCTTTCTTTGCTATAAATGACAGAAGTACATTAATGTGATGAATGGTTTTAATTTCAATAAGTGTATGTATTCAGATCTGACACAGGCTACTGGAATATTCAGCTAGTTTATGCCCGCAAATACCTTTGAGGGTAAACACAGAATCAATCTATTAGACACCCCCAAATGGAGTCTGTTTCTGTGAACTATTTTTTTATGGTTATTTCTGGTCAAGAATCCCAACAATCTTCCAACTAAAAATGTAACATTTTTAACTGGACCCAGTTCTCTGTTGTTGTTGTACATCTTGTGTAGTCACATATGCCAGTGCAAAGTGGGTGTGTGAATCATTCATCATTCTGATTTAGTCATGATTCCCACCCCCACCGTTGACTAATGTATTCAACTGTACAAAATGTACAGCAACGGAGAAGCTGTCCTACAGAATCTTAGTATCTTTAACACAGGCTGCTGTATGCCTGTTATGTTGTATGTAATGCTGCTGAGTGCTCACCAATTTTACTAATGAACACTCCTCAGCTCTCATGTTGTGCCACTGATTAATCTTACTCCACTTTTATATGGGGGGAGGCGGGACTTCACCAGCTGTCGTGAAGGGCCTAATCATCCTCTCAGATATGCAGAACAAATTGCAGTAGTAACAAGGGCTATCAGGTACTGTTTCATTGCAAATGCACACCATGAGAGAGATACTGAAGCCCAGTTCTTGTATGTACCACATCAAAGGTTTTCATTCATCCCCACAGAGATTTACAATGCGTTTGGTTAGAGTGAAGGAGACTCTTAAGATCATAGTGTTTATAAAAGGCAAGTAATATGATTTTTGTGGGTGGGGCAGAGGGATAGGCTAGTAGGTAGCACATAAAACGAGAGAGAGGATGAAAAGTAAAGGATAATGTGAAGAAGAGACATTTCTCAAACAGAAAACACTGTTAGGGCATTCTGTTCTCAAATGGCTTATTCCCTCAGCCAGACCTGGTAACAATATTTTGGAGGGAAGGTTCCTTTGAATAACAGATTTGTTGAAAACAAAAATTTGCAATGAAGTTTTATGGTTTTACAATGACAAACTGGAGTTTGAGGGTAAAGTCCTGGTTCCAGCATATTCCAGTGGAGTTTTCCCATTGATGTATCACCTCAGCATTTTCGTTGAAAAAAAAATATGGTTTTTGAAAACCGGAAACTTGTATCACAAACATTTTTTAATCTGAAAGTTTTTGAAAACCAAATATGAAAGTATTTCTCACGAAAATAATTTTTTTTTTTCAGTCAGCTCTATCCCAGCCCATTTGATTTTCCTACCTGGAAATATCAACATTCCTATGGCTTGTTCAGGTATGCCTCCTGTTGATAAAGCTTTGATCAAGTAATCAGGTTACAGACAGAGTGTCATGGGACTTAGGTGCTAAAACCTGCCACTCAAACAGCTAGTAGTGAAGAGTGACTAACTGCAGGTCTTTGATGGCCAGTAGTCTCAAATTGTTCATTCAAATGCATCTGTCAAGATCAGGAGCTATTCATGAAAGATTTCTGAACAGAAGGAAGGACTAATTTCACTGGACAAGCTGTTCTTAGTGAATAATTAGACCAGGCCAATTCTTAAAGCCACCATGGAAGCCACCATTAAGCAAAAACAATTCTGCATGCCTCAGAT
The DNA here is from genome assembly GCF_003597395.2 of Chelonoidis abingdonii. Taxonomy (NCBI): domain Eukaryota; kingdom Metazoa; phylum Chordata; order Testudines; family Testudinidae; genus Chelonoidis; species Chelonoidis abingdonii. The sequence continues at coordinate 98,272,601 of NC_133776.1, read as the reverse complement.
CTTCTCTGACCTCAGACTAGCTAAGTGGAGGCCACAGGGGAAAGGTTACATCTACGAGCTGTTTAGTATTCTTATTAGGCACAGCCTGAAGGCAGATGTAAGACAATATAGCTGGGTCTCATACCTATAATGCTTTGGCTACAGGATAGATTTCTTATAGGATAAGAGAGTTAGGCACAGTAAGTTAGCCATTAATAGGACTGCTGCTGGGAGAACATATAAGCCAGACAGTTATTTTGGTTGACAAGATAGAAGCCTTTGGTTCTGGACTGAGAGTTGCTGCAATCTTCACTCCATTTCTGTTTAGACAGCGGAAGAACCCAGATGGAACATGCTACATTTTAGAACATCCTAAACTGTAAACTCTTCAATGCATAGGTTGTTTCTTGATACCTCTTGGTCCCAGTATCTTTCACAATGGGGCCCTGATCCTGTCTAGGGTGTCTGGGATACCACTGTCACATAACTTTATTATGATTATTTAACATATATCTCTGAAAATCAAAGGAGAAAGAATATATACATTATTGTCTATGCCAAGTAGTTTATTTTATGGCATAGTTGATTAGTTATTGACAGAGAAATTGTTCTTTGACCTTAAAAAGGTGATGAGTTTATTTAATTAAATTGCTTACTCTGGGTCCTGCTGTAGAATGGCTTTCAACAATGAAGTGCTGGGTAGATCATCACAAAGAATAAATTCTCTATTTGAAAAACAAGTAAGTGTAGTCTCTTGAGATCAGCACCATATCAGTGAGAACCTAGTTTGCTCATGATCTAGAGAAGAAAGGAATGTGTTCAAATTGCACATCAGGAACATAATCCACCATCATATTCCCAGTAGAATCACCAGAATCCCAGAAGATTAGGATTGGAAGGGACCTCAGGAAGTTATCTAGTCCAACACCCTGCTCAAAGCAGGACCAACCCCAACTAACTCATCCCAGCCAGAGCTTTGTCAAGCCGCACCTTAGAGGTTTTTAAGGACAGAGATTCTACCACCTCTCTAGGTAACCCATTCCAGTGCTTCCCCACCCTCCTGGTGAAATAGTTTTTCCTAATATCCAGCTTTGACCTCCCCTACTGAAACTTGACACCACTGCTGCTTGTTCTGTCATCTGCCACCACTGAGAACAGCCAAGCTCCATCCTTTTTGGAACCCCCCTTCAGGTAGTTGAAGGCTGCTATCACATCCCCTTGTCACTCTTCTCTTCTGCAGACTAAAAAAGCCCAGTTTCCTCAGTCTGAGTAGTACCAGCATGTTGAAGGATTCATAATAGAGTAGATAGGAGAAGACAGTTGTTTTGCCTTAGTGCCTAGTAGTCTACAAAACACAAAGGAGAGACTTATCTGTTGAATATTTAAAAAAGGGAGCATTTCTAGCTAGGAGATGGCAGTGATCATTTAGACATGTCAGGCATTTGCATTGCAGTATCTACTGTACAATACAAGTGTGACGTGCTTAAAAGACAAAATGTCAGCCTGCATTCACTGAGTTCCAGAAGGAATTTTCCATTGTCTTCAGGCCCATAAAGAAAGACTGTGTATATTTTTAATTTTGTATATAGAATATTCATCTGAAAGAGTGGTCAGGGAAGTTTCATGGATCGGTGAGCAAGGTTGAAGTATTAGCTACTTTAAGCAAAGCTAATGACTTAATTCATCTGGGTACGGACAGGTATAATGTGTGGTCTGGTTTGTTTGTTTTTTTTAAACATCTTGCTACGGAATACCTGTACCATTCACATATTGATTTTTAAATATTTGAACACTAAAGCTGTATTTCACTATGTTCTAACTATATTTGTCATTTTCAAAGCAAAGCAAATTAAGGCAGAGACTATTTTAAGGGCAGTTAACTAAACTAAAACCTTTTTTAAAGAAAATGAGCCAACACAGTCTAATCTCCAGCAAAACTCACTCTTGCTGTGGCAGAGAAGTAACAGGGTGGCTCTTAGCTCTGGGTATTCACAGCGGAGTTTTACATCTATGCAGGAATATTTTTGCATGCACGTACATGTGCGCACACATGCACACGCACACACACACACACACACCCCTTGTCCCTCAGTCACTCCTTAAAAACACTAACTACGCTTTTCCCTCACAAATCTAAAAATATGACACAACACATAGTAATATAGCTGTTAAAGTCCACATTAAATAACATGAATGGTATTTGGGGGTAATACTAAATTGAGGCCCCTTGGAGCTCTAAGCAGTTGCTTAATCTGCTCATGCCTAGTGCCACCACTGTGCATGCCCCTATCCAAGCTGTAAATTGTACCCTAAGCTTGACTGTAGATGTTCCTGGAGAACATCAGGATGCATCTAACTGTTCTTCCTGAATAGGTATGCTTTTGTGAATCAGGACCCCCAGGAGGGTTGTGTATTATGCATCGCTGTATATGTGCTTTTTAAAAATCCATTCATGACTGACCATCTTGTAGGCACCATTGACCACTGAGTTGGTAGAAAGGTAGTCTTGACTGACTGACTTATTTTTGTTTGGCAATGCAGATACTTTGCTCACTGTACAAGCTATCACTGATTTTTTTTAAGTGTTTCTCAGTTCTCTTATTGTTATTAGGAAAACACAATCTCAATTCATGTTTTCCCTTTTGTAAAGTTCTTTTCACAAAAGTTTCCAGATTGTATGAAAGGCCATTTACATTTTAATAACTTTCACTTGATTTTGATTCAGGATGAATAAATTCACCAGGGTGATAAGTTTGTTGTTAGTGCTTTCATATTTTCAGTTCAAATTTTTATTAATAAACATGCAAATACCAGATGTATTATTTGTATTGCTAGAAAATGTACTATTCTAGTCTCCATTCCAGTCCTCTTCTCAAAACATACTCATCTGTAAAAGAAGCCTTTCTAGTATAGCTTCACAATGGTTATGGCTAACTAAACAATGCAGTAGAGTGGAAAAATATTCCCCTGTACATTTTTGTGTGCAAAACCATTTCTCAAACATACGAAGGTGCTTCAAGATGGTTTTGGGGCTATGTAAATAAATATAAGTACATTCAGAGTTGTGATGGAGACAAATTCCCAATAACAAGGTATTGCTAAAAAATAATAGTTAATTTTTTTATTTGCCATTTCCATTTGCTGTCTGATCAAATATGGTATCCTGATGCCACTTCCCCCACCTGAATATCAGTAGCAACCAGGTGCAGTGTGCTGTGCTACCTACATCAGCAGCAGCTAGCTGTACTGAGCTGTGCAGTTAGATGATATTAAAATGCTGGCCACGGGTGAAAATCTGAGTTAAGGATTCAGATTATTAGCTGGTTCCACATGATCTAACCGAATCTAACCGAAGAAAGCTCATTCTGATTAGAGCTCTTCTATCTAGTTCAGTGGCAGCTTGTGACTTTTTTGACAGGCAAGGCACAAATCACAAGGTTATTTCTACCCCCACCCAATGCATATTTTAATGGCTATTAGATGCTTACCTTGTTTATAGTGAAGAAAAATCAGGCACAGCCAGGGGCTGGGGCTGCTACTGCTGCCACTACCACCTGGTTTGATGCAGGGGGCAGAGCATGAGGGGGTCCTGGGATGTGGTGGTTTCTCCTCGTGCATACACATGGGGTCTACCCTGTAGGGAGCCAGAGAGATGCAGGCTCCAGCCCATCCCCAGGCAAACGCCCTGTAGCCCAGGCTTAACTGCTACTATTCTGCTGTGGTCTCACTCATCAGTGGTTACTACTGCACATCCCTTATAAAGTGACTCCTAGGCATGGTAAATTGCCCTGGTAACAAGGCAGCTTCTTAAGATACTATTCACTCTGCTAAGATTTGAGCCTCATGCTTTGAACTTTCTGGTGCTGCATTTTGCTCCTGGAGTTGATATTTAAAATCAAATCAAAATTTGTCCTCAAATCTGTATTTATTTACCCATCAAATAAAAACAGAATATGCAAGATGTATTTTGGAGCTTTTGGGAATTCTTGGTTACGCTGTGGCTCGTTTGCCTGGGCTGACGAGTCACCCCCAAGATAGATATGCACACTACCCTCATTTACGGGAAAGACCCCTCCCGTGTAGAAGGCCACCACATGTTCTCTGTTCCACTTAAGCTGTCAGAATAATGACTTGCTGGGACTTAAATGCCACATAGGCTTTGTGGAGACCAGCTGTGCAGGGGTGAATTGCATTCTCAAGGGGGGTACAGCTGGGAACCAGCCTCCCAGCCTGGCTGGACAGCTGTGCTGTTTTAATGCACTAACTCAAGCCCTCCTAGTCAGCATTTGTCTACCCATGCTGGTAGGCTTGCTCCCAGCTGCAGTGTAGACATATCTTGTACATGCAAGTCCCATTCATTTCAGTGGAAACGCTGTCTGGATCAAGTGAAGTAAAGGCCCTATAGAACTGAGTATTGACCATGCATTTTCCAATGAATTGGCTACCCTTTCTTAGTTGGAACTGTCATCTGAATGACACTTGCCAGTAGTGTCATGTTCTGAAGATTCGGTGGAGGGCTGAAGCACTGTATTTTACCCTTTGAAAAACTTGGAAATGGAGGTGTTTCAACATGAGGACTGCATTTTGTATTCCTTAGTCACACGTCACCTCAAGTGAGCAAGGTGAATATGTGTTAACCCTGTACACTAAGTTCATGTCAAAATATTAATTTAACATCAGCTGTAAAATATGCTCTGAACTCTTTAAAAATCCTATAAAGAATGATGAAACAAAGCACAGTCACTGCATCCGTATCATCCCCACTATTCTTATTTATTAGCAGCAACATGTTTCCATCAGTAAGACATTTCACTCTCTATTATGAGATCCTGCCAGAGTACAGACTGCACACTGTGCTGTATTAACATTTATTGTCAGCTTTATAGGACAGCTTTATAGGTATACCCTGATAAGCTGAATGATATATTTCTACTTTTTTCTACAGATGGGTCTTATGTGATACTGCTCTTTGCTGAAACAATAGCTTATCTTAAAAAGTAGAATGTGTTCTTTTTGATTTATGCTAGTCGGATACAAATGATCACGGGCCTAATGACAGGTTATATTTCACATGATGCGATGCAATCTCTTATAAACATAGTAGTTGTTCATGTGTTATAGAAGTCTGTCAAATTGTGCAAAAAAATTTGCTAACCATATCAGCTCAGAATTAAAGAAAAATGCTTAGTGAGGGCAGTTCAGATATCCCAGCTATTTAGATAATAGGCATTGTTTCTTTATACAAATATTTGGAAGCTCCTTAGCATCCTTTGTGTGGGATGCCAACCAGAAATCAGATGTTCTGACTTTAGAGATCATTTTATTAGCTGCATAACTGACTGCACATAAGCAGAACAAACTAGATGTGTCAATATAGGAAGTGATGTAAAGTCCAAGTTTATGCTGATATCTAAGAAATATTGAACTTGGGGAATGGTAGTTAATTAGTGAGAAAGGGTTGGCAAGGTCACCATATACCCAAAAGGTATTTTTTCTTCCCAGATTCAGTTGTTAACCAGAATTTGACCTTTTACCTGAGTGAGAAAAGCTTTGCAGCCAACAATGGTCTAGATTACAATTCTGTTTGCAGGAATTTTGTGGTGGTTGACACTGGTTACAACATGCTTGTTTCAAAATAGGTCATTTTGAAAATGCAGGGGGTTCCAAGCAAATGCTGTTAAACTGAACAAAGCACTGTTAACCAGACTAAACTCACAAGACAGTTTTATTGTTAGAAATGTCAAGACCAATTACTTCTACTCTTCCCCCCAGGCCTCTGCCCTTCAAGACACATGTAAAGTTACAATATAGACACATGCAAACTTTTGTCCAAGTTTTTCAAAAAGGGATGGCTAAAGGGATGCTCTTCAATTATTTTGTACACACCCAAAGAAGTGGTTTAACTTTCAACAGTGCTGAGCACCCAACAGCTTTCAGTGAAGTTAGTGTAAGCTGCTGGCTGTTAAGTACCCCTGAAAATCCAGCTACTTATTTAGGCATCTAAATGCAAATTTAGGCATTTAACTCTAGGACACCCACTTCCAACAACCTTGGGTTTTCATGTAATAAATAAGAAATGATCATAGATAGGGCATGGCTGAAATGTCCTTGTTCGTCAAGTAGCCAGGTGAGTCCACAGAAGAGAAAATGTAATTCTTTAGGACAAGCTTTTTAAATATACACTGTCATTGTTCAAAGGGATGGGCCGTGTCTCCTGAGCGATGCTGATCCCCCTCAGTTCCCACTGAGTTCAGTGGGGTTGAAAAATAAAATTACATGTGGGGCTAGAAACACACTGATATTTAGGCAATGGAGCATCCTCTGTATTCTTCTGCCATGAGAAAGAGGGAGGTGCTTGGTCTATGAAAACCTGTGCATGCCCAAGACCTGTATGGACACAGAGGAACAAGAGAGAAGAGCCATAGATGCATCAGTGCCTTGTTTTCATTTTGCTGCCAGGTTCCCCCACTCTATCTCTTCAACTCCATACAGCATAGCTTGGAAGGGGGCGGATGGTCACATTGCCTAGGACTCTGAAGCCAGTGCTAAAACCCATTTGTCCCAATGGGACTTGCATGTGAAAATCTCAACACCTAAAAGCCTTAGTCTCTGACCTGCATATGCAGATGACAGCACAAGCGGGGAAGAGCTTGCAGTCTGGCTGAAAGTCCTGCTAATCAGGACTTGAATTAAGGGGAAAAATATGATACTCTTTCAGGCTCCACCTACAAAATAAACTCCATCCATAGCCGCTAGAATGTCTACAGTCAATTGTACAGATGTTAGATGTGCTAGTGTTGATAAAGAAATAAGTAACTCAGTTCTCTTTTAATAATCCAAAACAAGGAAACTTGTAGCAATAGAAGCAGAAGGAAAGGATCATAAAATGTCAGAAGTATAACTGGAAAGGACCCTATCTGATCTATACTGCCAAGTGCACGAAGAAGCAGAACCTCCTATGCTAGATACATCAGCAGAGGCCTAAAGAAAAGGAATAGCAGCATACCCGGTATATTAGGCTGTCTTTCAGCCACACACACTTCCACTGAAATGACAGTTCCATGTGAAATTCACAAGAAGAGAAGAATTTGGCTGAAAGCCTGAATCTAGACAGTTCTAAAAGTCCTGTTCAATTTAATCAGAGTTTGAAGTTACCGAAGCCACCCACGCAATAAAGTAAAAGCACTATGATTAGAATGGAACAGGATGATCTCCTGTTTCACGAGTTTAAAACTCAACAGGGCAATATGTGTCTCAGTGCATCTTTCATGGCCAGAATAAGTAAAAGCAAAGATTCAGCTATGATTAAACGAGAGTACTTTGATGTAACATCCTACCTGCTCTTTTATATTTTGTTACCTGTAAATTAATTTAACTGGAATGAATACTCCATATAAAATTAGACAAGGTAATTAACTGTTTCTATAAAATAACCTTCTCTAAAATATTCCATGCATATGTAATATCAGTGGCAGTTTTTAAAATTTCCCCATTTTAATCAATTTTAATATATTAATATTTGTACTAACAAGCTTATGATATTTTTTCCCTGGCTGTTGGTCTTACTTTTGTTTCATTACCTGCTGTAAGTAAGGAAAAGTTAATAAGTTCTTAAAGTGTTGGGTTTTGATTTCAGATAGTATTCCAAGACTTATTCAGATTCCCTCTGGAAAAAAACAATCAGAAATGAGAAAGTTAAAGCAGCAAGTTTTTTTCCTTAGCCTAGAATATATATTTCTTCTTACTTTGTGAAGAGATTAAATACTATACTGTAAATGCTTTACACTTCAGGATATTAATTTGTAGGATCTTATAAATAGAAGGCATACAGAAATCCATTACAGTAAAAGCAATTTTCAGCAAATAGTTACAGCTAACTTGTGACTCTATTAAAAACAAAACTCTACAGGACTTACAGGTAGTCAATATTTTATTAATGAGTCTTTCTTATTGCTCATTTTCTCTGCATGACCAAAATCTCTTGAACAGAATAAAAAGATAAATAATCCTCTAGACTGTAGAAACATAGGCAACATTAAAAAATCCTTCCTATTTTGGGATTCATTTGCATTATCTGCTTCCAAAGAGAGCAAATGGAATCCTATGTAAATCAAAAAGAACAATCTGACATTGCTCTTTCGTGCACACAGGCTTATTTATTTACTGACCAATAACTGGAGTCCACTCCCTCAGTACCTGGCACCTTTTGTTAATTAAAAATAAATACAAAATAAGCATGTCTAAAAAGACACTCTCCTGATTTCGGTATGGTTCAGACATCAAGGAAAGTTTGACCACGAACGTTGGCTAAGTTGCAATGAGTGGATTCCTTTTACTCCAAGTCCCCCTTTTTTTGGCATATGCATTCTTAGGGTTTGAAACAGATGAAGGAGGAGGAAATTTCATGGCAGGTTCTTGTTTAAATATTGGTAGAACATCAATGCAATTAAGAGATGAGTTTATATCTTCCTGCTGACACTTTGGCCCAGAACCTAACTCCCATTGAAAACAATGGGAGTTAGGTGCCTAAATACCTTCTGAAAAGATGGATCTTTGCTACCTCTGTGCTGTCAGGTCTCTCTGAAGGGACAGCCAGTTCAACCTAATTTAAAAAAAAAATCATCACATGCTTCTGATCATTTCAATGCACTCAATTTTAAGAGTGAAGACTGCTAAGATTTTACAAACTCCGGTCCATGTCCTATGCACCGTATGCCTGCTAAAACGCTCACTGTTTGCACTCATGAGAGGGTTGCCTAATGAACCTGGCTAAGATTTGCCCCCATAGCAATTTAGGTAAAGATGTTTTTGAAAGCTTTCATTTCTCCAAAGGAAAATCTTGAAAACGTGGCAGGCAGGTGCATCATGCGCCATGTCCGTTGTGGCTTCGCATCATGCTGCCGGCAACCACATTATCCTGTTGCTAATAGTGCACTTGGTTTGAGTTTGGCAGATTATCTAACCTCCCAAGTTGTGGTAGGTAATAAATGTGACACCAACTTCCATTTCTTGCCTGAAATTATTCCTATTCCTATTGTACTTCCCAAATAACCTTCAGTGAGAACTCACTGGATAGATTTTTATTTTGGATGGACAGCGTGTTGGATATTTGGCCCCTGCTGGCTGGTTCTTGTTTGCCCATCTTGCTGGCCACAGCAGTCCCTTGCTAGTCTGTTTTCTTGCCTCTCTCCATTAACTGAATCTCCCTAAAAACACCTTATTTTCAGCTCCACTGTCTGCATGGTCTTCTACTGACACCTGAATTTTCTATTCATGTTAGCATCTAATGTAAGGGGCCATCTATGTATTGAGCAGCAGCATTCAGCTGGGTCAGGAAGGGTGGTAGTCTCCTGTAGGAGCTTTCTTATACAATTGTATGGACTCTCTTAAAAGAGGTAAGATTTACAGAAGTTATAGCCCCGGTGCAGCAAAATACCTTAGTGCGCACTTCACTTTGAGCATGTGGGTTGTACCATTGACTATCATAGCTAATATGAAGGTTTCCTATTGTTCATGTGAAAAATGTTTTTGAAAGATTGGCTTATGTGGGAACTATGTGAAAAGCCTCAACATCTGCCGTGTATTAAGAATCCAAAAGTCTTTAGGCAGCAATAAAGTAAGATTGAGTCCGATTTTGCTTATTGTACCCCAGGTATTAAAATAATATGCTTCAGTATCATATCAGCCTACCTGTGGGCTGCTATGAGATGAAATCATCATGTTAAATTGCTTTCAAAATGTTCTTTGATGTAAAGCGCTTTGATACACAGAAATTGAAGATTCTTATGATACAGTGAGGGAATATTAAAAAAAAAGTAATTGAAAACTTCCAAACAGAAATTAGCCTACTATGAGGCAAAAAGAACGAGGAGTCCTTGTGGCACCTTAGAGACTAACACTTTTTTTAGACTCTAAGGTGCCACAAGGACTCCTTGTTGTTTTTGCTCATACAGACTAGCACGGCTAGCCCTCTGAAACCTGTTAATATGAGGCAGTATCAACTAAGGCATTGGAGTAGGAGTCAGGATACCTGGGTTCTATTCCTGGGTCAGCTGCTGAGTGATCACTAGCAAGTCACTTCATCTGTTTCCACCCACCATTTGTCTATTTAGCTTGTACACTGTCAGGGCAGGGACTATCTCACCGTGTTTGTACAGGGCCTTCCACAGCAAGGCCCCCAATCTATGAACTGCTGTAAAAAAAAAAAAAAAAACTAATGAAGAAAAGAGATCAAATGCCTGCTTCTTTTATTCCCTGCTATTCTTTCTCACCTTCTTCCCAATTTGTATCTGTTCGAAGTAATACAGAAGAGCCTAAAGAGAAGTTAGATAATCCACAAGTGGGGTTATGAAGAAAGGTTAATTCAATGGCTGGAATCTCTTCTAAACTAACTAGAATCTGAGCATTTTTTACAGAGCCCTGTCCCCCAAACCTGTTTGCAAAGATACTAAATAACAAGCAAGATATCGGTGACAGATAGGGCAATTTCCTGCAATATCCTTGGGAGATTTTATTAATTAAGCTTCAATATCTTTAGGGTTTATTGTATTAAATTAATGCTTATGTGTTAGGATGGGCTAGGATTGTGTGTAATCTCTGAGGAGGGAGATGAGACCTGAGGCTTCAAGGGACTACATTGAACAAAGTCCCAGACAAGGATGGATTTTTGGAACTAGTGGTTTTTCCTGAAGAATAACGAGAGGGAGGTTATGCAAAAACAAAACAACACACACTGCCGCCTTATAAAGTTATGCTCTGAGGAGTGGGCCATTGTCAGCTGATCACCTATTACCTGAGTCCAAGATCGAAGTCCCAAGTTTTGCAAAGAAAGACTTAATTATTCATGGTTATTCTGGTTCTGACTTAGAGATTTATTAACTTGTAAACGTGGGGGAAACCCAGCTGTGGGTTTTGAGGGACTAAAACTTACCAGTGCCTGAATCTGGAGTTGAGGTGACCTCTGGTAAGTTTTGTAGCGTATGTGTTGGTTGTTTTAATGTTTGTCTCGGTAATGCTTTCACCTTGAGAATAAATGTGCTTGCCTCTAAAGTGCAGTGTGGTAATTTGCAACTGCAGGCAATTACACCATTCATAATCTCTGGAAAGAAAACAAAGCACAGATGCTGACGTTTAAGGTGTCCTGGCTTGGGGGTGTTACAGTGGGGATATTACAGTGCAGGCAGGAAATTGTACAGCCTGGAAAAGTACTCTGGCCAAGAGAGAGAGAGAGACATGTCTGCCCAAGAGAGGTGATGGCTGAGGAGCTGGGAGCATAGAGTGGGTGACCTGAAGGAACCATGGAGGAGGAATGTAGGGGCAGTTGCCCCGAACTGTGACAATATCATCAGAACAAACTCTGTGTTAGATCAGTCAACCTGTGGAGAGTGCATAGGAAAATATTCTCAGTTAAAGTTTTTACATATTGACTCTTTAATGGATGTCACATTTGTCATAGTCTCAATTGTCTTTTTCCCATAAAAGTGAAATCACTTTCATTCCCCAGCAAAACGGGTAGGAGATTGGAGGGGCTTCTCTCTCCATGCCTATTCCATCTTCTAAAACACAGAGGATACATTGTACTCCAGGGATCCTGATATAAGAGATTTCAGGGGACTTTGGCAGAAAATGGAATATAAATATCTACAACTCTTTGTAACATATTTGGAATAAGGCCTCCACCTGGTCTGTAAATTTGCACCTGTTAGTATTTATATCCATCGTTTTGTCACCACAATCACTTGCAAGTGGAAATAATAGAACATGGAATTGTAACCACTTGATTCTGCTTGCACCTGAAAAAGTTTGCCAAATTAAATGGAAAAAAGAGGTGAAATTGAAGGTATGGATAGTCTAGTCTAGAGGCAGTCTTTGCAAATATTAGCCCATCTACTCATCAGAATTGTCCCTCCTTATTTGCATGTTTGAACTAAAACTCTAATTTGTGTAGCACTTCAAAAAATGGTATTAGCTGCATCTTTTGCACATCTATCAACTAAAAGTTTAAATGAGTTCTAAAGTTGGGTCAAATTGACACGGTTACCTGAATATTAATAAAAATAAAAAGCTTCTCTTTTCTTATGGAGTGCCCTTTTTGCCAATAAGGCCTGGCTTTTGATTTATTTATATCTCTTAAAAAATAGGTCCTTTGGGGAAGCTTCTAAAGCAAATATATTTCTACACATAACTCCTCCTCCTTCGTTTGTTCCATTCAGAAATCTACCTACTGCTGTTCTGGTTTTGCTTTCATTTTCAGCATTGCTGCTGCAATTCCAAGTGAACACCCTCTTGCAGTGTGGAGGAAGACCATGTCGGCGAGTTCCCTGGAGCGCAGAACAGGAGAGCGTTGCAAGTAACCGTGTATAGTTGGTTTCACTACAGTATTGATGAAGTGCTGTCATATGCACCAAAATGAGCAAACTGCAAAAATAAAGTGTGTGTGTGTGTGTGTGTAATTTCTCCCAACTTTCTTTTCTGGTAATGATAGGGATTATTTGTAAGAATACGGGGTGGACACATTTCAAATGGCAGTGTGATTCCTAAGTCAGTGTCCCTTTCATTGGTTCAAAAGGTACCTACTGTATTTCTCTTAGCGGAAAGTGGCTGGGATCAAAAGGTGAATGTTGTTTACTTAGTTTGCACCTGCTTAATTAATATACTGTCTGTTCAATGTAAAGCTGCTCATGGAGCTGTCTGCCCGCTGGTTAGACTGATTGTTTGATCTCTCTCACCCTGGAACCTCCTCCTTTTTAAGGAAGTCCAGGTAAGTGCTTTTGATTTGTCACTGTACAACAAAGCATTATAACAAACATTGTTATTACACTGTCGGCGGGTCACTCTTATATATGCCAGAAATTAATGTGGCTCGGTAGTGCTATAGTCAATTTATCTGGTTTGGATCCTCAGATGTATTTAAGCTTCTAGTTTCCATTGAAATCCATTGAAGTTGGGAGCCTAAGTACTTCTGAAGATCTGGAGCTCTCTGCTTAATTCTCAGCATTTCCAAGTAAGCACCTTTTCAAAGGGCCAGCGGGTAAAACTTTGCTGGATCAGAAGACTTTTAACTTGACAGGAGTCCTATAATATATGTTGATTTATTTAGAAAGAATAAAACTTGCTTCCAAAATACACTACTTAATATATCTATCCTCCTAATGAATATCAAAGATTCCTCCTAAACCTTCCTTAATATTTGTCCGGGAAGTAAGTTAGTTCTCAGCGTTCTGCTACCTTAGTGTGATTCCCATGCAGATGAATAGGGAGGGACATTTGTCTTAGCCTGGAAAATGTACCTTGAATTTGAATCTCACTGTAGCAGAGAGCTAGTCAGTGCTCTCTTTCAGCCTATGCTCTCTACCTTAGCTTCGCAGCTATCTTTTTTTTGTGCCATCAAAGCCATAATGAAGCTCCCCTGGGGGAAAAAAAGAAAGCGTCACTTCAGGCCTTTGCAATAACTACAAAAAATGTCAGCTTGAATGATCCAACATTAAGCAATGGAAGCTGCAGGGCCAGATGGGCAGATCCTGGAAGCCTAAGTGAACCCAAGTGTGCCATGAGTCATCTCGCTAAGAAGCATGTAGCAGATTCCCACTATTTTTATCACTCCAGGCCAGCAAACCAAACTTTACTATAATTTAATATTTATTCTTCAACAAGTAATAGGATGAGCAGTGGGGTGAAAATGCATCAGATCAATCTTCTCTCCAAGATCCTGGCCTTGTCTGTAAAGCCTTATTAAACAAACAAGGACCTGCCTATGCCAGAAACCATCTCTTGCTCTATGTTGCTTTGGTGTAACTTTGCTCAGCGGGGATGCTGTGAATGACTAAGCCCAGGCCTGAACTTGCTGGGCAGGGGCAGGGACAGGGACAGGAAGTTTTCAGCAGAGGGTTTTAGTTCTGGAGTTCGCTGCAGTCTCATACAAGGCTGAGCCCAAGTCTTGTAACTAGGACTGTCAACTTTGTAATAGTCAAAATCCACACGCTCCATCAGGAGTGCCAGAACTTCCCCTGCCCTGCCTCTTCCTCCAAGGTCCTGCCCAGCATTCACTCCTCTTTCCCCCTCTTCTCCCAACTCCCATTTGCCTGGGTTGGGAGGGAGCTGTAGGTAGAAAGCTGCCCCAGTTGAGTAAGGTTTGGCATGGTGATGACTTGGCACCTCCCCCACCCATAGTAACCAGACTTTGGGTATCCCATCAGTAGATCTGACTGGACACTGTCAGGTACTGTTTCTGATTGGACTTTCAGGTTGAATGCCCCCTTTACTTGTACCTTTTGAGGGTGCATAAGAAGACTGATCTTTCAGCAGCCCTTCTAATATATCACTGAGCTACTAAGAGTCCTGAGACTGCTGCTCTTCTAAGCAACACCCCCAGATTTATTGTAAGTAAGTGGCTTTTAATCTGAGGAGTTGGGAGGAGAGTTTGATTTCTTTCCCAAACGGTCAGGAAAATCATTTTAAAGGAACAGAATAGTATCTAGTCCTGGATTCCACGAGTCAGGTGCCTTTGAAATACTTCTAGTGCGAGAATGATTACTTGTTTGCTGGTTTGTTTGTTTATTAAAATCTGTCTATCCATCTACCTAAATCCAACGTGCTGTGCTTTGATCACCATCTCCGAATGCAGATACTGAGTGCGTGTGTCTAATGGATATTTGCTACTTGAGTCAAGTATGTCTCCTCCCTAGCATCTGGCAGTAAACAACACGAGAGCTACTCAGGAGAGTCTATAGTAAGGAAGGGCCAGACTAGTGTGACTTCACCCTGAAATACGGACAGAGGATGCAGAAGCCTGCAGGGAAACATGCTGCTTTTGGTATCCAAATGAAAGGGTCTTGAAATTAGTGACATCTTGAATAACATTACGGTAGCATGGGAATTGGGAACTAATATTTAAAGGACCACCAGGAGCTATCTGTTGTAAAACCTTAATGTTTATCTGCAATGATCTCTCTTAAAAATTTCGCATAGCTGATAATGATTTAGGTTACACAATCAGCTTTCCCTCATATATTCGGCATTCCTTGCGCATTCCCTACAGTGCTACAGATACTGGTTCAGCCTTACTTGGTAATCCAAGGGGAAACTGGCAATTTTTTTGAGTGATCAGTGCACAGTGACCTTTTCAAGACAAATATTTGTGGGCGGGTGGCTGGTTTGACCTGCCTTATTTTTCCCAACATACCCAGGGAAAGGGGATATATTTTTGGAGGGTGCCAGGCAGGTGGGAGATGGTGCATTACAGCCTATCTCTATTCTGCAATCATGAAAAAAGCTATGAAAAATCATACCTGTCAGATCTGTCAGTGGCTAAAAGCAATGGGAGATCATTCTGACAGCTCTTGCCAGCTGCTCTGCTGATTGCCCATGTTGCTATGTGGCTATGCTCCTGAGGAAGCGATGGACAAGCTGTGAATTGTATGTTTCAGAATTATCACAAGGTTGTTGTTTTTTTTGTTCTTTTTTCCCCCCAAATTGATTCAGTTTAGTCTGAGAAACTTTGCTTTACAGCACAATACCACTTTGAAGAGGGGGAACAAAGGGAAAGGCGGGGAGGGAGTGTGACAGAGTTTTATCTTGCTGAATATGTAGAATGAATTGAAGACATGATTGTTTACCTTGTTCTTGCTTTCTCCTGTTACTTGAGTTTTGTAGCATGAATTTAACTTCTGTTGAGTGTTCACAAGTTTCTAGAGGGGAAGGGCTCTGACCCAGCTGTCTGGCTGCTGGATCTCACCCGCCTGCTCAGTTTCATGATCGTCCTATTTGGGGCTGGGAAGGAATTTTCCCCCTCCCCCAGTCAGATTGGCAGAGACCCTGTGGGTTTTCTCACCTTTCTAGGGCATGGGTCACTTGCTGATTTAAAACTAGAATAAATGGTAGAATGTCAAGTCTTTAAATCAAAATCCAAAGACTTCAGTAACTCAACCAGAGGAGATGGGCCTATTATAGGAGTGGCTGGGTGAAGTTTTATGGCCTGTGAGGTCCAGAAGGTCAGACGAGATGATGATGAGAGTCCTTTCTGGCCTTAAAGTCTGATAGTCTACAGTACACCAGCTAACATACAGATGCTTTTCAGGCTCAGACTAAGCCAGATTTCTGGGTACTTTGTCTCAGGCTAATTCATAGATGAATTTCATTAGAGTTTCCATTTTGCCTCTCTCTTTTATTTCAGTACAATTTTGCATTCTGTTTCTGTTTCATTATTAAAAACAATATTGTTTCTAAAAAGGACCAACTGCTTGGAAATTTTGATGTTAAAAGGATCTCTCCTCCTTTCCTCCCTTTCCCCCCATTTGCTTCTGATCCTCTGTGGCTATTGCTATGCTGCAGAGATTCCACTGGAAAAAAGCACTGGGATACGTTACCGAGCACAGCAGGTGCAATCCACTTGTCATACCGGATATACCTGGCATCAGTTGAGAGGCTTACAGGATATACCCACAAGGGACTATTAAATGAATGCAACAACTAGGGAGTGCAGTTGTGTCATGGATAGGAACGGTGTTTATCTTAGAGATACAATGCAAGTGAGAACAGTGGCGGACAGGCGAGGGAAATCCAGACTGATTTCAGACAGAGTAGACAATAAAATGAACAGGTGTTTGATGTCAGTCATCACCAAGGAAACAGTCAACAAAAAATATTTCATTAACCAGAAAACTTTACTGATGTAGAAGAGGTTTCTGGAGGGAAAAATACAGGATTGCAGTAACAGAACAAAACTTATGGCATGCTGATGGCTCTTTGGAGCCGTGTGCAAAATGAGATGACATCTCAATTCAGTTCCTAATGGAAGTGTCCACATCGCAAAATGTATCCTTAACTGGGATTTTTTTTGGAAGCCTGAGCAAAGAGGTCAAGAATTCAACTGGTGTCAGACTGAGGGCTTGTCTACATATGGGTAAATGATGGGCATAGGTATTCTGGAATAACTATTCTGATAGAACTATTCCAGTATAATTTATCTATATCAGAATAACTCCCCTGTGTGGACAGTTTATTCCAGAATAAAAATGGCTTTATTCCAGAATAATTACTCTGCTCACAAAGTGGAAAATTAATTCCAGAATGAGAAGTCACTTTGATTTCAGAGAAAATAGTTCACATGGATAGCTATTGTAGAACAGTTATTCTGGTCAATTTCCCCATATAAACACAGTAGTGCTGGAACCGTTTTTAAAGTGAGGGTGCTGAAGGTAGAAACCATGTGTTTGGTTGTTATTACTGCTTCAAGCCAGGGGGTGCGGCAGCACCCTTAGCACCCCTAGTTCCAGTATCTATGTAGATAAACCCTGAACTACCTTCTCTGGGCTGGTAATGGTCTCTCTAGGACTAAAGATTGGCACATTGGTATGCTCCGTAAGAAAGCTTGCACTACTGCCACCTGTTTTATACCTTCTCTGCAGGCATAAAGAAGACTTTAAACATCACGTCTAAAATTTCCTGTTATTCATGAGAAATAAATGTACTTAAACACGTAAGCACTGTGGTGCTGACCTCTTCTGCTTTTCAAAGAAGGTAAAGTAAACCCCAAGTATCAGGAGGGATAGCTGTTTTAGTCTGTATCCACAAAAACAATGAGGCGTCCGGTGGCACCTTAAAGACTAACAAATTTATTTGGGCATAAGTTTTCATGAGTTAAAAACCCCACTTCTTCAAATGCAGGAAGTAAACCTTAGTGTAAACCCTAGTGCATAAATCAGCCACTAGCTGTTGGAGGTAAGGAAGAAACCCAGGAGGTAATTAATCCATAATTGTCCACTAATGGGGTTTCTTGGCTGAGATGAGATACTGCTCTAGAGGAGAACTGGTCTGATACAATTTGGATATTACTATGTTCAAAGATGATACAGTAATTTACTGGTGGGTTTTCTATGACGAATCAGGTGAGATATTCCCTCCAAAGGTATATATAGCATTAACTAAGCACACTGGTTGACTTGCATGCACCTTACAGTCAGATCAGCTACTGCAGCTGAAATATGGCTAAGCTAGAAAGAAAACACGGTCTTCATCACTCCACAGACAGGCTTGTGGAGCATTCTCAAAGCCATGGGCCATTCCTTTTAAACATCTCCCTTTACAAAATATAGACGGGACAGTAAAATAGATTTTTATTATAAGCTATTTTTCATAGCAAAATGAAACCGTGGTTTGCTTTTAGTAAATGAATAGCTAGCAGTTGATTACAAAATCCCTTTTGAATGATTTCCTTCTTGCTTTATTCAGAGAAACTAACCAAACAAGCAACATGATTAAATCCACCACTTAGACCACTGGCAAGTGAAATATGTAGAAAACTTGGATCTATTACAAGGATGTGATTGTCATACAAAGAACTTCTGTTAAAGAAACTGAGCATAGAGCATAGAGTATGGAAAATATGAACTGCCCTGTGGGAAGGATAAAAATAATTGCATGAAAATCTGTACCCAATAGAATTGGTTATTGCCACTAAATTTTCTTTGGTTCTGTATATGGTTGATACACCTCATTTTACACAGGAGCTTTATATAGAGGTTTTCTCGGCCTGATTGCCAACATTAGCCTTGATCTGTTTCCTCCTAAAACTTCCTGCTTTCATCCCACTGGGGGAGCTACACAATAATATAGGGGTTCTTGTAAGGCGATAGTATGTGACCATTACAGAATGGTAACTGGAGATGTGCTTAAGTCAGTGGTTTTGGTTCACAGAGTGGCTGTAAAACCTGTTTGTTTCTTTTGGATCCCGTAGGTTCTCACTCTTTGGGTTAGGCTTTTGAGTTTTTCAGGTTTAGACCAAATTCAAAGTCAAAAGTCCAAACCAAACCACCAAGGTTTGCCTTGTTTCAGGTCAAAGCTTGGCTTCGAAGCAGAAATCCCACCTGAAGTTCAGAGCAGGCTCAACCAAAAAAAGTTCACACGGCTCACTCCCCATTCTTAGGTCTTTGGAGAGCTACAGTACCCAACTTGAGAAGTTATGCCTAATACTTCACAAAGCTGTAATCTAAAACTTTGTATGAGCATTGGTGTGACGATGATGATCACGATGATGATGAAAGAAATGAGTCAGGGATTCATTTTGTGCCCTCTTGGTAGGTATACATTAAAGCTCTGTTTATGGTCCTATAATATTGTTTCTGTGTTTCTTCTGATGTCTCTGATTATTTCGTTTGGGCTAAATTACCAACTCTTTGAGGATGATCTCCATATTTCTGATTTTTTTTTGTCCTCTCTCTCTCAGATGACATTTGCCTTCATATTTATATATGCTTAGCTGACATTTCATTTTAGATTAAAAAAAGAACTTTCTTGCATTTAATATGAACAGTATGGAAGTTCTTCTGAGTTTCTCTAACACTCACAATTACCTCTCCACATCTAGTTATTGAATTGAATTAATTCCTTCCACTGTATTTCCTCGCTGCTCACTTATAAATGTGGATTTGTGTCTGTGTGCATGTATGTGTATAAATAAGTTTTCTGAAGATGTCCATGAAGTGTAACTCATCATACCTGCCTACTCTTTTTATGTCATGATTAAGAAATTTGTCATAGTCTTTTAGAGTGAAGGGATAGTCCAATACCTGGGGCCCTAGACTAAGCCTTGGGAGACCCTAGTTCAATTCCCTGCTCTACCATGGGCTTCTGGTGTAACCTTGGGTAAGTCACTTAGAGGTTGGCTAACTCCTCAAAATAGATTTATCTGAAACAACAAAAACAAATTCTTAAAAATATTTTTTTCTATTAGGGATCTATATATTAATCTCATTTTGCATCTGCACTATTGGATGAGGCAATAGGTACAATTTTTTAACAGTGAGTGTAATTAATCATGAGAACAGTTTACTATGGGTTATGGTAGATCCTCCATCACTGACCATTTTAAAATCAAGACTGGATGGCTTTTCTGAAAGATCTACTCTGAGAATTATTGGGGGAAGTTCTGAGGCCTGTGTTAGACAGGAAGCAGACTAGATGATCCCAGTGGTGCCTTCTGGCCTTAAAATCTATTAATAGATGTGAAAGATTTCAAATATATTGATCTTTCATGTCACTGAATGTTTTGTTCCAAGTATTGAACCTTAGAGAATATTAACTTTCCTTCTATTAGATCAAACAACTTCTTGATTGTCTTCAATCAATCAATTCTCACCTGGGAAATATCTTCATTTAGAAAACATGAGGCACTACAGGTTTAGTCATCCTTACATATATCACAATCTGTGCTCCGTCAGTGACAAGCAGGGGCGGCTCTAGACATTTTGCCACTCCAAGCACAGTGTCATGCCGTGGGGGGCACTCTGCCAGTCGCCAGTCTTGTGGCTCAGGTTGACCTCCTGCAGGCGTGCCTGAGGAGGGTCCACCAAAGCCGCGGGACCAGTGGACACTCCGCAGGCATGCCACCAAAGGCACCTTGCCTGCAGCCCTCCCGGCGACCGGCAGAGCACCATCCGTGGCGTGCCGCCCCAAACACGCACTTGGCATGCTGGGGCCTGGAGCCACCCCTAGTGGCAAGGCTGTATGAAATCTGTTGGTTTCAGTTCCCGCAAGTGAATTTGTCAAGTAGGTTTGGTTTACGACTGCTGAGTGCAAAAATCTTGCAGACGCCAGAAGAAATTCTGAGGAAACCACTATTTTATCAGATCTGGTGCAAAATCATCAATATTTGCCTGCAGTGTGAAGTTTGGTAGGTGTGCAATGAAACCTCAGTGATACATGCTGGCCCCAGGAAACTTTTCCATATCTCAGCTTTCTGCTGTCTCTGAAATTCGTGCTTGGGCCTGATGCTGCCAGGTGCTAAGTGCTGCGTGGGAGATGGTGAGTTTTCTCAACTCTGACTGACTTCCAAGGGGGCTGCAGGCAGTCAGTACTGTACAGGATTAGGGTCTTTGTAAGCATGTAAAAGCATGATCTAAATAGGACATCGAAGGGTCAACCAGCTGACTGATAAGGTTGATATTATGCCATTAATATTTTAAATCTTCTTTTAGGTAACTTGCAGACCATATAAGTGATGTGTTTACTCTGGGAGTTTGAAAGTGCTCACACTAATCTTCAAGGGCTGATGTATATCTTCACAGATGTCAAACATTCCGAACATTGTAGGTCAGAATTCGCCAGTGATTGGATGGACTCACTCAATTAAGGTTTCTAGAGCCAGTGCTGTATTGACAGGAAGGAGGGAGTGGCCAGTTTGATTGCATTAAGACTGCATAATGCAGAAGCAGTTATTTATGCAGGGGAGGGGAGAGGTGGTCACTGGGGAGCCATCTCTTTCTAAAGCTGGTGCTACAAGCTTCCTCTTGTGTTTGAGGAGTGTTGGCTACAGTATTATGTATGCCTCCTATATGGGAAGGTAGAGTTGAGTAAGTACATTCCCTTTGTTATCTTTTTCCCCACTAAAGCCCTCACCATGAAGCAGCAGCGATTCTTTTAAATTGTGAATGACATACATGTGTCTAAACACGAGCAATTAAATTGCCAACAAGCACTCCCACCTGCTAGACAGTTGATTTTGTTCATTCATATTGTTTAGCAAAGGGTAAGATACCTGATAGATCTAACAGACTCTGCTCTCTTTGCTTCCCTAAGCATATACAAAGATGTTTACTCCAGAAGAAGAGACCGTTGGGATTTGGTCCATCACTGAGACTCCTAGGAAGTACAATAATACCATAAAAAGAATAATATTTACAGCCTCCATTGGACAAACACAGTCCAACTGACGGATACAAAATTAGAGAATAAAAACTGTTTCCCATTATTTATCACTTGACCAATCGTAAATTTCTTTGCACTAGTGGGCTGGTGGAAATGTGCTGGAATATATGACATTAGCCATGTTTCACAGTGAATCCCAGTGGTAGAGTTATTTGCTGTTCTTTGACAATTTAGATGCAGCTGCCATGATTTTAATACCTCTTGTTCCTCCAAAGTAGGCTTCTCACTGAATGATCTGTGTTTAGGTAGCAGATTTACAAGGAAGGCTCTCAGATTTCAGAGTGGCAGCCGTGTTAGTCTGTATCAGCAAAAACAATGAGGAGGCCTTGTGCCACCTTAGAGACTAACAAATTTATTTGGGCATAAGCTTTTATGGGCTAAACCCCACTTCATGAGATGTATGGAGTGGAAAATACAGTAGCAGGTATATATACACAGTACATGAAAAGATGGGAGTTGTCTTACCAAGGGAGTGGGGGGGGGGGCAGTGCTAATGAGACAATTCAATCAACAGTAGAATACCAAAGGAGGAAAAATCACTTTTGTAGCGGTAATGAGCCCATTTCAAGCAGTTGACAAGAAAGTGCGAGTAACAGTAGGGGGAAATCAGTATGGGGAAATTAGTTTTAGTAATGACCCAGGAAGGCTCTGCAACTTTGGATCTCAATGTTGTGCCTCTTAGTGTCACTGAATGGCAATGTAGAACACTTTTACTTTGGCTTAGTGAAAATATAGCCTTTAATAATTTTATTTGTGATACAGTCTGTGCTAAGGGGAGCTAAAATGCTTTTTGGGTCTTCCTCTATTTGTTTCAAAGTTTGTTTAAATATTAGATTTTTTTATAAAAAAGCATTTCAAAGGTGGAAGAAACCTTGCGGAAGCTCAGCAAGACACCTAGAAAGAGAAATTGAAGGGTCAGTAGAACAATTAATCAGAATTTTCATTTGCAGCCAGAGATTATAAAACAAGCCAAGGTTTGGGGCTGATGATGAAACTGGAGACTCTAGACTAATAGATGGATGCTATTAGAGCTGTAAAGGCAACTCAGGACGCTGGCAACTGACACACAATTGTGTGGTGCCCTGCTTTGGTTGCAGAGAAATAGAAGCTAATTCTTCCCTGAAATTGGTTGTTGGAACTGCATGTGTGTCAAGACAACCAGATGTTGCCATCTTTAAAGGGACTTTCTTTCTCAGAACAAAACCTGATGTGTTCCAGCTAAAGGTAATTTAGTTTGGAATTGATTGTTCTGGATTTTTAAAAATACATTAGTTGCTAAAATGCAAGCCTGAGGCCCAACGTTCCTGTCGTGGACATAGAATCACAGGACTGTAGGTCTGGAAGGGACCTCAATAGGTCACTTAATCCAGTCCTCTGCACTTAAGGCAGTGCTATGGAATAAGTAGACTACATGTGCTCTTATGGTCTGGTGCTTATAGTTTATTTGGCCAGAAGGAACCACAGGCCTGAGGACTTCTATGACTTAAGCCCTCTTTGAACTAGAGCATTGTCCTGTGGAGTACTGACCATCTCCCACTGGATGATGAATGCCCTGCACTCCTATTAATTTCCCTGGGAATTTCAGATGCTCAGTACGTCACTGAAGACACTCACATCAGTGAGTTGTCATGCTCAGAACGCCCAGAACCAAGAGCCAGGTCTATGTTACTGCTCTGCCTTCGCAAGAGTAAGAGCTTTGCAGCTGCTACTAAGCTGTCCATTCCCTGACATGCTGAACACTTACGGTTCACTTTAATAAACGCCACTGAGATAGCTTTTTAATAAAACACAAATAAGTTTATTAACAAAGAGGAGAGATTTAAGTGATACTAAGCAAGAGAAAAACAGGTTGTATTTGCAAACAATACAAAATAAAACATGCTTTCTCATGACTAAAACTTAATCTCAGAAAGTTACAATCTTTGTCTAAGCAGTTTTCTTGCATCAAGTTACCAGCATCCTTCAAACTAGGGGATCCAATGTTCATAGGCTCCAAGGGTGCTGTACCCTATGTCCCCTTAGCGGTGAATAGCTACAAGGTCTGTTTGCTCCCAAAGTCTCAAGAACCAGGAAGGCTTCCTAGGCTGCAGATTCTGTCCCTTGTCATGATTGTTAAATGGTCTTCCCCCAAGTTTGTACTTTACTTGTCTGGTAACCACACCAGTCTGACAAAGGAACATACATTCCTGTGTCTAGGACAGGCTGAACACAGTTGAAGAACATATCTCCAGCACAAATCTACAATGCTGTGTACATAACCCACACCTACATCACACTATATTTGGGACCAGGGTATTGCCAGTTTACACCTGACACCCATGGGATACATATAACAACAGTGTTGGGGCAATGAGCATGTCAGGCTTGGGGATAGTTACAGGCTGGGTGGGAGGGGAGGCCTCCCAGCACCACCGTCAGCTGAGGGCTCTGTATACCAATCATAAGGCATAGCATTTTTTTCAGCAATGGGTGAGCACTGAGACAGGGCCCAGGTCTATACTAGCTGGGGGGTTGACCTAAGATACGCCAACTTCAGCTACGCGAGTAGCGTAGCTGAAGTTGGCATATCTTAGGTTGACTTACCTGGACATGAGGATGGCGGCGAGTCAACTGCTGCCACTACCCCGTCAACTCCGCTTCCGGCTCTTGCGAGCTGGAGTTCTGGAGTCGACGGGGAGTGCGACCGGGGATTGATATTATCATGTCTACACTACACGCAATAAATCAACCCTCGACAGATCCATCACTACCCGCCGATCCAGCGGGTAGTGAAGATCTGCCCAGGGAGGAAGGAGATGCTTTGATGGGGAATGATCTCTTTTCCCCTTCTTTGGAAATATGAAATGGGCATTTTATTTCACAGAGCAAAGCATTGGTACATGGGTTGAAAACAATGGCTGCTGTAGTTATATTATATTGGTATATTGCTGTAGTATTAAATCTGATGGAAAGCAGTATAACAAGGCACAGTCTTCTGGTTAAACCTGTTAAGTGTTCCCACTCAAGTCTCAGTCCTTTTAGGTAGTGTATGCATCAGTGTGTGCTTTGTAACCCAGCTTTATTACTATATTATCTGCATTTATTCTCGTGGACCTCATAGTAGGGGTGCTGAGAGCCATTGAACCAAACTGTGAACCCTGCATATGATGGAAACCACTTCAAGCCAGGGGATGTGGCAGCACCCCTAGTTCCAGGACCTATAGGGCCTCAGGTCAAGAAAACACTTCAGCACATGCTTAAGTCAGACATTCCCTACAAGGTGTGACTGTATAGCTCAGTGTTTAGAGACCTGGCTTTCTAAACCCATGGGGTGAGTTCAAATGTCACTGGGCCCTCATGTGACTTTTAGGTTCTGCATCAGTCTTCTCTATGAGTAGTGGGAGCAAACAACCTAATTATTTTTTAAGATGGAGCTTGTATGAGTGGGATGATATGAAGGGGTTGCCTGTGACACTAGGAGACTGGACTTTATGACCCAGGAGATTCCTTCCATTCCTATGTCCCTCTGGTTTAAACACATGCTTAAATGCTTTCCTCCCTCTGGGCTGTGGAGAGAGGAGCTGTTTTCTGCTTGTTCTCGTAAACCGATGAACTGTGTGCTACATGTGAGAGGGCAAGTCTGAAATCCAGGTTGCTTATCACCTTGAAATACCACGTAGCAATTAGTAGGAAATTGCAGTCAAATCAATCCACTATATGATAATCTATATTATATTTCAGTATGATACCTCATTAGTTATGATGCACTCTGCAATACTTTCATAACAAGAAACTACCGCACTGCGGCTTTATTTTCTCAATCTCATGATATATAAAAATGATATAGTATGCATACAAATGAAAAAAGAATAATGTGAACTTTATTAATTTCAGTTATATCCACCTACCTTGAATGCCTGCCTAACAAAGTCATAATGACATATCAGTCTGCTCCCTGATACTTAAAGTCATAATGGGCTAACTCAGGAAAGAAAAATAAAGGAGTAGAGGGGTTTTCTAACTGAGACCCAACTATCGTTATTGGAATTTAATTTAGATGATGAATGCTGCCATTTTATTTACCATGACTTGGATAATAAAATTCAGAGCTAAGCGACTGCATTTGTAGCCTTTTCTCTTTCTCTTGGCATGCCTGCAGTGGAACACTTTTTTGCTACTCTTAAATGTATTAAGTACCTTTAATTGCACAAGAAACTTTTCTTGCTGCATGCCATCATTGTTTAACATATAATCCCTCCGCCACATCTTTTTGACAAATGGTATAAAGTACAAGGTATTTACATGCCAGATATGCTAAATATTTATATGCACCTTTGTATTCATATGCTTTGGCCACCATTCCAGAGGGCGTGCTTCCCTGCTGATGACGCTTGTTACAATAATAATGCATTAATTAAATTTATGACTAAACTCCTTGGGGAAGAATTGTATGTCCACTGCTCTGTTTTATCCGCATTCTGCCATATATTTCATGCTATAGCAGTCTCACATGATGATCCAGCATATGTTGTTCATTTCACTGAGGTTTCACAAAACTCAAAGAAGGTACCAATGTGAGATTTCTAAAGATAGCTACAGCATTTGACCCGGGGTTTAAGAATCTGAAGTGCCTTCCAAAATCTGAGAGGGCCAAGATGTGGATCGTGCTTTCAGAAGTCTTAAAAGAGCAAAGCTCCGCTGTGGAAACTACAGAATGCGAACTAACAAAAAAGAAAATCAATCTTCTGCTGGTGGCATCTGACTCAGATAATGAAAATGAATATGCGTCAGTCCGCACAGCTTTGGTTTATCGAGCAGAACCAGTCATCAGCATGGATGCATGTCCCTGGTGGCTGAAGCATGAAGGAATCATATGAATCTTTAGTGCATCTGGCACATAAATATCTTGCAACGCCAGCTACAACAGTGCCATGAGAATGCCTATTCTCACTTTCAGATGACATTGTAAACAAGAAGTGGGCACCATTATCTCCAGCAAATGTAAACAAACATGGTGATTGGCTGAACAAGAGTAGGATTGAGTGGACTTGCAGGATCTAAAATTTTACATTTGTTTTATTTTTGAATGCAGGTTTTTATACGTAATTCTACGTTTGTAAGTTCAACTTTCATGAAAAAGAGATTGCATGACAGTACTTAGTATTTTTCAATTCACCTAAAAAATTTTTTTTTACAGTGCAAATGCTTGTAATCAAAAATAAATATAAAGTGAGCACAGTACACTTTGTATTGTGTTGTAATTGAAATCAATATATTTGGAAATATAGAAAACATCAACAATATTTAAATGATATTCTATTATTGTTTAACAGTGTGATTAATCACAATTAATTTTTTAATTGCACGATTATTCACAATTTTTTAATCGCTTCACAGTCCTAGACCCAACACCTTTGGGTTACAGTTCTGCCATCCCAGAATTTATTGGGTTGATCCTGGCCATCATTAGTTGGCAGAGTGGGCTTCTGTTTTCCTTGCTGATTCATTAAATAGAGGATCACTCTTAGTCTTCAACCATTCTAGCAAGCATTGTCAAGCCCTGAAATCACACTGCTTCGAGGACTGCTCCAGTTTCAAAAATATTTTAGGGTATATCTTTGCGGCAGAGTTAACCCAAGCTGTTAACTGACTATTGCTCCAATGTCCTCTCCTCTCTACACCCACAAGCGAGTTTGGTGGTGCTTTCAACCTGGACTAGCTGACTCATCTGGGGTTATGAACTAGAGCCTGGGAGAGGCTTTCTCTCTGGCTGCTAAACCAACCACATTGCAATGAGAATGCAGGCTAAACCACTCACTGATCTATAGTCCTCCGGCCGCTCCCGGGAGCCCCTGATCCTTTAAATCGCCAGCCTGGGGAAGCCGGTCCGGTATGGCGTACTGGCTCTTGCTGGTAGGCCGTACAGACCGTATCGTCTTACTTTCACCTCTGGCTGTAACTTAGGAAACATAAAGGGATAATGCCAGAACCATTGGCTGTGATGACTGGGCTTGATTTCCTGCTCCTCCTACAGGACTGCTTTGACCGTAAGAGCCTAAACACACCATCACATAAGGACAAAGAATGTCTGCAGGGGTTTTAAAAGACCATTTCTCAAGGGAATGGGACAAGACCAGGCTGAAACCAAACTCAGACACTAGAACCCATGGGGATGTCTGAAGAAGTTAGGTCCACCTAGGTTGCCATTAGAGGATAGCATGACTTCAGGGAAGACAGATCGTTGTAGGCTGTTTTTATTTTTTCCCTTTTTCTCTCTAATGCTTTGTTCCATTTAGGCAGCTTTAGTGATAATTCTGCTAGAAATGACACATTCCCAAATTTAACATTCACAAACTAAATACCATTTTCCATTATCATAGCTACAATTGTTTCTCCACATGCTTAGATCAGACTGAACTTCCTGGCCTAGCAGATCTCTAACCATGCTGATAAATTATGATACCCTGGTCTAAACTCAACATCACAGCACTATTGGACCATTCTTGCCTCTTAGGGCTTGTCTACATAGTGGGGTAATACAAGGGAGTGATTTCTAAAGTGCACTAATGTGTCATGCATTAATTAATTCATGTGGATCCTGCTGGTGCTCACTAAAGGGTCTGTAGTGAATGTTAATATCATGCTCTTTGAAACAGTACTAGCATAAAATGCACTAGGAAACTAGGTTCCACCTGCAGCATCTACACAGATCAATTAATGCCTAATATGTTAATGTGCTTTAGAACTCACACCTCCATAGAGTGCATTGCCCCACTGTGTAGACAAATCCTTAGACAATCTCTAAAAAGGTAGGTTTTAGGAAGCTTTCCATCCTGATGTACCTGAGCATTCTTGGACCATCCACGTATAAAATTCAGGTAGTGGTGTGGCAGCAGGGCCCAGATGATAGTATCACACTTTTTCCAATTAACTCAGAATCTGTGTAAAAATAATTGTGCATGCGCATGCATACTGTCAATATACACACACCATAACTTAGCTACAGAGTTACAAATGACAAATCCTTAATAAAGAAATTGCCTTGATAAATGGCAAGGAAAATGAAGTGACCATTGTTGTGCCTCTTCCTTCTCACGGTTACTCATTGCTGTAACTCATTGTATTATGTCTAAATGTAGGCCCAATTCTACAATTGGATCTGAGTGGATGAGCCACTGTGCCCATATGGAGCCCTGTTGTCTGCCGTGGGACTCCAGGAGGGGTTTGCCCACACAGGTCTGCTTGCAGTGTCAAGTCTTCGTTTATGTTCTTTGGGTCATTGACTGTCCTTTATTAGTCTGTAATGTACCCAGAGCACTCTGGGTGCCATAGAAGATTATACTAGCTGTCATGAAATCAAGAGAAGGATGGAGAAGTGGTATATTTTGTTTAATAATTCAGTAATCCATGTAAATAACTCTATTCATATGTCATGCATGATATCTCCTTTTTGAATCCATTATATTAACAATGACAGTTTCTAAGTATAGTGTCATCTTGTCCAGATCAGTGTTTCCAAGTACTCTTTATTGAAGTTAGGCATTAGCCAATTCTCCCTGATTTTTCTGAACTACTTGGTAAGAGCAAATAAGAGGGTCACTTGAAAATCCTCTGATCTCTCCCACATCCTCTGCAATCTGTCAAAAATAACTTAGCCAAAGCCTTACATTTTTGGCTTGATATTTCACTGATGAATTCTGTAATTCAATTAATTTAGGCCCTAGGCTTTATCAACTCTTAAATAACTCTCATTGGACAACTTTCCATTTCAGAAGGATCATAAAATTATTCAGTGTCTCGCCTTGGAAAGATCAGCCCTGTTCTCGGAGATGTGACTTTCGACTCTACTTATGACCAAACAGATGAAGTGCTAGAACAGATTGTTCAACAAATAGATGAAATCTGCTCCGCTTACTCAGTTAAATTCCCACTGAAGTCAAGAAAATAATAGGGAGGATTCCCTAAGATTTTGGAGTGGGCATATTTGTAGAGAGTTTTGAAAACTTGTTAGGTTTTCCCCCATCAAAGAAAACCACCTTAAAGTAGTTTAGAATCTGTAGGAAAACTTCTAATATTGTACCCAGCCTATAGCACTTACTGTATAATTTCAAGTTGCAAAATAGAGATGGGCCTGCACTAAACATGAGATTTGAACAATCCTGGACTGTGTGTGTGTCGGATTTGGGTTAGAATCCAAACCGAGGTCCAATTCGGAATTTTGTAGCTGGCTTCTACCTTCATGGTAGGCTGAACCAATAATCACAATCTAAATCTCTTTCTTGGAGGGGTGTGGGTATGAGGCAGGGAGTAGGTTTCAAAATCTAGATCTGCATTTTGCAGCCTGAGTCAATCTCTTGTAGTACATACCAGATTCTTGCACCTCATAGCAAATCAGAATTCTCGGTAGGGTTGCCACCTATCTAATTGCTGGTAACTGGACCCCCCAAGGCCCCACTCCTCTTTCACTTCTTCTCCCTCCCCCTCCCCAAGGCTCTGCTCCCATCATTTGTTCCTCTTCCCCATTCCCTCGCTGGAACTTGTCCACCTCCCTCCCCCTTCCACCCCCCCCTAGCGCCATTGAGGGAAAAACCTTAATGAGTATAGTTCTCCTCTAGTCTCCCATCTTGTTTTGTAAAAACAACAAATAGGACTCCATCTTGTGTGACCTCCTTCTCGGACAGCATCCTGCCCCTCCCCTGCCTTCTTCAAATTAGAGTGGGAAATGACATGGAACGGTTGGAATCAGGTGACTGTATAGTCTGCCTAGCAACCACGGACTATTTAGGTGGCAGCCTCGCTGCTGCTCGGGTTGTCCATCCTAGTGGCAGCCAGCATCACCCATGTTACCAGCCTGTGGAAGGAGTCCTAGGTAGGCCAGGCTACCTCTGTCATACCAAGTTACATCTGTCATACACTGCATGCACGCATTTCCATTTCCACCAGCAAGTCCACATACTACCACTCAGGACAATGTACAGGAGAATAAAATAAAATAAAAAGAGGAATCAGAGAATGACCATGTTCTTCCTTACCTTAAAGAACATGCTGGCACATCAGTTCAGAGTTTGCTCACTGGTTGATTCTGGAACTGTGGAAACGTTAGGAGTGCTGATCTGAAATTTTCTTCCAGTTGTTAATGAGCACTTGCCGTACCTATCTGATGCTCGAATCAAAAGGAGACGAAAGGGTTGTAATAATAATTGATGACAATACACATTTAGGATCTGATCTAAAGCCCTTTGAACCCAATGGAATGACTCACCTTCATGCTTGTTCATTCTAGATTTTCCCAACTCCTCTTAAAGGAAGGGAAGGTTCATATCTGGGTGTATTGCAGGTAATGCTAAAGCCTTTCTCACACAGATCCTGTTCCTATCCTCCATCCTCACTAGTAATGGGTGAAAGACCATTTTCTGTCGCTGCTGAGTTTCTTGAATAATGTCAGCTGCTCTGATAAGTGAAAACAGGAGTATCAATTTCTCCAACATCTGCTGCAAAGGGCTCTTACTGAAAAGGAGAGGTTGGGATGGAGTGTACAATGTATATTTTATATATGGTAGAGTACATGTGTAGGAAATAAGATTTTTCTCTATGGCAGAAATATTATTTGTCAATGGCTCTCAACATTTTCCATGCCATGATCCCATGCTACTAGAGAAAAAACAATGGTTGGAAACCACAGATTTTAGTCACCCATCCATCTAGTCATAAAGGGGGGAAAAGTGTGTTCACAATCCCCTTAAACTTCTCGGTAGAGAACCCAGGGTTTAAGCGATGTTAAAATATTATTTGTTTAAAATTGTGTCCAAAGGGTTGAAAACATTTCCTTTTCCTGACTGTCAGGGGAATCAGTGACTTGAAAGGCATTTTTTCAAAGGAGCAGAGAACTGCACTTGTGGAGCAGAGAACACCAGGTAACTCTCGTTGGATATTTCTTCTGGTTTTCTAATTGTGCTGCCCGGAGCAAATGAAAGGAAAGCATGTTACAGTTCAATAGGTGTCCATTAGCTATTGGCTTCCCATATGAAAAACATATTTCAGCTGAAGTACCTACTTTTTATTCTACTTCTTACTATGAGAGTTTAAAAGTGCTTATGAATTGAGTTTTCATGAATTTTCATGTTGTTGTTTTGTAGATGCCACCTATACCCACACCTATTCATCTGAGAGTATTAATTTGGATGGAAAATTAACAATAACTAAAGCAGCTATTATTTCCTTTTGATTCATCCACTCTTTCCCTGCCTTCCAATTACTCTGGGATGAATTTTCTTTTTCTCCCAACATTCCTGTCTTTTTCTCAGCACATGGAAATTTGGGGAAGACATGTTTTATGCATTATTGTATGAATACCACTTGGTAAATTTCCTATATGTTCTTCTATTCCAAATGACTCTCAGTTGAAAAGTCTGCAGTATAAAGAGTTGCACAGAGGATATTCCAATTCCAAAATCAAAATGCAATGTGAGTCGAAAAGTCATGCCACTTCTTTATATAGAAGAGATGGTATTTGCTGTTTGTGTCATAAACATAATAGTGTCTATTAATTCTTCCCCTATTTAAGCAGCATGGCTTTAACTTTGCTCTACATAGTAGGCATAACAAGCAGGAAATGTCTTTGTAAGAAAACATGAAGGTCAGTTTCTCACTTGTTCAGCTCACTACATATTTGCACTAAATGTAACTAATATTCAGTAGCTGCCAGAGTCACAGTCATGTGTGGAAAAGAAATTCAGATAATCATCCCAAATCTTTTCCCTTCATTTGGGATAATTGTGCATTTTCATTTCACAGCCCATCTCCCTGATGCCTCTCATTTACTGGGGTATTTAGTATTGCAATGTTTCATTTCTGTTTCTCTTGTTAAGCAAGGATTCACAGTTTCAACCTCTTTCTCATAAATGTGTAAAGAATTAAGCTCAGAATCAAGAAATATATTCAGGCTGTCCACATGGATATCCTAATGCAGTAGACTATAATCGTGGAACACTAAAATAAACATGGTATTGTATACACTGTAATATATCTTTCCTATGAAATAATATGAGATTTCTTTCTTTAATCATACCAGCAGGTAGACAATTTGTTTAGATGCAACATTCTTGTCTGTATTCTCAGAAGCCAAAGCAAATGCACATGTTATCACTTAACTCAAATTCAAGAAGGATATAGCAGTTTTTAAAGCAGGTGAATTTGGGACAGTGTGTCATAGAAGACAGAGCTGTGGACTGGAGCTCAGGAGAGCTGAGTACTATTCCAAGTCCTGCCATTGGCCTGTTGGGTGACCATAAGCAAATCACTTAAACATCTCTGTACCTCAGTTTCTCCATCTGTAAAATGAGGCTAATGATTCTGACGTCTTTTGTAAAGTGCTTTGAGATTCATGGATGAAAAGCACCAGATGAGAGGCATTGTTGTTATTAATTATTCAAGTAAACCTGAGTGATAGCATGACTTCAGCTATTTAGTTTTCCTGTTTCTAATACAAATAAATAGATGCTGAGGTGGATTTGTCCTATGCTAGCCAGAATATGTGACCATATTGGATTTCCATATGTTCCTACAAAGAACAGTTTCTAAGCACAAACTGACTGTGAAGTGTGAGGGCTACTGACAAGATTTGCAAAGATTTAACGATGTGCTTAACTTCATGCTCTGAGAACACTCCTGTTGAGATCAATTGGACTGCACTTAGGCCCTGATCTAGCAAGCCACTTAAGCATCTGCTTAAAGTGAAGCATGTGAATAGTCCCATGGAAGCCAGTACACATTACTTCTATGCTTAAAATTGAGCAGATGCTTAAGTAGCTTTCTTGCATTGGGGTCGCTGTGCATAAAATTAACCACAGACATTAGACTTTGCAGGAGTGGAGATCTATGAAGGGCAGTAGAAAAAGCTGCAGTGTTGAATAAAGCAAGCTGAAGATAAAATACCTCTATTTCAATTTCAAAGTACATTTCCTGACACTTAAATGTAGTTTAACCCTCATAAAATTTGAAAAATGTTTTATAAATTGATCTCTGTTTGCTATTATATTAGCTCAGTTAAGCCGAATAGAAGTAGTAACTTATATTGCAGTAAGATCTAACCTTCGCCAGTAGAGATTGGGGCCCCATTGTGCTAGGTGCTCTGACAGGGTGTATCAGGTCCTTTGAGGCCCCTTGCTGGAGGCCTCACAATCCTAACACACCCCACCCTCAGAAAAGGAGCAGTGAAGGTGGGTCCTCCAGGCCTGCCTAGAGAGGTTGCAGAGAAGCAGCCAATCAGAGTGCTGCAAGCCCAGTTAAAAGGATCTGCAGGACCTCAGCAGATCAGCTGATGGTTGAGATCAGAAGAGTGAGGAAGACTGTGAAACTCTCTGGGTGAGGTGGCTTGGGAGAGACCCTGCTTAAGCAGCGAACAGAGAACTTCAGGCCTAAGATAAGATGAAGAGGAAGGGGCTATGTGGGAAGTGGCCCAGGGAATAGCAGCAGCAATGGACTAAGGGAAGCAGCACATGGCTGCTATGTGTAGGGTCCTTGGGTTGGGACCTGGGGTAGTGGGTGGGCCCGGATCCCCTCACTGGCAGGGTGACCTAAGCCCTAAGAAGGGCAGAACTTAGTCTCCAGGGGAAAATCCCTGGGGGCACTGCTCTATAACAGGGCAGACACGGACTTAAAGCTATCTCAGATGGGACTGAGAAATGAGCCCAAAGAAAGGGCTAAGGATACGAACAAGGGAACAGTGACAGGCCGTGTTGGATTGTTAGTACCTTGGAAGGGGTTTGTTTGTTCATGCATGTTCACTGTATATCAGTTGGCAGGAGGGCTGAGCCACTGAAGAGCCACCTGATGAGGGTAACAGCCAGCAGGGGGCACCAGGAGCACAGAAAGAGTGAGAGAGAGCCAGAGAGTGCAGGTTTGACTGACAGGAGGTGCTCACAAGAGCTGACTGTCCCCTATCACAGTGCTGCCCATAGAAAGAGACAGCCCTTGCCCTGGAAAGCTTACAATCTTGGTAGAGAATCCAAGCAGGCAGAGTAAGGATTATTCTGCCTGTAAAAAGTCGGGAACTGAGCACAGAGATTAAATACATTCCCCAAGATCACATGGAAAATTTGTTGCAGAGTCAGGAACCGAACCAAATCTCCTGAGTCCCAGCTCAGTGTTTTAACAAGACCATCCTTCCTCTATTTTATCTGGAAATGAAAAGACAGGAAAATGTTCTAAATAAACTAGAAAACTACTAGGATGCACCATGGCCTGTCCATAAATACAATTACTATTTTTTAAAAAAAAAAAACCTACAACCCTTGCTGGAATTATTTTGAATGCCAATTACAAGCTTGTAAAATGCTGGAACATTGGATAGCATCAGATTAGCATACAGCTGAGCAGTCTCAAGGCTAGGGCAATGTGGAATTCCTCGATTTAACTTCTCAAAAACATACACTGTCGAACGGTAACAGATTCAGAATTATTACCCAAAATTTCTGAATTTACCTTTCTTTTGCTAAATTATATTAGCACCCACTGCAGTAAGTAATAAGCAGATTTTTTCCTCTTTTTTAAGATGCACAAAAAGAAAATAGATGCTTGGCTGTAGGGTATTGACTTCTGATTCTTCTTAGACCAGATTTTTGGGGCAGATGGTGGATTTACTGTTTGGAGTGTTTAGCTATTGTTGACTGGCACAAGTCAATAAAGCCAAATTGATTTACACCAGTTGATGCTGTGCTGGTAAATGTTTTGAAGTGAACATCCTCAAAATAAACATCATGTATCATTAAGGCAGAGCCCCATGCGGGGCACAGAGGGGCAGCCTACCACTGCCAGTCGGCACTCTGCCCCTAAAGCTCTGGGCAGTAGAGCCTAGCTGAACCTTGTTAAAAGGTACAGCACTTTCCTCTATCCCACTAACTCGGCAGTGGTTCTCCTGTTCTGGGTGGAAGTGGAGCACGGAGTCACCCATGCCCCTTTCTAAATGGTAGTGCTGGTCTCATGCAGTCCTTATGTAACAACTGCTATCTTGGCCAGCACCAGGGGTTAAACTGGGGAGCTGTTCAACTAGAAGCAAGAGTGTCTCTAGCTTTGGCTAAAGATTCAGGCTCTCAAGCTGTGAGCCGGAACAGACCAGTGTCCTCTGTGGACTAGGCACAGAGTAGCAAATGCATAACAAGCTCTGATCCTGAACAGTGGGTTACACTTGTGCCTCCTGTACTAAAGGGTTGTGATTGTGCCAGACTCAAGGCAGAGGCACAAGTATCTCTATGCATCCTGTCCCCCAAGGTTTGCCCATCCACCCAGAGCTGGACACAGTCTCTGAAGGAAAATCAAAAACTTCCCGTGAGGTTTTCCCACTTGAAATGTGACTGTCCTGCCCTCCCCAAGCTTGGTGTGACTTGTCAAATTTGTACTTACTTGTCTGCATACTCCCACTGTAAGCCTCTCTCCTTTAGAAGTGACGAATAAGCAAGGTACAATAGTTGTCACAATCCAGTCGTGTATGGATTAAATAGGACTGCTGGAACAAAGAGTGTCTCATTTTCAAGGTCCTTTCTTATAGTAAATCTAAGCAAACATGAATTAGATTTCCCTATGGTGAAGCTGCAAACAGAGATATGCTTTTTCATGCTCCTTTTCTTTTGTTCCTTCAGAGTGCACCTGGATTTTATTATTTAACAGGCTATTCATGATAACCCAATAAAAAGTTAATGTAATTTATTTCCCTTGTCTTATCCTGGATGGTGAAGTGACTAATGTGTACAGTACTATATGTATCTCTAGAGCTCTTAAAAGACTTCCTGTATGCAATTGCCATGACATAGGGGGCTGAAATCTCCATTACACATTGTTGGCTGTGATGTGACGAATCCGGCAAAGCAAATTCATCTAAGCAGCCTCTGTGGTCATGCCTAGTTTGATGACATAGGGTAGAATTAAGCCCTGGTATAAAGGGAACAACTTCACCTGGGTCATATTCATAGGTACTGTAAGTAATGGTGTCAGTTACATACTCCCCATTACTCAGGGCAAATTTAAAAATGACAATCTGTCTTTGAAAACGTGAAAATCCTGAAGTCATTGATAATTGTATTGGTACAGAATAGAAGTCAACCTTTTCAGGAGTTAAAAAGGCATCCAACTTCAATACTGTTCATTGGTGACGTTTCCTCTTTTGCATTTTCATCTGATAGTAGCTACGGATTAAAGTGAACTTGCAGAAAGATGTCAATTCTGGTTGCTTTTATCTTCTTTGAAATGATGGCTTCTTTTCCTCAGAAGCGGGTCTGTAGCATACAAATTAATATATCACATTTTGCCAGGAAACCACATAATGGTTGTCACCATGGTATTTCACTAGCTTAGGTGTCTCTTCCCGTCGTTCAGTCTCCCTGTTATACTAGGGCATTGGCCAATGCCATTATACAGAAAGAATTCATCAATACAGAGCCTCCTACCAGCATCTGAACTATTTTTAAACGAAAGCAAGAAATATTTATGGTGCCGAATGAAGCTCTTCATTGACTGCACGTAGCAAGGGCAAAACCAGAAATTAGTAGTCTGTATTTATCCTTAATTCAGGGGTTTTTTGGTGAAAATTTGTTTCATTTGGGATCCACCCAACACCCACCCTCACCCTAAATTATATTTTTAAATTAAAAATAAAATAAAGGGAATCTATGCCACTCTAAAAAATGTAGAAAATACCAAGAAACACATCCAGGGCAACATTTTCAAAAGTACACAGCTTTGACTTATATCTGTTCCCATTGGGGCAGGTCATTGATGACCATTTACACCAGCTAAGGATCTGCCCCATTGACTTCAATAACAAGTTAGGCCCCCATTGAGCCCTTTTGCAAATCCCATCCATGAAGAGACTCAGTTTTCCTCTGCCATCTAATTCTTCTTCATTCACTGTTCGACCAGGTGACTTACACTGCCTACCCAACTTTAACTTTATCCTTCTGTCCTACTGTCTAATGAAAATGTACTGACTTGTATATGATTAACGATGAGCTCAGAAAAATGTACTTACAGAGCTCATTCAGTTGTGTCAAAATTCGGTGTGTGTTTTCTCAGAGTGTGATGTGTTGGTGAAACAGATGGATCTTTTTACGAATAGAAATGAAATGATCTGTTTGTGTTGCTGCTATCGGGTTACAGAAGTGTAGTGTAGAGTGTTTGAGGTTGTATTTAACTCTATTATGTGTATGTGCATTAACTTTATTGTATGTGGCAGCATACAGAGGTGTTTTCTGTAGTCAGTGGTATCGTTATATATGTTACTGCATTGGATATTGAATCCTTGAATTGAAAAATGACTTTGACAACCTCTTAACATTTTGGAGGTGAGAAGGGGGCAGTGCAAGTCAAGTGGCTTGTGTAGGAGAGTATTAGCTGGATTGCAGTATGTGATGAGGCATGCAGGTTCCTATTGCCCGGGGGGGGGATAGTGAGGGACTGTGGACCCAATTTGTCCCGCCCCAGTACATGGGCAGCATATGCCAAAGGTGGAGAAGAGACTTAGAAGAAGAAGGCCCAGTTGTGTTTGGAGATGACCAGAAAGGACAGCAGTGCTCTGTTTCCCTCTCGGTGAGGGAAGCCTGATTTCAGCCTACAGCTGGAGACATCTTGCTGCCTAGATTAGCCTCATGGTGGATGGGCCCACTGGGCCCACAGAGACCAACCAAAAGGACTGGCTACCTGAAGACAATCCCTGAGTGGAAGGGTGGGGCCTTGCTGAAGACATCTCTGACAACTCTGCTTTTGAGTTTGTAGCATTCCTTTATTTTTGGACTCTAGTGTCCTGAAAGGAATGGGATTCAGGCATACCTTAGCCAGATGGCTATGCACTATTGCACCAGGTTCTGTGTAAAGTGGCAACCAACCATTGGGACCCCACAACAGCGAAGAAGCTGGGCTATAAGGGGGTGCCACCCTGTCACACAAAGGAACATTTGCAGATGTAAGGGCTAGGTCCTCAGTCATGTAGTCAGCCTGCTGAGAATACCCTAGTGTATATTAGGGATGGGATGTGGTATGCAAAATTTTCAGGTGATCAGTATTTTGAGGTTGGAGAGGAAGAGGAAAATATAGGTGAAGATTTATAATGGAAAGTTGGCTGTAACTATGAAGTGGCATAATATGGTATTGCAGACTACACAGTGAGCAATTAATCACAGTGGAAAGTAATATGTTCTCAAATTTCAGGGCATTCACTGATTATAACCCTGGTAATTAATGGAGATGTAATTAGTAAGGAAAATATTAGCTGTTGGTTTCCATAGGCGTTATGTTATGACTTGCAAATTTGCCACAAAGTGACATGTCACTTGTATAGAGGAATTTCTGAATTTTCACCTCATGATTTTATGCTTCTGGCAGGATGGCTTATTAGCTGCACACCCTTCTGTGGCCTGCTGGTGTGACTGACTGCATGCCCTACTGCAGTTTGCAGGTGTGTAGGAATTGACTTCCTTTTGGCCAAGAGAGCCTAGACTAACGTGGCCTTTGTGCTGTTGTTAAGGTGTCTGCATTTCTATGAAAGAGTTCCATATTGGCTGATCATTCTTTATATTCACACAAAAAAGAGCACAAATCGAACATACGTCAATGCTTCGTGAGTCCTGTGTCCAGTACTGCCACAAAACAGCTCTGTCTAACTACACTCTTTGACTATTACTGCAATTCCAGGTTTTAAACAGCACGTTTTTGCAACTTACCGCTCTGCCTTTTTCTAGGATAGGTTTATTTAACAGTAGAGTACTGGAAATGTCTCACCAAAGAGAATTCATTCTGATGTTTCTGACACTCGTGATGAGCTAAGAAAATTTACCTCCACATGGCCTGCTGTCATGGCCAGTGCTCACTGTTGGTTGAAAATTTGTTTGCTTTTTGTTTATTTGTTTGTTCTTGATCTAATATGGCATGAAATGTCTGTTTCTATTACAAAATAAAGAAATGCCTGTGGTGTGAAAGGTGATTACATGCTGGGGTTTTCTTTATAGCACTGATGTCTCGAAAGGGGCGACTTGCAACGATCTCTTTTACTGCCCCCAATGGAACCATCACTGCATCTTAATTCAAAGACACTGGGTGTTGGTGCTGAAGGATCTGTGGGTGGGAAGAAAGGCAGACCTCTAAGCACACCTTGGCTTACTCCGTCATCTACGGTGAGAAGATTACAAAGCCCAACTCTCAGCAAAGTAGTGAAGTAATGTGGAATTTATATGGAAATGATGATTTCTGGTTGCTTTGGGCTAGCATGCAAAAAAATATCACACAGTATATCTTGGGGGGAAAAAATACTGTCAGCACTCTACAGAATCTATTACTATTTGAATGATAGTCTTTGACATGCAGTTGTAGTGAGTTATATACTGCCATCCGTTGGAGAAAGAAGCACTCCCACAGGAACCAAGATGCAGTACATAACTTACCTACTTGATTCTGTGGAAACACTTCTGGTTTTACAACTGTACGAGTGTCTTAGCTGCATTGTGAAGCGTGCGGCCACAGTTTTCTGCAATGTTAAAATGAACGTCTTTATCTGAACTTTTTGAAAACACTTGATCTTCCCTTAGCACTTCAGATGATTGTCTGTCACAGAGGTCTGCCCAGCTGAGTGGCTCAGGAATGATGGAGTGTACCATAGGCCCCATGTCTAGAGCATGTGGTATTAAAAGAATGTGGCATTTTCCATTATGGTCCTGATACAAAGCTCAATGAAACCAATGGGTGTCTATCAAATGACTGCAGTAGGCCTTTTTTTTCAGGCTGTATGACCCAGATTCTCAAAGACATTTAGGCATCTGCTTGCAATTAAATCAATGGGTATTGCATGTCTAACTGTCTTTGAGGACTTGAACCATAAATTTCCCTTGATTTCATTGTGAGTTAGGTGCCAAAATACTTTTTATGTTCTTATGTTTTAGCACAGTCCTGGGTATTGATCAGTGGTTCTCAAACTTTTGTACTGGTGACCCCTTTCACATAGCAAGCTTCTGAGTGCACACACACCCCTTACACATTAAAAACACTTTTTTATATACAGCGGACCCTCTCTAGAATGTGCATCTATATAGCATGAATTTGCTTATAGTGCGGGACCGCACATGGATCCCAAATTTAATTCCTTTCACTGGAATCCATGGTAACACAGTCCCCACTATAACGCAGTCCCTGTGTTAACGCAGGACCATGCATGGATTTAAAACCTTGCATTCTAGTGAGAGTCTGCTGTATTTAATACCATTATAAATGCTGGAGGCAAAACAGGGTTTGGGGTGGGAGCTGACAACTCGCAACCCCACCTCCTTGCAATAAACTCATGACCCCGTGAGTGTTCCCGACCTCCAGTTTGAGAACCCTTGCTATTGATGGATTGAGTTTTAGTGAAGTATGCCTGGTTGGGAATGGTAAGCTACTGAAACTGCTCCTTTAAATACAAATCCTTTTATAAATCGTACTGCCAATCACATACCATGTCTTAAAGTTATTGAAAATAAAGAATACAGATCACAGAAGCTTTCAGATGATTGAAAGACATTACTGTAAAATTATTAACATGCAACTCTCTAAACATAACATATATCTGAATTTGTCTGCAGCATCACATACGAGCCCTATTTGTCTACAATAAGGCTGTGTGAGAAGGGATTTGCAGCCTAGACAGCATATTTCAACACAAGTTGTTAGATATTCTACACCACCACCATGGAATCTTGCAATGTGTAGTGTACTCAAATACATAAGAGGGTGTACACTTTATTGCTATGGGGAAATGTTTGAGTTGTTCTTCATATATATATTCTGTTTTATTAAGGACTTCTGGGGAATAGTGAGCAAAAAAGTACTTTAAATAATTGAAGATATGTCAGCAAGAGCTGTGCAAACTCTTCCCAACAAAACCTGAAGGCAGGGGAAAAAAACTCTGTCAGGTCCAAACATGGAAATAAAACCAATCAAGGTTTGTCAGACTTTTTGGGCCAATAAACCTTTCACTGAACATTGAAGGAAACTGCTGCAGGATAGGCACCAGGATAGGGTTGGAGGGGAAGAGAATGGTTGTGATAATTGGGCCTACACATTTACCCTAACTGTGAGCCCAGCTGTAAAAAGTGAGTGTAACTTCATAAAATGTCACAATACCCTATAACCAATGTTGATTGAGAAAGGTGCAAATAAGACACAGACTGAATTAATCCAAAGAGAAAAAGCCTCTTGACACAACTCAAGAAGTATGTTAAGATCATGGCTGGCAAAGAAGAAAAAAGTGGGACTTAAAAAGAGCGAGAGAGATTTTGGGAGAAAAATTGTCTAC
Organism: Chelonoidis abingdonii; assembly: GCF_003597395.2. Lineage (NCBI taxonomy): Eukaryota > Metazoa > Chordata > Testudines > Testudinidae > Chelonoidis > Chelonoidis abingdonii. Next base: position 98,230,633 of record NC_133776.1, on the reverse strand, counting down.
TGGAGTGAGCTACATCATCATGGGTGCCACCCCCACCATCTCCTGGGGACCGAGGTCTTTGTGGTCCTGATCCTGAGTGGTGTCCTGATCAGACTGGGCTGGAGAAAGGGACCCAGATGATATTGTCACTTCTAACAACTCTGGGTGTCTCTCAACCACCACCTGGGATGTGAGACATTTTCTTTCTTCCCCCTAAGTGTATCCTTTTCTTTCAGTAACTTATTTCTTCTCTTTCCTATCTCTCTCCTTTTTTCCTTCTGTCCAATAAGAGTCTGGGTTAGCCAGACAAGACTGTATATTTTGAAACGTTGCTGGAGCCTGTGACAGAAAGAAGCAGCTAAAAGTAATGCCCCAACCAGCCTGACGCTGTACAAGTTTCCCAGGTCTCAGAGTGGCTGATAAGCCTATGTGCCAGGTCTGTTTTTCCAGTGGTGAGGTTGCAAGTCAAATTCAACACCAGAGACAGACCCTGGGGTTTTTGTCTTTGCTGTTCTGTGTTTGTATTATTTTGACTTCTGGGAAATGGGATCAGATTTTAACAGCACTAACATCAGCATCAGCTCATGTTGACTAATTTTTTCTCTTTTCCCCAAATAAGACAGTTATGGCGTCTTTGATTCCATCTACAAGACTATCAGACAAGGGGTGGGACTGGCTCAGACAAGGGGTGGGGGGGCAGCCTCCCAGAGTTTCTCCCTCTGGCAGGAAGATCCGCACCTGGAATCCGGTCAGCTATTGTGCTCCTGGTGGTGAGCGGGGAGCCCGGGTGGCACCCCAAGCCAAGAGCCTGGGGGACAGCCTGGCTTGGAGTGGAGACCCAGCAGCAGCCCAGCTCAGGAGCTAGGAGCCAGCTTTCTTGTCAATTTAAATTGATAAGACAGCTAACAGCTGATGTAAGGAATGCAATATCTACACGGACACTGCATCATCTTCACTACACCAACATAAGCCCTACGCCTCTTGTGGAGGTGGAGTTATGATGTCGATGTCGTAGGGCACTTACATTGGTGGGAGCAAGGCTGTAGTTTGGACACTGGCATGGTTAGGTCAACATAAGCTGCCTTACGTCAACCTGACTGTGTAGTGTAGACCAAGCCTTACTTAATCCTTTACATGTCAAATGCTTTAATTGTTTTGCCTGCTTTTCTGTACCTTTAATAACAGATTTTAAAGGATTTTTAATGCTGCGTTTGCCATGGTACTAAGCAAGCTGAGGTCTCTGTATATCAAATCCCAAACCTTATTTAAGGCTGGACAGTGACAGGATCAGGTGGGTTTTGTTAATACCTTTGACTCTGGGTCCATATTTTCCATCTAAATTAGTACAACAGAGGTTACAAGGAATGGAGTGATTTGTTCAAAGCTACATAACACACCAGTAGCAAATCCAGGAATTAAACCGAGCTGTCCTGTCTCTCAGCTCAGTGCTCTAGCCACTGGACAATGCTACCACCATTTTTTAATTTTGGTTTCATAATGAAACTCTGCAGTTAGTACACATCCTTCCAGAGAAGGCATCTAATGTCATGATCATAGAAAGACGTGGTGAAAACAAAATATTTTGGAAATGTAAGAATAGGTGCTGCAATAACCTGAGTAGCAAACTAAAGGATGTACAGTGTTATGAGTATTAATATGCTAAAATAACACTCAACCAGAATGCTTCTGATTCATATTTGGAATGGGCAAATTGTATGAGACATGTTGGTGAAGAGACAAGCATATCAGAACACTGTAGGGATATTCACTAGCGATTTATCTCCATTCCTTTCAACTCTCATTATTTAGAATGAGATTTACTCTTTTGCTTAACATGGAATTCAGACTCGCTAAACTGAGAGTCCTTGTAGAAAGCATTAACAGGCCTATTTTGCATTCACTGTCATCTTTTATAGCATTGGCATACATCACACTAGAAGAAATGAAAATAGTTTTGTAGCTAGAACCCTCTTCCTAGAGAAGGACAAGCAGTGTGATGTTTGGATTGTGGCAAAGAGTGTATTCTAAAGGGTGAGGTACTGTAATCTTCCATTAAAGAAACACACCAAAAGATGTCAAATGCTGCTTTCTTTGTAATCTAGGAAAACAGCAAAGTCAAATGGTCTCTTACTAAAAATATGTAGGAGAAAATGAAGACTTTCCTCATTTCTCAAATCAGATTCCTAAAACGGTGAGGAAAATGTTCGGGTCTGACAGCTGTCTTGTGAACGATAACCCCAATATTAACAGTAGCTGCAAAGCTTATATGCTATATAGAGCCCTATATATGAATGGTAATCTTGTCTCAGGTAATAGCTTTTCAATTGTGTAGTGTCCAGATAGTTTAGTGCCATGAATTTAGGCACATAAAAGTACCTCACATGAACTATGGAAACATTATAATCGGATACTGTGAGAGTAGGGAATGTAGACAAGGAGTGGAATGAACATTAGGGAACAGAAAACTTATGCTTTGAATATACATGGCATACATTGGACTTGTCCCTGTCTCCATGGTAGTCATGTCAGTGGGAGTTTTGTTATGATTTCAATGGGGCCAGGATTTCACTCCCTGTTTCTAGGAGTCAGTGATATGCCAATGGCGGATTAACCAGTGCAAAGAGAATCCTGCACCGGCCAGTTAAGCAGACTTTACATTTCATTTTGTCACTGGAGCAGCACAAATCAACGTTAATGGGCCAGAAAATCTAGCTTACTATTTTCAGTAAAGATTAAGTGTGTATGTACATGGAGGCAATAAACTGATTATGGGCCAAATCTTGCATTCAGTTACAGAAGTGTAAATCTAAAGTAACTCCGCTGATACCAGTGAAATTGTCCAGATTTATACAAGTGTAACTAAAAGAAGAATTGGGCCCTGTATTCAGAACACACAGGATTGGTAATTCCCATAGTTCACCTACAGAAAGTTCAGTGAACAAAGTGCTTGTATTGCATGGACAACTTTAAGTAGTGAATATGGTAATACCATCTAATTGTAAAGCAAGATAATGAAATATGTTGTCATATGTTGCTGCAAAATCAAATACCAGTCCCTGATGAATGACCATGCCTTTATCCTACATAAAGATAAATGATCCATTCTAAAAATGGATCATTTTCAGATTAATGAGTAAATTACTGTGCATTAGAAATAGATACAACTTGACTCAGCTCAGTAGCAGTAATATAAATATTCACAAATGTAGTCACAATGTTTTGATCTTTATTCTTTCTTTCTGTAACTCTTTTGCTCTATTCCTATGGGGCAGGTTTAAAACTATCTCTAAGGAATGGCAAGAAAATAAACACTAGGGGCCAAGATATGCAATCGTTACTCTGGCAAAATTCCCACAGACCGAGGGAGCCAGAATTAGCTAATGGTTAGCAGCATTGTAACCCAAAGAGTTCAAGAATCATGAGTCAAGCTTCCCAAATCATGAAATTGGTTAAAAAATAATGAGATTTTAAAAAAAATCTAATATATTTGGGTTCTTTTAATTTGTCTTCTGGTGTTTGAGCCTTTAAGATTTTTGATTTCAAGCTTTTCTTGACTACCCTGAGGGCTATGTCTATAAAGTTTTTTAAAGGTAAGTTGAGATTCGCACAGAGCCTCAATACTTAGAATCATGTGCTTAATAATCATGTGCACCTCACAAAAATTCAGATGCTGGGATGAAACGGTTTTCTGAGAGCTGAGTTCTGTTCTCAGATCTCTTGCTAACTCATTACATTATCTGGGCAAATATTTACACATGAGCAAAATGTGTGCAACAAATCTTCCTCACCTTTATAACACACTTCAGTGTCCTGATTAGAAAGCTGCTATGCAAGGCATGCTTACATGATAAGACTCTCATGGACTTCAGTAATGGCAGATCTAGTCCCCAAGTGAGAAGCATTGTTAGTTTATAGGAGTTTAGGTAAGGATTTCATAATCAGTTCCCAGAATCAGCACCAACTTAACAATGCAATCTACTCACATACCAGTGAGGAAGGGAGAAGTCCCTGTACAGGAATTTAATTTCCCCTAACAACTAGGCTTGCTGTGAAGCATGTAGATTTATATCTGTCAAGCATCCAACAAATTTTAAATTATCATCTATCTGTTTGAAAATATGTCAATTCAAGGAAACCCAGCCATACTCCCTTAATAAATGTGTTTTAGAGTGAAATTAAATTGCTATTATTAGTTAATTTAAAGCTGCAATGAGGAAAAAAAGCAAACTAATGATCTGTTTAGTTTAGGGTGGCGGGGTATTTCCTAATAAATGGTTTTATTAAAACTGATACCCAGGAACTAATACAAAAGTGATAATTTCTAGGATTTCTGTTCCGTTGTTAAAAGGCAATCAGTAATGCCAACAAATTTGCCATGTGATGACATTAATGTGACCTCTGAGAATTGAGTTTGTGATTCTTTGGCCAGTTCCTAGAGGACAAGGCCCCAACTCAGCCTGTGAAATAGCTGCTTTGTGCCTCCTCAACAGTGCAAATCGGCCAGAAAACTTTGCAAGACAAATCCTTTGGGGATGCAGTGCCATTTTATTAGTGGCACTATGCCACATCACAGAGGTATGGCTAGGAAAAGAGTAGTGAGGGCACTGCTGTACTCCAGCAATTCTCAATTGCTGGCATGATCCCTTGTGGGGCAACTGAGTGCAACCTAGACTGGAGCAACCCTGTGTCTGCTCTAATTTGCCCCAGGAGCTAAACTCATGTTTTGCTAGCCCCAGGATTTGTGGAACTGAAAAAAAAAACCCTTTTGTGCCATCCTCTCTAGTCTATACCTAACGTCATGTGGGTGAATCAGGGAATCTGAGCCCATGTGTTCATGTCACAGATGGCAGAATTAACAGATATTTTCCAGGGTTGGAAGTGAGACACATCAGCTACTCAGAGTGATGAAGCTTGCACTGATGAACGTACTATCAATTTTCTGTGGCTAAACAGAACTTCATTCTCCAGGGCTAATAAGCACTAAGTTCTGAGTTAAACGAAGGTATCCTAGTAAACGCTGAATTTATTTTACAGCACTCAGATAATCTTGCATTTCAATTCATAAAAGTGTGAAACAGGTTCGATCTATTGAAGGCAATGAGTGTTTTGCCTGAGCAAGGACTATAAAATGAGAACCAAAGGATAAAAAGTCCAGTCCCTGCATGTGGCCTACATTTCAAATCTATAGTTCTAACACCAAGTCAGATATTACCCCCCAGTACAGTACGCACTAGTAAAGTAAAAATCTGCAAGTAAACATTGTGAGCTTGATCCTTCTTTTCTAAGATGTATAGTGCCCACCACTCAAATCCTGGGAAATGTATTTTGTAGGCAAGCACAGTAGTGAATTTCTCTACATAGTGGGAGGCAGGTTCAAGACTTGTTTGGATTAGGCCTGAAAATAAATGATTTGCTGTACTTTTGCCAGTTTGAGAAAGACTCCTAACAAGAGCTGGTTGGAAAAATTCTAACAAAATGTTTTTTCCATCAGATTTGGTGCTTTGTTGCAATCTAAATGTATCATGGCAAGAGTGTGAGATCAGAAAAGTTTTGATGTAAACCTGTCAGCTAGCCTCCTCAACAGCACCCCTGGCATCCAAGCTGCCATATCCTCAGCAGACCACCTGGTGGCTGATGGGGAGATAGGAGCCTGTGAGTCCTGGCTCCCACACTCCCAAGTTCCTTGGCAGCTTGTCCCCCACAGCCCTGGGGCAACCCCACGGGCAAATTGCCTCAGAGTCAGGGACTTTATTGCTTCCAGGATCTGTGGTCCCAAGGCAGCCTACCAGGCAATTTACCCTCAAGCCGGGACTCCATTCCTCTTCACTGAGAATCTCAAAGTTTCTTGGCTTTTGTACCAAATTGAAAGGAAACCAAAATGCAAAATATTAAAATCCTTGATAGAACAGAATCCTTATTCCTCCCAGCTTTATGCCTGACTCTTTCTTAGTAAATCTCTCTCTCTCCTCACAAGGCTCGAGGAGAAGCCAAAAAGTTCCTACACCACATCCCGTTGTGGAAGATTAGCATGTCCTCTCCCAAACTCTTGATCTGCCAGATAATCACACTTTGTTGGACTATAGTTAATTCATAGACTAGAAGTGTTTTAGAAACTGCAGAGTATTTTAATGTTGTTTGGGGCTTTCATTTGGCAGTACGAACTGAAATCCACATTAAAAATTCAACTGCTGAAGAGAATTACTGTAATAATTATCTAAATTAGTTTATTAGAGCAGTGAGGAACTATATATATATGTGCAGAAAAGAAGTATTATAGTCTCTGAAGAATGCTTGTAGTTTTCATTAATATTAATAGGTGTTTCATGGAGAGCACAGATCCTATTGTAATGGCGCTTGGAATGCACGTAGAACTTTGCATGTCAACATCATACAAAGTTTTAGGATTTTGTCACAGTTACAAATATAGCTGCATCTCTGTTCCTTTCTGGTCTCTGAAGTCATCCCCCTCATACCCTTACCAGTCTTGGGGTTGAACTTTTGAGACGAGGACTTGCACTACAGTATCCTGTGTATTAACCATCATTATCCAGCAGTCTGACTGGGATCAGTCATCTATGAGTCTGCCTTTTGGGAGCTTGTGACCCGTGATATAGTGTTCAGCAGTGTTCATAAAACAGAAATATGTGACACAATGCAATGTACTGATCTTACTGCCTCTCTGCTGTTTGATCAAATCATTTAAATAGCCTTGGCAGTATTATGTTGCATGTAAGGTAAATACATTGTGAACTTTATCTTTCTGTTCTGTACACCAGAACTCAGGTGTTCAGATACTACAGGGATGAGTGAGATATAAAACCTAGAGTCTAGACCTGTCTAGGTCCTAGACAGATGGTCAAATGATGGTAAAAATATAATCTTGATCCTGGCATTAAAAATGTTCAACAGTAGGGATCAATCTAGATTTCATAAAACATCACAGTGGAACATCCTTTATGTAGAACAGGTTTGGATTTCCTAGTGACTCACGTGCTACTCAAAATGAAACTTGCAGTTATGATAAGCAGTGGCGCAACAGATACACACAAATTTGAAAAGACAAGGATTTACTGAATTAATCACTTCTCCTGGGTGCTTTTGATGCAGAAATAGACAGCCTTTTATTATCTCCAACAAGCCAAGAGACTGAACTCATTTATATTAGGTGGAGATATAACCACCGTTATCTGTGCATCAGTCTTCGTCAGGTTACATGGTTGCTACATGGTCTACCAAGGACTGACTCTGAAGACTACTCAGCAACTACAGCTGGCAGAGAATCAGTAGGTGGACCACATATCTCACCATTGTTCTCGGTCCTGCCCTGTGTACCCTGCAAGTTGGGCCTATTCCAACTTTATCTTTAAAGCTGTAACTGCACCAGGATCTGACTGCCTGTGACCACTGCATGCTTTATATCTCACCACATCAGCTACACGCTAAGGGAGCTACAGTAAGGGAGGAAACTCAGGTTTGTCCACATAAGAATTGAGGTCAGAGGCTTGGGACTTGGAAGGAGAATGTGGCTGATGTCCAACTTCAGATACAACCATTCAGGATCTGTTGCATCTGAAATCTGAGCTGCTCGCTAGACTGGTAAGAAATACACAAATGAAAACAAGGAACAACTTGCACATGGGGCTCCACAACCAGAGCTGGTGTGTGTGTGTGTGTAATCAGTGAAGTCTGGTTTAGTATTATGCCTAAGCATATGGATGTAGACATTTGCTCTAATGGATAATCCTGCCACAGTTTTCTGAGAGAGAGAGAGGGGGAGAGAAAAAGGGAGGACCTAATAATGCTGCATGCCATTGTATCTGCAGAAAACTCATATGGACCTCCATAACATGCATTCTGTGTATTTACTAAGCCATCCCTTCCTTCCAGCAATGAGCTTGTATAAGGTCTTCTGGCAGAATTATTTGATGGGGCAGAATATAACCCAGAAATTATCCCCCACTCTATATGCAGAATTGGACAAAGATGTTGGCCTGCCTTTTGAATTTGTGGGTGCTTGGGGAGAATATGCTAATTAGGAGTGCTGATCATCTACAGTCTAAAATACAAATCATGCAACATCTTGTTTTCTAAAATACAGTTAAAATACAGAAAACTATTATTTGAAAGGGCATTTTAATTAGGGAAGAAAATGTTAAGAGAGCTAATAAAAAGGTACCTAGCTGCCAAGAATTCATTACATTTGACATTATTCTTTATTATACAGCAAATGACTAGCTAGAAGATGAAACAATATATGGGGTGGGGGAGGTTTGATAAAAATAAAGACATCAGTGTTATATGCTGAGCAGTGAATAAAAACACTATTGAATTTAACAAAGAAAGTGAATCTTGAGTCTGCATATTTGACAATAACCTTAACTTTGAGGGTATTACTTGATACTGGAGGCTAGCAAGACAAATCAATAATTACAAGAATAAAAGAAGGTTCATTAGATTTTTATTACCAAAATTTTCTCTCTTATGGCATGGCATCAAAATGTCACCTGATGCACAGTGCTTGCCTTAAAATGAGTGGATATAAATGTCTAATAGCGGCTACTGTCAAAAACCGGTCAAAACATGATTAAGATCCATTACTTGGACTCAAGGCATTTTTCTGACATCTGTCCTCTCTGCTATATGTAAAAGATTTGTCTGCATAATGGTGAGATTGTTCTATCCATTAATATTTACAGCTAAAAGAGAGTCCTTGCCTTGCTTTTAAACCAGATCCATTTTTACTCTGCAGTCATTCCGGTTCTATATGACAAGAGATAGGAAGTATATTCATACGTGCTTTTTTGATAATGCTGTTAAACACTATGCACCATGTATTTGATTTCTGATTATGCCTCATGTCGAGAAATAATGATCTCTAGAATCTCAAGACTAAAAACTAGGCTGATATTCTTAATTATAATTTATTTTATTTTTTTTTTGTTAAGTAGGAAATTCTATTTTTTGAAGAGGACTTTTCTGTTTTTAACCATTGTTTCTTTGGACCAATGTAACATCCTATAAATGTCTGGATTTCTTAATCATCCTAATTTTTAAATGTTGGTGCTACTAGAACTAATGCACCTTATAGACTGACAGAGGTTTTGGAGCATGAGCTTTCGTGGGTGAATACCCATTTCGTCGAATACATGTAGTGGAAATTTCCAGGGGCAGGTATATATACGTAAGCAAGAAGCAAGCTAGAGATAACGAGGTTAGTTCAATCAGGGAGGATGAGGCCCTGTTCTAGCAGTGTGGAGTGTGAAAACCAGGAATGAGAAACTGGTTTGTAGTTGACAAGCCATTACCAGTCTCTTATGTTTAATCCTGAGCGATAGTGTGCAAATTTACAAGATATGCTGAAGCCCAGCAGTTTTCTTTGACAAGTCTGGTCCGCTGAAGTTTTTTTGCCTGCTCGGAGTATGGCCCCCTAAAGTCTGCTATAGTGTGGCCAGGAGTTGAACGTGTTCTTCCTAACAGTTTTTAGGGTATATTGCCATTCCTAATATCTGATTTGTTGTCCATTTATCCTTTTCAGTAGAGACTGTTCCAGTTTGGGTGCCGATGTACATTAGCAGAGGGCCATTGCTGGCATAGTGATGGCGTATATTACATTGGTGGACATGCAGGTGAATGACACCTGGTGGAGTGTGGGCTGACTGGTAGTCCTGTGATGGTGTTAGCTGGCGTAGGATAGTGAACAGAATTGACTCAAAAGAATACTTCAAGGACAACATTAACAAGCGGCACTGATACACAGTTATCCTCCCCCATCCCCCAACAGCACAAGAAGAAAGAAACTCCACATGTACTCCTGCTGGGGTCGAAATGAACAGTCTGGACCGTATACGATATCTGTTGACTCCATCAGCTCAGGATTAAATAAAAGACTGCCTGAATGGACTGCCAACTACAGACAACCCATGTTTCTCTCCTTCCCTTGGTGTTTCCAACATCTCATGCTGCTAGTGGAACAGGGCCTCATCCGCCCTGTATTGACTAACTCGTAATCTCTAGCTTTGCTTCTTTCTTACGTATATATACCTGCCGCCTGAAATTTCCACTACAAATGATCCGACGAAGGTGGGTATTCACCCACGAACGCTCAGTGCTGCCAAAACCTCTGTTGTCTAAAGGTGCCCAGGATTCTTGCTGCTTTTACAGATCCAGACTAACACAGCTACCCCTCTGATACTAGAACTAATGTGAATTATTTGTCAATAAAAATTAAACTCGCCTAATAGAATCATAGAAATGTAGGGCTAGAAGGAAGCTCTAGAAATTGTCTACTCCCTTCATCTGTGCTGAGGCAGAACCAAGTATATAGACCATATATGGATTGATTGTACAGAGCTATATAAAGGAGATATAATATTGGCATCTGTGCCTGAGAAACCTTGGCCTAATTTTTAAGGTTAGGCAGATGTGATTTCTTACATATGGACCCAATGTGCAAATAAAGTATTTGTGCATGGACAAGGTCAGTAAAGTGCTTAACTCATCCTGTGTGTGTGCTTAGCTAGATTTGTTAAGGCACGGTGGGTATTTGGACACAATGCATTGATATACACCATTCTGTGTCTGACTTACAAAAACCTAACCTTGGTGATCCAATACATGGCCGTTTACATTATTGATCGTGTGTGTACTGACGTCAGTGAGTGTTGGATCGGGCCCAATACACTTTGATTTTCACATTAATACAATTAGCATGAGTAGTGTTTAGAATTGAAAGGAATGATGAACTGTTCAGTTCAAAATTTAAAAAAGTGTGAACAGAGTATATGATTATGTTAATCTAGTGTCATATGTATTAATGCAGAGGTTTACACAGCATCAGACCCTAATATATATATCCCAACTGATGGCTTTGATATGTTCATATCCAAACATATAAAATAGTCATTGAAAAATAATTAATCACTGAGTGGAAAAAATTACCTATTGAAACAGCTATATCAACCTAATTAATTCCATACATCAGCCACTGAACCAGATCTGTCAGCTGCTAAGTCAGGAATATCACCTGCTCAATTGAATGTAAAGATGTTAACTAAAAGTCACTACCTACTGATTCTCCTATATATATCATCTATCAAAATATATCAGTCTAGGATCAACTACATTTATGTGAGTGGTGTACATTGTCTAACAAATTATATATAGACCCAGTATCAATGACAACATGCCTGTCAAGACAAAAATCAACTAATTCTTAAACACCAATTTCTGTTATTTTCAGATAACCTGGTATTTGGGGAAGGGGCATACAAATAGAGACAGGTTAGATTTACATTAGCCAATGCACTAGTCTTTGATCTTATTTAATTTAGTGAAGAGCCTAATACTCCTTTCTGCAGGTCTTTTTGTACCATCTTAATGACCACAGTATAAAACTGTGTGTTGGATTTGGGAAAATGCTCAGTATTAACAAAGCTTTGCTTTCATTGACATCAACTGGAGTTTTACAATTGAATTCAATGCAGGCAGAATTAGGCCAATTCTCTGCAGTTCTGAACATCTCCTTGGAAATCTCTACAACAGAATTTCATAGGATGGCTCGAAAACCTGTGGAAAGAAGGTGATTCTCAATTAAATAATATACATTTTTAGAGTAACGGCTATTCAATTGCTGTCAAACCCTGTTGATTTTATCCTGACTAAATTCAAAGTGACTTTCTATAGAAAGCTTGTTGGAGGTGTGGCTGAGTGGCCTGTTTATCTCTTTCTGGTCAATAACTGTAATTTTTCTGTATTTGGCTTATCATTGGCCGGAACCACTCAAAATTCTAGTATACAATGATTGGTTGGTTTGCGGGCCAGTTTAGAGATAAGTTGAATTTGCTTCCTCATTCTTCCTGATATTTCCAGCTCCTTGAACTCTGGAGCCACAAAACATCTTAAAGTGGCTGCCAGCAGAGTACATGGTAGAGGCACCAGTGCTATGATTCATACTATTGCATTCAACTGCCAGAGTCCAGTATTGGCAGCAGTGTTCTGGGACGTGACCTGATGATGAGGAGAGTTCCTGGAAGGTGGACTTGTATTCTTGCTTTACAGTTCTAAAGTTACACTTTCTGTCTTTCAATGCATGCTCTAAAACAGATCAAAGCATAAAAAATGTTTTTCATCTTGAGCCTATGAGGTGAATAGCAGTGTGTGTGCACATTTTCCCAAAGACTACACAAGACTGAATTTCTGGCAGACAGCTTTCTGCACCTTCAGTTTTCATATGCTTTCCACATGCCTAAAAATAAGTTGTTACCTGTGGAAAGATGCATCTGTTTGTCAATTTATCAGTATTAGATGGTGCTATGATATTTTCACATCTATCATTTTCAGAGCAGTAATTTCCCAATATAATGTATTTCCAAATCTTCTATAGATGGAGATCTTCAAAGTTTTCCAAAAGTTTTAATCCAGACAATAGCATTTTACTTGATGTTTCATTAAGGAAAAAATATTCCTGACTACTAATTTTCAATGTTCTGGACAAGCTAGCTATTAAAAAAATACTTCTCAGTTGCCTTAGATAACTTGACATGCTGCTGTTAAATACTGTATAGTGAATAAGTTATTTGATTAATTTCATTGATTTTTTTTCTGCTACTTGTGGCAAATTGACGGCACTATTATGATGGGTCACACGCTTTCTCCTCTTGTGGAGGTTCATGGTGCTGTTTCTCACCCCTGAACTGGGGTATCAACTGTCCCACTGGTGTTTCAGAAAAGGGGAGTGGAGAGGGAGGGACCTGGGCCCGCCCCCTACTCTGGGTCCCAGCCTAGGGGCCCTAAAGATAGCGGTAAAGCACTTGAACTAGTGATTCCTTCCCCTGGGCTACTTCCCTCTCCAGCCCTTCAGCTTATGGAGCTTCCTGCCCTCAGTCTGCTTGGGCCAAGTTTCTCCCAACCTCTTGCGTCTGTAGAGTCCCTCTGCTCTGCACAAGCCAGGTTTCCGTTTACCTAGGGTCTTGGTCTTCTGGCCCACCACAGCACTTCTCCAAACTGCTCTCTGTTCCAACACCCAACCACTCGGCTTCAGCTCCTTCAAACTGTCTGCTTGAAGCGGGGGCGGGGGAGGTTATCAGGTGACAGGCTTCAGGTGCTCTAATTGCCTTAATTGATTTCAGGTGCTCTAATTAATCTGTAGCAGCCTCTCTTCCCTCTACAGGGAATAAGGCTCTCATCATCCTGGGGCTTACATATCTCCCAGCTATCACTCTCCTGCTGCCCTCTGGCTGTGCTATATCACATACTCATCAAATCTATTATTTGATTAAATTTTCAAATGATATAGTTACAAACTTTTTTTTCTGCTATTCTACCAGCTCTAGTAAATATTGTTACCTTTGTCTTTGCAGTATTCCGTATACATTCTTAGAAGTATACAACATACTGCAGATAGGCTCTGATCCAAAGACTATTGAACCTTTCCATTGACTCCATAGTGAAAGGAAAACATCTAATTAGTGCAAAGTTGGAAACTTTTTAGGTATGAAGCTCAAGTGCTAAAGTGAAATTTTTATTCTCATAAATACTAGGAACCAGTCTATTTCTGTTGCCTTTCCCTGGGCTTTAACCATCTAAAGAGTAAGTCTCGAATGCATAAAATGTATGTAACTTTGCCATGTTCTAGATAAGTACAAAATTATTGTAATATCTAAAAATAGTCTGCATTTTCTCTAATGACCTTCCCTTTCCGTTTTGCATGTGACAGGAAAAACTAATAGCAGGGTCAATATAATGTGTCTGTGGTAATTATCACGCCACTCTTTTCCGATATTCTTCTCATGTTACATTTTAATGTGTTTCTCCTCAAGTCGATTCAATTTATTGGTCGGCAAAAAGCATGAAGCAGTTCTGATTTGCTTTGGATCTACTTACAAATAATCCGGAAAACTCAATTTTCAAGTTAGGTTTTTCAATCAGATACACATGAGAAGAACAATAACTGAATTTTAGGATGCCATTATTTATAGTGATATAATATAATCTAATATACATCAAAAGGGAAAACTTTAAAGTGCCAATAGTACATTAGACTTTTTTTTCTCCCAAGTAAGCACACGTCTGCAGGATGGATTTATATATTGCCACATTTGTATTTTAGGAGCAAATTGAAATGTGCATTGCAGAAATAAAAACTTTCAGGGGCAAATACAGAGAAACATCGTGAAGCTATAACAAGATGATATTTCTTTGCCTACCTCCTTCTCTTGTAAACAAGGCTGAATGTGTTCTTCATGCCACCCTCATGTGCGGCACCACTTGAACGCAATGTTTCATTATTTATAAAGTTGGCTGAGATTTTGTTTTTTTCTTGACAGAGTCCTTGTTTTATCAGGAAAATAGGAAATGATTTTGGGAAATGAGTTGACTGTGGGGGCAGGATATATTACCCAGGATGCTGTCAGCCTTTCCTACCTCATACTCACAATCTGGTCTACCACACAAACATGTTTGTATTTTCACTTACTGGGGCAGAGCAAGGCAAGGAGGAAGGACTTGATCCTGAAGAGGTGTGACAGTGCCTATGGCTAGCAGAAGTTACCTGTAAGCCCCTGCCAAGTGTGCTGAACATAATGCTTAGCTGCTCCCAATCGTACCAACTGAGTCAAGGTAATCCAGCTTGCTCAGCCATTTTGCTGATTTGAAGTTTATGGCAGAAGTTTTAAAGCGGCAGGAAGCCCAGTCCAGGGGTTCCTTTATTAGTTTATTCTCTCTCTGCGTGCTTCTTGCACACTAGGGCAAGGATCTGCTCAGTCAGAAATGCTGATCCTCAAGGTTCAAATTTCCTCCAGAAGACACCTTTTGCTCTGCATTCCAGAGACTCATGCATACTTGTGAAGGAAAACAAAAGCTGTATCTTAAGGGATGGTGACAGACAGTCAGAATACTATGTGTGGATACATTTTGAAAGACCTTGCAGGAGTTTTTTTCCCCTGTCAGGTCTCAGACTCGGGATAAACTTACTTGCTCTCCCATCTGGGTTTTGTGCTGTGCTTTTCAGAATGCAAAAGTCCTGCCAGTGAGCACACAGATCCATGGAGTGACCATGGAGTTACTGCAGAGTAAAACTTAAACATACTGTACTGCCAACCTGCAGGTGCTCAAAAATCATAATCTTGCTCCTCAACTCACCAAATGAAATGATCCGTCTAAAGCCCATAAGATTAAATAATGATAATAATAAATGTCAGGTTCTTATTACTTTCTGGTTTTTGAGCCTTTAGAGTTTGTGATGTCAAGCTTTTCTATCTCACAATCATAAGGGCTAGAAACTTGGGGTGTATTTTGTTTGTGTTTGATTTTAAATAAAAGCAAAGATTCTCAAGTAATCAGATGACTCCATGGGCTGAGATGTTAAGAAAAACCCTAAATATCATGAGAATCAGGATCAAGTTGTAAGAGTGAATAGCATTGAAGTAGCTTTTGTAGAGCAAGATGGATGCTGTGCTCCTACGCCCAGTTCACCTCTACCCGTTTGACCACATACGACTCCTCCAGACTGTTTTAGCTGAAGGCAAAAAATCCTTGGAACAGCCCTGAGCAGCTATAACACCCACTGCTGGGCATAATCTGGACTCTGGCTAAGGCTCTGCTAAATTCTGAGCGGGAATGTTCAGCCTAGCTAAAACTCTCCACGTGCTGCTGACTCAAGTCTTAAATTATCCTATGGAGAAACAAGTGAAGTTTAGGTTGAGATTTATGCTTTGTTGGTACTTAACAAAGATAAACCCCAGCAAAGATGCTGGGCTGCCCATTGATTCGTTAATATCATTAGAAATGTTCAAAGCCTGACACTCTCTGGTTTTTAACTATAGCCTACATAATCTGCTTCAGTTCAGAGCCTGAATGTGTCAAAGAAGAAAATACCAAACAAACTTTGTTTTAATAGGTGTTTATATATAGTTTGGATCCCTTCCCCTTTCTTTTAAAGCCAGAGTAAAAGCTGATCCTGTGCCATTCAGTCTTGCAAATGAACTAGCCTTGATTTCTAGTATTGTTTTGTTGTTGTTACAGCATCTTCAAGCCAGAATGGGATAAGTAAACATGCTTTTAGTACCTAACTGAGGTACTCAAATGGTGATGTTTATTCGTTGCAACTTGCGGCCAGTTTCCAGCATGGTTAAGTGAATAATACGAATCATTCCTAGAGGTAACAGACCTGACATTTTGGTGATAGTGTGAAACCTTGTGGCCTATGTGAGCCGAACTCAGACCTTGTAGCCCTCATGATCCAAGATCCCCACTTTCTGTAACCCATCTCCTTGACAGAGGGAAGGGTGCTAGGACTCAGAGAGAGCTAAGTCCTGGGGGGTAGGCTGAGGAGATCCTACCCCATGTTATGGGTTATATGGTAAGGAGTCCTATAACCACCATCCCCGCCCTCCGCTGGGACCAATTAAATGTGTGGTGTAGTAGAGCATGGGTGATGGACTGGTAGTATTCCTCCCCTCTGTTAAAGATTAATAAAAGTTGCAGGTCTGCCACTTAATTCCATGTGTCCACAACAAATTCACTTCCATTTGAACAACAAAAAGTTATCTAGACTTTCAATACTGTAGCAACATTATTGTGAACTTTTTTTTATGTTCCTAAGCCACAATTTTTGAAAACGGAAGCCTAAAATTATGTTCCCAGGTCCCTGTTTAGACACCTCAGGGTGGAATTTTCAAAAGCACCTGAGTGACTTGGATCACAGGTTCCATGGACTTCAAACGGCAAGCCTTGATGGAGGAGGATAAACTTGCTAGAGACATTTCTGCTTTCTTGACTTGTTCAAGTTCAATATACCAGAAAGGGATATTCACAGATCCAGCATAGGCTATTTGCTTATCCATGTTGTGTTTGTGTTTGTGTTGTTCTGACTCTAAAGATGATGATGAGGCCTTTTCAGCACAGATGAGCATTTAAGCCTGAAACTTAATAGCAGAAAAAAAATCTCCCATGAAAAACCTGAAATTCTAGTGACAATTAAGACCCTAATTTAGAGAAAGAAGTACAAAACATACAGTTTAGCTATTTAAGACTATAAAATGAGGAAAAAAGTAGTTTTAGTAAAATGTAAATTTAAATTTAAAAAGATCATTTTATATAAAAAAGATTTAGATTTCTAAAAAATGTTTTTAACATTAAGATTTTATTCTTTAAAACAGCCGTAATTATGGCCCACGAGAAGTAGCTTATTATTATGGTAATTGAAAACAAAAGGAATTTCTGGGTTGGCATAGGAGATAGTGTTAATAAAGGTCCAAAGTCTGCTCTTGCATACATGAATCTAACCCTGCTGACTTTAGAGTTTCATCTCTGAGACTAAGAACAGGAAGAAGGTCATGTGTAGCTTGAGAGAGGCCAAGAGGTAGAAATGCCAGCAAATATGCCAAAGTGAGTTTTATTGGTTTCCTTTCTATCTCTAAGGAAAAGGTATCTCACAGCATGGGTAAACATATTACAACAAAATATATGTTTAATAGATTGTGGCCAGTCACCAAGGTTAATACTCAAGTGAAATAGTTATAGAAAAGATAAAAGTACTGTGGTTTAATGGATTGGAAATTGACTAAAGGCCAAGAAACGGAGCAATCATAAGTGCAACCTTTGATGTTGGAAGGAACATGGAATTATGGGCTCAGTAGAACATCTGTTTCAGTAAACATATTTTGTGTGTGTGTGTACCTGGAGAATTCCGTTCAATGAAGAGATCTGTGTACATTTAGGACATTGAAATGAAAATATACCATACTTATGTATTCATTTTTTATTCAGAGGAGCTAGGAAATATCTGATTAAAATTATTAAAAGCTAGGGTTTCAAAGAAGCCACCTTGTATGTATGATATGGGGTGCTGCCTGGAGTAAGGGCACATGAGGCACCAGTGTAAGAATATTACAAATTAAAAACACAGACACATGCAGGGCCTTATATTGTGTAAGGTCAGGCTTGATATGAAAAAAATCCTATTAAATTGCAGAGACTGCGTAATCCTAGTAATTGCATGGCTTTTAATCCTGTTAATTACACAGTCCCCAAGACATTCCAACTTCTTCACCAAACTCCACGCCTCAACATCAGAGTGACACCACCAACCCCATCCATTCGTGCCTCCCAGGAGTCAGGCAGTGGAATAGTTGAGATGGTGTTTCCAACATCATCCTCTGTCAAACCCATGAATCTGAGGCCCTTCCTCTTCAGCACCACAAGCCATGCTCACAGACGTCCAATCGTCCGTGTACCGTTTTTTTTTTTCTGGTGCACATTATTGTACATTACCTGTTCTTTCTGAAGACCACCAGTTCAGTCACTTCCTTCCCTCCTACAACTTTCCCATAACAGGAGAGCACTATTTCCTGTAGCACACATATTGACATGGCTAGTATGCTTTCATGCACACTGTGGAGCTGGGTCTTCAGCTGGTGTAAACTGTTGCCCAGCCACCTAGCCAGCTAGTGTATACACATCATTCAGTAGCAACTACTAATCCAAGTTGTACTTTGCTATGGCCAAACACTACCAAATAACGTGTTATGGAAGCCCTCCCTGACCCATTATCTCTACTAAGAGGAGGGTGCCTGGTTTTGTTAGGTGGCAGAACAAAACCCGTTTTCTCCAGAGACTCTAACACAGAGTTCTCAAACTTCATTGCACCACGACCCCTTTCTGGCAAAAGTTACTACACAACCCCAGGAGGGAGGGCCAAAGCCTGAGCCCACCCAAACCCCACCACCTGAGGCAGGGGGGCCAAAGCTGAAACCCAAGCCCCACCACTGAGCCGGGGGGGCCAAAGCTGAAACCCGAGCCCCACCACCTGAGGTAGGGGGGCCAAAGCTGAAAGCCAAGGGCTTCAGCCCCGGGCAGGGGGCCTGTAACCCAAGCCCTGAAAACCAGGGCTGAAGTCAAAGCCTGAGCCCTGCTGTCCATGACTGAAGCGCTTGGGTGGGGCTTTGACCCTGGGTCTCAGCGAGTCTAATGCCAGCCCTGGCAATACCATTAAAATGGGGTCCTGACCCACAGTTTGAGAACCACTGATAGGAAAACCCACAGAGGGGTAATCACTCTCACCTATTCTGTCCGGGGTCATTACAGTTCTCTGGTTCACAGGACTATCTTGTGTCTAACAGTTAGCCCAAAGTATCCCCCAAAGAAGGTTCAACATGTAGAAAATCTTTCCATAATTTTAAATATATGCAACATTCTTTTCTTAAATTGTTTTGAATGTTTGCACAAACTGGTGATTTATTTGAGCAGCTTTGGGATATTTTTTAATAAATACCTATGATTAAAAGCCCCGGATTTATGCTGGTTGTTTTGCTACCTCTGCCGCTATTGGTGATACTATCCTTTTCATGCCTTCTCCACCAGTTACTCCCGTAGCAACTCTTCCATGAATGACCTGCACTTATGGGCATGCCTGAGAATGATGTCCCAGCTTGACGATTTGGGCATGACCTCAGGTCCCAGCAGATAGCAGGTATTTCTATTCATGTCCACAGGTCTGCTTCACTCTGCTGTTCCCACATGCTGCTGTAGCAATTGTGCAAACCATCACATTCTTTTGATGGTTGTCACTTATGCTTTAAATAGCGATACATATTCTGGGCCTAGCAGGGAATGCTTTAGCTGTTGTCTTTCATGTCATGTGTTTTGATCTAACTCTTTTCAACTGTCAATAATTCAGAGATCTTTGTAGCCATCCAGTATACCAGGCTCTTTTCTCTCTCTTTCTCCTTGGGGAGGGAGAAAAAAACACTTAAAGGGTAACATTTTTACCTCTCAGCCTGATGTATCAGTATGCAAGCAAAGTTGAGCAGATGTGTATATTAACATTTAATTGAATTTATAACACACTGCCACATGTTACATAGATTAGTAATAAGCATTAACCAAAACAAAAGAAAACATTATGCTCTATGCCCTAAAGTAGCAGTGTAACATCTGCAAGAGAAAAGATCCCTCAACAGCAACAGACATTGCTGCAACTGGGACAAGGGCTGGAAACCTGTTGGTGTTTTATTTTTTACCCTTTCATCTTCCAAATTGGAAGTGGAATAAAAGGCTGTTCAACTTCCTTTCTCTTCAGGGCCTAGGATGCAGGCCTAGCCTGGGAGAGGACATCTGTACTCTGGGGAAAAACAAAGGGAAATCACAGTGAGTCTCATGGTGTTTTGGAATTCTCTTTCAGAAACCGGATTACAGAAATAAGCAGCTCTACAGGACATGGGCCTGATCCAAAGCCCATTGAAGTCAACCAGAGGTCTTACATAGACTTCAGTGGTGAAGGAGAGAGACAGTCTCTGATGTTCAGAGCACAGATGTAGTGATGGAAGATTGTAGGTGAGGGGGAATGGCCAAAGGGATCTAATTCTGCTGTCATTAGTAGATAGGGCTGATATGGGTTTGTAGACAGCCAGAAAGCTGGAGATTCCAAGGGGCCTGGATTTACTGGTGGCTAGTTTTTCATTATGTTAAGAATTTCTGCAATTGCCAGGACAGCCCAAATCTGGTTAATAATTTATTTGGTATTTAGAAATTGCCTGTGTCTCCACATCAGTGTCAGCTTTAGGCTTTGATTGCTCTGTCTGACAGCCTTCTCCTCACCCACTGACTGCACACTTTGTGAGTTAAAACCTATCACAGACTCAGCTTTGAATTAGCCAATAGAAACTGACATTTCTAATATTCCAAGAGTCACATAAGGTCATTTAGAACCCATCATTGCACTATTTTTCTGCTGTCTTTGTAGCCCAAAGTGGTCCAATGTGCTTCAGCAGCAGCAGTGGGAACAAGAAGTTGTGGGGTACAATCTGCTGCAAGCTGGGAGAACAACATCCTGATTCCCGCCAGGAAGTACCCTCTGCCCTTGCAGCAGGACATTTTAGCACTGAAGCTGGGAGCATGAGGCAAGCAAAGAGGAGGCTGCTGGACTGTCATCCTGTTCTATGATTCCTTAAAGAACAAAACTTTGCTCCCAATGGTTTGTCTGAGTGGGTCTGCTCTGAGTGACATAAAGCACCTTGAGGCACCTCAGTCCCAGACCCCCAAAGTGGTGTGAAAAGCAGTGTCAAGACCCATCCACCTCCCCTCTATGCTGAGTTGAGGTTTTGGATGGTCACGATGCAATCAACTGTCACATATTTTCTTGCTATTTAAAATCAAAATACACTGTATCAGAAATAACCATGCACTTGTTTTTATTTTATCACATGTATAAATTTAGATCTCATATCTTGTGTCTTTCCATCACATCAGTATGTTCCTTACATTTTAAAAAAAAATCTTTTTGATAACTGCAGACTGAAAATGAAGATGAGTGATCTAGATAGCAAGGAGAGGAACAGCTGCTTAATAATAATAATAAAAAAACCCACTGGAATTATTGAGCTGTCCCTAAACTATTGATGACCCATCAAACAAATATATAGTTGTTTTGTTTCAACTTTACATGAAGTGTTGATCACAGCATGCTCAGTTTTGAAGTCAAAACAGGAGTATGTTAGCGGTATGTCATTTCTGCAGTCTGCTTCCGCATTGCCATCGACTGGATAATGCAGCGTACAGCAGAAGACATGCCAAGAGGCATTAAATGGACACCCTTTTCATCCCTTGAAGACCTGGACTTTGCAGATGATGTCGCTCTCCTGTCATATACCCAACACCATATACAAGAAAAAACAACTGGACTCAACGCATTCAGCCAGCAAATTGGACTGAAAATCAGTCGCAATAGGACAGATATCATGACCTTTAATATTGCCTCACCATCACTAGTATGGATAGAGGATTATGTTCTCACCAATGTAGAAATATTCGCATACTGGGGCAGGAGCAGCAGCCGGGATGGTAGAACAAGCCAGGACATCTGAAACAAAACCAATAAAGCCAGGAACACCTTCAGGAGCTTAAATACAGTCTGGAAATCATCAAAAGACAACACCAAAACCAAACTCGAGATTTATCAACTTTACTTTATTGTGCAGAATGCTGGGGACGGAGAAAGTATGACATGTCCAAACAGTCTTCCTTCCATACAAACTGCCTCAGAAAAATCCTCCATTTCTTTTGGCCCAGAACAATCTCAAACCAAGATCTATTGACACTATGCAGCCAAGAGGACATGAGCGCCATCATTATCAAGAGGTGTTGGAGATTGATTGGCCATGTGCTTTGGATGGAAACTGACTCCGTCACCAGAGTAGCAATCAGATGGACACCTGAAGGCAAGCGAAAATGCGGCCACCTGAAAACAACATGGCAAAGAGCTGTGGAAGTCAAGTTGAAAAACCTAGGGCAGAGTTGGGGAACCATCGAAAGACTTTACAGAAACTGATGGGTACGGAGGAGCTTCGTCACTGCCCTAAACGCCAGAGACAAAAAAGATGATAATGATAATGATGGGGAAACTCTCAATAATACGTCACTCTGTTGGCAATGGTACAATGTCATCTGTCTGCAATGATTTCTAAATTGCCTGTTATGTGGGTACAATATCTTTAAGGGACTGCAAGCAGAAATAAGTAGATAAGTGATGTTTTGTAATGACAAATGGGGAGCTGTAAAGTGCCCCGTTCAGTGAGGTGTCCTGAGCCATGTGATAATATTTTAAATATCAACATTGTTAACTCTTTTATTTTTGATCAAAGCTCATGAGAAAGGAGGACCCTACCCTACTAAGCAGATCTGTGCAATTTACTGTGAGTGACAGCTCATTTTAGTGTCACAGGTGGGTAAAAGTATTGTTTAAACATCACAGACTGAGCATTTGCAGCTGTAATTCAAAGATGCTGGGAAATGATGGATAATATTGTTCTTTTTTAAATTTATACATTTCTGTTATTTTGATTTGCTGCCTATATTGTGCTTGAGTGACCTTTATGTCAGAACTGCCAAATTCTTGAGCTTGATAAAATATTTGTTATCCAAATCATGAATCAACAAGAAGCTTCTGAATTCTGAGCGCATATTTGCCTTTTCTAAATCAGGTATTTCTTGGCAATAGCTTTCACAAGGCCATTAAACTCATTATACTCTAGCTTTCAAGGATCTATTTTGATATCTTTTCAGCGGAGTTGATAAGTCGTTTCTATACATTTCAGAGCCATTTTAAAAAGGGATGGGTCTTTCTTTTTTGGAAGAATTGGAAATCTAGAACTGCCAGTTTCAAGCAAGTTGAGTCAGACTCTCAGATGGTATAAATCCACCAGATCCATTGAAGTGAATAGAGTTATGCAGATTTACAACAGCCAAGTATCTGTCCTGTAGTTTGTTTTGTCTCTTGTCATTTAGAATCTGCTCCTGTGAGTAAATTTATTCGTTTGAGTTATACCATTGCAAGCCATATTTTCTGGGTAAATAACTATTGTTTCTATATATATAATTTAATTCACCTACAGTGACCTTGACTGGCATTTGTATTTTTGCATCTGTTTATTAATACAAAAACATATTGGACCAAATTCTTCCCAGAAATAGATACATTCCTCCCCCGCCCCTCCCACAGAGCTACCATAGCAATCATCAGCTATTGTCCATGTGTATCAGTGAGTACAGTCTGACTCATTCTTTCTAAGGTTCTGAAAGGTTTCGGTAGGCAGTGAGTATTTTGCTATCTGCCAAAGACTTTGGGAAGGATTGATGCTATTCCTAGGAATATCATCCTCTAAAGTAGTGACCTTTGGGAATGCTCTGGGCTGCTGTGTATGGCATGTTAGTTTGCTTGCTCTGTAATACTACTGTCAGAAGTTCCTCTTCTTGATATAAGACTTCTCATGTACGTCATGTCCATTTAGCTAGTATATAAGACTATGCCGCTGTTTGAGGGATATAAATGGAGGGCAAACATGCTGATTTCAACATTATCCATGCTCCTTCTTACAATTGATCTGTAGGCCCCTTCCCTGTTCTCCCTCAAATAATCTTCTGAAGAACCACTTCTGCCACATTATCCATAAGAAATCAGCCAACTAATAATAGCACAATGGAGGAATTAGTGTGGATACTGGTACTTATAGTAATAAAATAATGGAAAATGCATGTATTTCTATGAAATCTGCATATATTTGAGAGCATCACTCTACCCCTACCTTCAGAATATCAAGAGGCTTCTTACACTACAAGCTTTACACAGCAGGAGCCATGTTTTTATGTCTGTGGTACTATACTTGGCACAATGAAACTCAGATCATGTTTAGAACTTTTGGGCTCAATTGTAATTTAAATATTAAATAATAATGGGTCACCTGGCCGGTGTAAACTGGTGCCAATTCATTGGCTTCAGTGTATGCTGAATTTCACCTGCAGAGTACCTGGCTCAATGTCTCAACTAATCACGCCAAAGATGTATGCATTGCTCTACTTTGGCTTCATTCGGAGATGGTAACTGAGGGCTTGTCTACACTGCCCTGCAGTTCAAATTTTGAGGGTGCATATAGCAGTTTGCACCAAAGTGCAGCACCATAACTCCACTATGTAGAAGATAGAAAGATTTCTAGTCTGAGTTGACATAGTCATCTTTTCAGGACTGCATTAATGCAAAGCAGGAATCTTTTAGGTCGCACCCACAGCATCCACACTGGGGAGTCACAGTGCACCACTATTCATGCCCACATAGTCTGAACTGCAGAAAAATGTGGCTATAGCCTCAAAAAAACAGATATGTTGCGATTGTGCATATCATCTGAGATAAAAATGTAAACAAACTGCTCATTTATAAACAAATAATAATCAGCGTGAACTGAGCAATTTTCCTTAAAAACATAATAATTTGCCACAAACCATTACCAGAGGTAGATTTTCTGTGACTGGCACATTTTTACTACCAAGTTATTTACCTAAAATTAAAATTGCTTAATGAACATTAAATACAAGCCAGTTCATTAAAGCTTTGAGATTTCCTCCCAAAAAGTAGATTGGAACCGGTATAACTTAGTCTTGCAAGGTCACACTGTAATTTCTTACAGAAGAAAAAACAACAGACTAGGTAACTGTTCAGTCATTAGGTTATTTCTTCTTTCTAGAACGTGGTGTACTCCATAGAATGCAGAGATGGTGTGTGTTTTACAGTAAGGGCGGCCAGCACATCCCTCTGCCCGCACCGCTTCCAGCAACTCCCATTGGCCTGGAGCAGTGAACCGTGGCCAGTGGGAGCCGCGATTGGCCGGACCTATGGATGGGGCAGGTAAACAAACTGGCCCGGCCCATCAGAGGCTTTTCCTGCACAAGAGGCGGAACAAGTTTGGGAAACACTGCTCTATACTATAGGATGTGAAGATGTGATTAAATGTGTGTGATTCCAGTATAATGCAAAATATACATTACATATATAAATTAAATATTAAAAGTAGTCAGTTACAAGCTGCAAAATCTGACTTTCTTTACCTGCCTAGTAGAACTGGTCAAAACAGAGTGGGAAATTCCTGAAAAATTAAGAAAAATGTTTTCCTTTTTCTATCTTGCCATTCAAATTTCCATGAAAATTTGCTCCAAATTTTGAAATTTATATGCATTTTTCTTTTCTTTTTGTCTCTTCAAAATTTCAAATTTTGTTGAAAACTTTTATTGGAATTCTGGACTCAGAAATGTTGGCCGTCTGTGCAATCTATTGGAGCAGTGAAATCTTTGAATGCTTTATGTCACATGTGAGTTGCTGATAAATGCTGTGAAAGTAGAACAAGGCAGGAAATGCTGGAGATATCATTAAGAAATGACTGTATCTCATCATGCTTATTACAAATGCCATAGAGCACCATATGTCTGATTTCAATGAGCTATTCCTAATGTTGGGACAAAATCCTGGCTTGCTTTCCACCTATTTAGCAAGTAATGAGGCAAGGCATCCCCTTACTGCCCTACACGAGATACTTGCATTGCATGTAGCAAGGCAGTAGGGGGAACCAGCTATCATTGGGCTGCTACTCCCCTTTCCAAGCAGCTGAGCAGAGAATGAATAGACTCAGGCAGGCAATGGGTAGTCTTGAGGGTAAAGCGTGGGTACAGTCTTGAGGGTAAAGCTCCGAAGTGACATCCAGAGAGTTAGAGGGAAGTAATCTGTGCCAGACAGTGCCCTGTTCCTCCCAGCTGTCCCGAGAGCAAGACAGGAGCTGGGGATCGGATTGTTACTTCACAGTTGTGACCCAAGGCAGCATCATTATGTGTTGCTCATTGCTATGGGTCGAGATTAAATTCTCAACCTAGGCATTGGGTCTGGTTTCAATAAGGCATTGGAGTATGTGAAGTCAATGGGGCTACTCATGTGTTTAAAGTTAAGCATATGGTGAAGCGGTATGCTGGATCGAGGGCTTATATCAGTGTGAGTCCAGAATGAATCTCTAGGTCAGTTGATGTTTTTTTTTTTTTTCTAGAATTAGCTTTCCATGAGGAATCCATCTGACTGAGACAGTCAGATGTATGCCGTACTGCAGCTGAAACAGCAGCACACTAGGTTGACATGTAATGGTAAACTGGAGTGTTTTATTTGAAAATATTTCAGATTGCAACAAATAATTCATAAATGGCCCTTAGGATTCATGTCCTTGTTTTAGATTTTAAGACTTTATTTTATTGCCATCAACTCCTTTCTATAAAATAATTGCTTTTCTTAAATAATCAAATGGAGCAATGTTTGATTTATACTCTACAGAACTGTGTTTAGTGAAATAGAACAGTGTGATTTACTCTCATTGTAATAAATGTTTCCATTGTAAATTACACTTGGAATATATTTTAGTTTGTTTAGAGCAATGATTTCTTTTCTTCTTTTCATTATGTATCTTGTCAGGTATAAATCTATGTAGAACATTTGTCACAAAACAATGTAACCTAGATCCTCAGCTGGTGTAAATCAGTGGAATTTTGCTGAACTCAAGGGAGAGGTTATTTTTAGAGGTGGGTCTTCAGTACTGGAAAATGCTTTCCCAGATGGTTTGGCATAACCCTGATTTTTTGACATTCAAGCCACATACTGAAACATGACTATTTTTTCAGACTCTTACTGGAAGTGTGACCTGGGAGTATGTTTGTAGTCTATTTTTTCTACTGGAAAAGCCTGTTTTGTCCAGCTTCTATTACATTTTTAATCTCTGATTCATTGTTTCAATCTGCACATATGCCTAGTCATATAGGCTCTTATTTAGTAAAGCACGTCCATATGTGTTGAGTGATTTGGAGAGACAAGGTAGGTGGGTAATATGTTTTATTGGACCAACTCCTGTTGGTTCTGACAAGCTCTCAGAGATCTCCTCTTCAGGTCTCTTCTTCAGCTCAGCATAAGCTCTAAAGTTTGTCTCTTCGACTAACAGAAGTTGCTCCAATAAAAGATATTACCTCACCCATCTTGTCTCGCTAATATCCTTAGAGCACTGCTGCAACAACACTGCAAACAACTAAAGTGTTTCACTAATTTTGGGTCATAAGGCCAAATTCTTTAGTCCTTATAAAATTCCCATTCATGCTGATGGGAGTTTTCCTGAGTAGGAGACAAAAAGTGTGGCTTGTAGTGAAGTTGAAATATAAAAAAATAATGTCAATTGTCCTTTTATAAAAAGTTATGTCCCAGATGACATAAACTCCTGCTGGGCTGATTTCCACCTCCTACTCTAATGTAATGCAATTTTAGTGCCTTTGCTAAATTGCTCTTCATTTGGCTGTCTGTGCATAAGAACTCATTGTCACCGGATCTATTTGAATGCTAATGTTTAATACTGATCACTGTGAGTGCAGGTTGTACCATCCATTGCATAACAAATAAGCCCTGCTGATTGATAGACTTGCTATGCACATAATTGGGGGGAGGCAAATTACATGGATTTACAAGCAAATAACCTGACTTTCCCAATGTAACTACTGAATGTGTTGTTCAAGAAGGAAATAATATTATTTGGAAGTATGCAGTACAATACTAGCTTTGTATGGAAAATATTCTATCATCCTGAGGATGAGTCTGGGCTTAGGTACTGTGGGGTTTCAGTGGAATTATATTTTTGTTGGTATTCTTGACAGATTCCAGTATTTCTTAAATTTAAAAACAACTTCATTGGGTTTGGACTGATACTAGCCAGGGCCATAGTGGAGGTCAAGTCTCTGTCACTCCTTTTCTGAGGTATAGCATCTGTGACTAGAGTAGGGGTTTGATTTTGTTCATTTTTGGTGGAGAAGAAATGGGTGTCAGTGTTATGAACCTCTAGAATTTATGAATATTTAGAATTAATTAAAATTGCACAGCACGTTTTATAGGTGGGTGGGAATTTGGCTGCATGTAGTGTATAAGAGGCATGGTAGATAGGACAAAAAGTAGCATTAAATGTGGGTGGAATTGGGAATAAAGGGAATTGAAGATATGGAGATTAAATAGGGCCAAGTCAGATCGTGTCTCCTGGGTCTGCCTGCAAATACGATCCTCCTTCTACAGGTCTTCCTGTGCCACTGTGGAAGACACAAGGGTTGTCCACTTGCTGGCACTGTTCTCCCCTATCTCCAGGCCCCATGAGGATCCTCTGCAAACCTGAGGATCCATAGATGGGGAGGGACCAATCCAGGTTTGGAACTGAGATGGCCTGAACATCATCCTCCCACTGTCCCCATGGGGACTCTGCAGAAAAGCTAATGCAGCCTCATCCTTGAAAGGCAGATCCAAGGGTACCCATGAGCTGAAGACTCTCTGGCAGTGCAGCTCAATTTCAGGAGGTACGGTAGGGCAGCTGGGGGCCTCTGAGTCAGTGCAAAAGAAAATATTCATTTCCATGAATATCCCAGCGGATCCACTGCGATCTTCCTGGATTTGGAGCCATACCCTTTATTGCTTTTATGGGCTGAGGCAACTTCTCCACCAACATCTCTGATGGAAGCATTCATAGGTGTCTCTGCATGGGACCTATGGAGTTTTCCTCTCCTCACTGCTTTCCAGTCCCCCACTCAGTGAAGAGTTAGATTGTTTGAGAACACCATTTCTTATAGGTCATTCATCTCAAATTAAAATAATATACAATACTTTAAATAAAGAAAAAAAACATAGCAAGAGCATAAAGAGAGAGATACAAGCAAACTTTACTGGCTTATCAGAGGATGGCTGGCTCCTGTGAATACAGGAGGTCTGGCTCTCCTGAGCCAGAACAGATGTTCCCAATTCAGCCAATTAAGAGGACGGAGAAGCACTTGGGACTATAAAGGATTAGGGAAGCCACTGAAAGGGGTTAGGAAAAGAGAGAGCAGGTGAGAGTTGGTCAGGAAAGTCAGGAGACTTTTCTAAATCTCGTATGACTATCTTTATCCTAGCCACTTTCAAATGTCATCTCACATTCCAGAAAGCAGAACTCTTCTACCTGTTTGAGTTCCTTTCCATCCACAAACATTTGCATTTGTAGTTCAGTTTCCTATCTTCATAATCTTGGTTTTCTCTGAATTTACTTTCAATCCATTTTTGCTGTTTCTTGTTCTACCTCTGAGGTAAAGGCTATCCCTCCGTTCCACATCATACTTAGTAAAGCAATGTCTTCGGCAAACTCAAGGTTGTGTAAGTGGTTTCTGTTAACCCATTTCACATTGTCCATTATGCCTTTTGTAGCCCCTTTTATCACCCAGTCTATTGCCAATGCACAGAGGATTAGTAATAACACACTCCCTTCCCTAACTCTAGTCACAATACACAACCACTCGCTCATACCTGTAGGTGCTAATACTGCACATCTACTTCCATCATATAAACTCCTTACTATGCTGATCAGCTTGTCTGGTATTCCGTAATTTATCATTTCAAAAGTTGTTTAAAAAGAACAAATTAAAGAAAAGTAATCAAAATCGATCTTTTTCCCATAAAAAGTTTAGGGTTTGATTAATCGTATTCCAAACAAAAAAAAAATTTTTGACAAAAAATTTCCAACCGCTTCTAGAAATTAGTTCTCTTCATGTCTGTTTCCTCATGATCCTGATTTTACTTTGCTACCCAAGTAAGAAAGAAGATACTCGGATGGAAGTTTTAAAGACCTCAGAAGTGGGTGAGGCAAACAACTCTCTGTACTCAGCAAAAACTTAACAGCCTTCTATAAGAAAAGAAAAAAATCCTATCTTGTTCCCAAATTAGTTATTCCATTTCTAAATGTGCATAGTACCAGATGGTACATTAAGAAAATGTATTACTCTTAAAAATGAAGATACCTCTCCTATTATTTTATCTTCAAACTCAGTAAACTTAGAACTTTGTAAATCTTGCAGCCTTGCCTACTGAATAAATTCCAAAGATGATTACTGAAGATTGTGGAGGAGCATTAATAACAACAACAAAAGGATTAGAAAGATTATTCCTCAATTGGTCTATGGTGATGGTCATGCTGTAAGTCATGCTTCCTCCTCCATGGGAACTCAGCTAAAGAAAGATGAGTAAATAATTCTCTACTGCATGAAATCCATTAGTCATTGCTTAACCCTTAGGGTATGTCGACATTGTGATGAAAACCCTGTGGCATCGGTTCTCAGAGCCCAGACTTCAGCCCAATATCTACACTACAATTTTATAGCCCCACAGGAGTCAGCTGCCCCAGGCTCTGAGGTTTAGTGTCATGGTTTTTCTTTTTTGCAGTGTGGACATACCCTTAGAAGCTCTTCCTAATATCTCTGTTGTAGTGAGTGGAAATCTTCAGGAAGGGATGATGAGGGAGGAAATATCTGCAAGGTTCCTTTCATAGAGATTTTTCCTTTTTTTTTTTTTTTATTTCAGGGGGCCTGGGTTTGCCCTCCTTCCCCCGAATAGTCTGTGTAGCTCACTCCCAAAATTGACAAATCCACTGTCTCCTTACATGAAGGTCTGTGCCTCTTTGACTGCTCTAACCCCTGCCCCAGTCTTCCCCTAGCTCCTTGGGAGTTTGGCTGTCAAAGACTCCCTCTATTTGTGTCTTCACACCTTGGATTAGGCATGGACTCTGTATGAAAGGAGATTTGAGGGGGATATTATTTATTTATTAGTACGGCAGCACTACCAAGGTTCTCCAGTTATGATGGCCCAGAACCCCATTGTGCTAGGTGCTGTACAAACGCAGAACAAAAAGACAGTTTGGCCCAGAGTTGAAAACAAACAAACTCTGTATCCCCTAAAATAAGCACAGATTTCCTTTCTTCTGAGCAACCTACAAAAGGATCTGGGTGGCCCTGGACAGTATGCAAAGTCCAGATGTCATTTATTTGCCTCAGAGCAAATTTCTGTGGCTCTATCAGGCTGAAGGTCTCCATCAAATCATAGGAGTGCTTGAGTTCTGAGAAGTGTGTGAGACGGATGTATTGGTGACCAGAATACAGATACAAACTCAAAACATTCATTATATAACCAACTAAGACCAAATTCTGGTCCCATTGAAATGACTGAGAGATTTGCCAATTCGACAAAGATCTCGTTCATAAAACAAACATGCATCTTTCCATATGAACTATGTGCAGACCTTTACTGGCTGACACAGAAATGGAAATTTCCCTCTTTAGACTCAGGAGCCTCAGAGTGACTCCAGAAACTGTTTGTTTTTTGGTGGCTTTTCTAAAATTCCCCAGAAAGCTCTGGGCCTTTTGATCTTCTTTCTATCTTGTGGCATGCTGTAGAAAAAAACAAACAAAACTGAAAACAAAGTGGCACGTGGGAGGGAAGCAAAAAGGAGAGAAATGCAAAGGCTGACATCTATTAAACGAAGAAACAAAACAGGTTGAAAAAAGAAAATAGAGGTAAAAATGCAAGGTGTATATAACTTGGTGTATAAGAGTGAAAAGGCGATTCAGCATATCTGAACACTTGTGCACGAACACACACACGTATATAGATAGCTAGATGAGTACGAACATTTCTGAATTTCTTTCTCACCAGTCTAATTTCATCTCCATGTATAGCTAAGGCAACAAAGTATATCCCTGTACTGTTACAATCAGTCTTATTCCATATATTATTCCTTAATGTTTTTTTTTCCCCTAGTGATTAAATAATTCAGCTTCATGGTTGTTATTCACATTTATACAAGGGCATAGAAACCAGAGTGCAGTCACATATATAGTAAAATGACTTGATGCTTGAGAGACTCCACCTGAATAAAAGTACAGGGAGAAGCATGACACATCAAATGACCTGAATTTGTCAGTACTGTGCAACTACAGCAGTACTATTGATTAACCAGGCATTTTATTTTTAATTAAAAAGATAAATCAGGAGCATAATATTCTGCAATCCAGCTTCACAGAAAGTAATAGAGGTTGCTGTTGCCGTGTGTAAGAATAATCGAAAGCCCAAAATGGCCAGCAGTTTCAGAAGAGATCTGAACAGGGGGATGCTAGAACAACAGAGGAAGAGAACTAAGGGTCAGTAAAAGATTGTGATGATTGTTCTGGAATCAGGTGAACAGCAGGAATTAAGCATAGAAAGAGAAGTAGAATGTATCAACAGAACAGAAGGGCAGATCTACAGCTGGTGTAAATCAGTATAGCTCCACTGAAGTACAGGGAGATTAGAATATCTGAAGGGACAGAAAAGCCCAAGGCAAGGTTGTAAGAGTGCAGAGCAGCAGAAGAGGCTGGTGCATCTATATAACCTGCTGTAAGCCCCCTGACCTGAAGTTCTAGAGGGTAAGGAGCAATTTGCTCCATCTGTTATTGGCAAATGGGGAGGAAGAACCCCAGCACTGCCTCATATGTATAAAACTATTTGCAGTGTAGGTGTAGCTGTGTGGGTCACAGGATATTAGAGAAACAAGGTGGATATTTACCCAGAACGCCAGATGAACATAAGCTCTATGTGAGAAGGAGATCTCTGCCCCATCTGTTGGGGAACAGTGGGAATTATAGCTAAAGAGAGAACTTTATTTACATTACTTTCTACTCAGGATTCATCCAGTGGCAGTTTGGGAATCACTATAACTGTACACAGACTCAGAATTGGTTGGGTAGTGGATCTGACATGAGACAAGAAAGAGGAAAAGGGACCTATACTTTGTGGTAAGGAGGGCATGCCCAGGGTCAAGGGTATTGCTGAAAGGTACTTTATGTGTGTACTGGTTTCTTCAAACTGTGAGTGGGGTGTAGCAGATGGGAAAGGGGGAGAAGTAATGTGGTAAAGGAGCATTTGTCTATTGGTTGGTCACAGTGTCAGGTGGGGAGCCAAGTTAATGGACTACTGCCAGAGTTACTGTGGGGGAATCTTTTACTTATCATTCATCTGTAAATGCTGTGTTTTCCCAAGTTGATGCCGGGTTCTCTTTTTTCCTCCGGAAAGGTTTCCTTTGTTTCATACACAGACTCAGTTCTTGCAGGTGGGGAAATATTGCATATTAAAGGCATCCGGGGAAGGTATTTTGTGACCTATAATTTCTGAGGGGGAGTCAAGCCAGTGAGATTTGTGGTCTTAAGAGATACCCCTAACTATCTAAACTCGGCCCTTGTTGCTGCCAACAGAAGCATTACACTACAAATTAAGACTCCAGTGAAAAGTGATAAAACCCTACTTGGGGTTACAACCTTTGAAATGCAAACATTCCTGCAAGGCTAACCTTCTGCAACACCAACCCCCAACCACAAGGCAACCCTGCAATCCCTTCAACAGCCATTTATAATATTCAGAGAGAGAACACATATAGGTAAGGTTGATAACATCATTGATAACAAATGGAGTTAGTTTTATCAGCACATTTTGCCAGCCAGTCTTTTTAGTCTGTTTTGTTTAGCCAGTTGTCGTTAACCATGCAGTTTCTGATGTGAACTTTTTGTTTCTGGGGGGCTGCAGTAGGATCACTTGCAGCATTGCCCTGATCTTCCATTATTTAACATGCCTTGCACGTCTCCTCATTCTTGTGTGACTCAAACCTTCTCTCATACACACACACGCAGTGCACTTGCGGTGTTGGTGGGCAGACAGCTGCTGTATTTTCAACAGTTTTGATCTGTTCTCATGTACACTACAGAAGTAGGAATACTGCAGCATCTTTAGCTGGACACAGAAACTTTTAACATTAGATATCCCAGGGTATTGTGATGACAGTGCAAATCTTTAGGCCCACGTAAAAAAGAACCCAGAAAATTAAATTATTTTTCTGGCAACTGGCAAATCCATAAAAAAAAAAAAAACAGCCAGGTTAGTCAAATACTGGCCTGATGATAACAGATATATTTCTTTCCTCATAGTTCACACATGGAGAAGCCTATGCCAATCAGCTGTTCTCTGGCTGAGACAAATATAACATGTTACTAAACAGAATGAGGTGCTCAGTTGTTTCTATATATTAGGAGAACGTTTATTATTGTTGTTGTTGTTGATTTGCAATAGCACCCGCTAGGTGTTTTTTAAACACTTCAGGACCGTCCCTGCTCTGAGGGACTTACAATCTAAATGGATCGCTGACACATGTGGGCTCAGGTCAGAGGAATAACAACAGGCAGTTCTTTGTATATAATAAAGATTGTGGTAGGGTTTAAAAACAAGAGAATGCGTCAGGGCCACTAGGCAACATCTCCATTTCTGCTGGACCGAAGTTAAGCTGAATAGACAAAAAGGGAGAAAATGAAAGTGACTGTGGTAGAGGAATGCTTAGTTGCTGCAGACACCAGCTGGGGATCAGATCCTGGTGAAATCATTATCTACCTAGCTATTTTTTTAAAGTTCCCATAAAGTGAGTCCCCAGCTGCTTCTGAAAATGGAAATTAGCCATGGATTTATTTTTTTTCCTGTCTTGTCTCCACCCCCTGCCTCCAAGAGAGGGGAGTGCTGTTCTGCCAGTGCCTGGGACAGAGCTAGCCAAAGAGAGTCTCCAAACCAGACAGACCTGTGGCCTGGATGCCAGTGACATTTGCTACCCCTGCCTCTTGTTTGGACAGGCCGGTCGAGGGCATTTGCTCTCAACTGCAGATGTGTAAGTCCAGGCTGCGGAAAGGAGGCCACTGCCAAGCCAGGTGTTCAGTGACTTCTGTAGGATCTGCATCTAAACTCCATTGAGGTCAAAGAAAAGACTCTGACTGACATCAATGGGCTTTGGATCAGGTCCTAAGAGCTATATAGGGGCTGGGGGAAAGTTCTTTCATCCTCTGCATTGTCCCAAGGTGGTACCACTGCCAAAGGCCTGATTCTCCCTCTGGTTCCTCTCCCCTCCCCACTGCTATTTGTACCATGGCACTGCCGAGAGGACCCTGTGAAATTGGCCTCTATAAATCTAGGTGCTGCACGCAAACTCATGGACAACTGTCCCTGCCCCAGTGCTGCCGTTTCACTAAACAAGACTACCAAGAATGGGAGTGGAAAACAGAAGCATGGAGAGGGGAAATGACTGGCTCATGGTCAAATGAGTCAAAGCCAGGACTCTCACGAGTCCCTGGCCTGCAGGCTAGTCACTGGACCGCACAGCTTCTCCACCCGTAAGTGAGGTTGTGTACCCATCTTCTATCGTCTCCAACTACATTCAAAGGACTTACGTAGGCAATGCCAGAAGAGGGACCTTCTAGAATTATGAAGGAAAAAAGCAAGTAGCTGAATATGAAGCCAGCAGCCTGTGGTGATTAAAAAAAAAAAAAGAAAATGGAGGACGAGAAAGACTCTGCTCAGGAGTCAGATGCTCATCCCTTCTCCCTGTTGCTGTGAGCACTTTCCCGGCCTGCTGGAAGCCTCCGTTCCTCCCACTTTCTTGACTAACTCTGTTTATAGCTCCCTGTTTCCCTCTCTGGGCAATCCAGAAGCACCCAGCAGTGTCTGGCACCTTTCATCCGTCTCCTCAAATGAAGGTTCCCTAGAAGAGGTATTTCCTAGTGCCCTCAGCTCGTCCCTTTGACAAGGCAACGGAGGCAGGAGCTGTAGACAGCTGGATATTGATTCCATGGAAGGTTTCTATGGAAAAAATGAGGGGACGGGTTTAGCTAAGTTAAATAATGTAGTGTTGCCGTACACAGATGTGCAAGTAGAAACTAGTAGAACAATATCAAGGTAACGCCAAGGCCATGCTGCAGAGAAACCATAAGAGGGTACATGCTTGGGAAACAGAGAGAGAAGCAGGTAATACTGTATAAAAATGAGTGAAAGGAAATTCATAAAATTAGTGTTGTAAGGGAGCAAGTGATGAGGCCCCTGAGACTCTCAAACGGGCATGGCCAGGTTATTGTTGATTAAAGGACAGTCTTGTTTCCAGGACTCTTGCCATGTTCCAATTCCATCCAGGCTCCTGTTCCAAAGACCGTCGGTGTTTCTTTCCTCGAGAGACTCCGCTGTCGGCCCTTACACGGGGAAGAGCTGCCACTGTTGATCATGTCACGGAAATGAAATGCTTCGTTTTAATATAATTTAGGAATGAGACTGCCCAAGACAATGGGCACATAATGATTACTCTGAACATTTAGCAATGTTAGTTTAACAACTGGAGGTAACAAAAGGCTGCCTGACCTATTTGAAATTCCCATAAGGTCTGATTGTAACAGCAATATCTCTTCAGACGTGTTGCTTGGATTCAGGTTATTGTTGAGTATCTATTTTTCTGCCTAATGTACTAATAGTCTTTTGATTTTAAGACTGAATTTAAACATTCTGTGTTTCATCTAAAACTTGGATGTTCTCTTCTATTGCAGTCTAGCAAGCTGTGACTCTAAATTAAGTACATGGGCTGTAATTCTGTTTTGCACCTCTAGAAGGTGAAGTACACAACGCAGTAGCCCAGGGAAGCGTGGCAGTAAGGTGACCTTAGATCATTTTTGCTCCCCTGGGATTTGGGACTGCAGTGAGAGCCAGCGTGGCCTCTGGCTTAAAATGGCCAGCAGCTCTAATTTATGGCAGGACTGCCCCAGAGCAGCACAGACTCACCATAGTGGTGTGTGATATGGGGGCAACCCATGTATAATTTTGCAGGTATTGTAAGCTCCATTTGATCCTGTTCTTGCACTGGTGTGACTAAAACGAAGCAGGTGCCCCAGAGCAAACCCTTA
Source organism: Chelonoidis abingdonii (assembly GCF_003597395.2). Classification (NCBI taxonomy): domain Eukaryota; kingdom Metazoa; phylum Chordata; order Testudines; family Testudinidae; genus Chelonoidis; species Chelonoidis abingdonii. The sequence goes on along the minus strand of NC_133776.1, from coordinate 98,193,751 downwards.
GTGTGGACGTGCTATAACAATGTAAGATGAGCCCTGCACTGCTGAAACGTATTCCAGTTAAGTTGCCTGGGTTAGTGACCCTGCATGAAGCCCCATTTTGCACCAGATCAGTGTGGCTACATAAAGGGTCTTTAGTGGCGTGAATAGTGTCATTAATCTAGACAGTTCCTGCTCACCAGATGTAGATGATAATGTTTCTTTATTCCTTTGCGCAAGCTCTTATTTACAAATCCTCTGCTCGTTCACTTGTATTACTTAAAGGTAATTTTTTTCCTGCAGTAAATAGATATTATCATGCATGAATATAAAAATAGTATGAAACACTTCATTTTGGACATTAGGACAAGATACAATAATAGCCTCAATTCATGTCCAAAATATTTCTTTTCTTAATAATAATGGGATGATGAAGTTACTCTTTTATGCAACATGAAATTTATATAACATAAAATCCTATAAAAAATGACATGAGAATGTTTAATTATCTACAATCAGAAATTCTCTTAATTCTAATCTTTCCTCAGCAGTTGAGTCACACATACATATCTTGTTTTACATTAAATTGAATAATCATATGTTTAGAAATTTACCTCATAAACTCTGGAAATAAAAATGTAACTGTTAGGCGAGAATACGCAGAAGTCCACGGAAAAAAACTAATTAAAATGATGAACTAAATGTGTCTGTCATTCTGCAACTTAATAATTAACTTCTGTACAAATATACAGATGGTCCAGAATAATAATATACTTCTAAAAAAAAAATCTGATGAATGACAATTTTGGTGGGTTTGTTTCTCCTTCTGTAACAATGAAGCCAGGGAAAGGACCAGAGAAAGAAGCATAATTCATTGGGCTACCCATCTCCTATTTGCAAAGAGAGGATTCTGAAAATTCCAGATGGGCTAGTTCAGTAAGAACTCTTGTGCCAAAAGATCTGCTGGACACTGGAGATCCAACAGCAATTATACTTATTACTCTGAGTCCATTGATTGATGAATACTTTACAAAGGTGTTTTATAGAAGGAGATGCTGCTGCACAGAATGTTCAAGTGACTTGCTCCTGACTGCACTTCATTGTGCAGTTGAGTATAGCCTAGTGGCTAGAGCACTGGACGGAGACTTAGAAGACCGAGGTTCTGTCACTAGCCTCCTGGGTGACCTTGGGCAAATCATTTCCCCTCTCCGTGCCTCAGTTTATCCATCTGTAAACGGGGATAATAGTACCGACCTCTTTCATAAAGTGCTTTGGCCAATGGGAGTTAGATGCCTGCATAGTTTGGAGGAGCTGGATCTTTGAGATCTAAAGATTTCCATCTCTATATAAGAGCTAGTTGTCATTACAGAATCCAAGGTTATGGCTACATTGTGCCATAGTGTGGATGGTGGGGTTCCTACTTCATGATAACATACTTCTGATTGAAAGATGACTACGTTAACATGAACTAGGAATCTTTTACTTTGTGCCAGCAGTGTCCACATGGGACCATTGAATGGCAACTCTTTTGTGTGCTCTGCAGTTCACACCCCGGTAGTCTGCACCTCAGCACAGTATAGATAAGTCCCAAGTCTCCTGGCAAGCACTCTGCTGTTCTATCTACAGCACCAGGCTGCCTAGCAGTGATCACACGGGCTGGTCTGCAAGCTTGAGAGAGAAAGATTCAGCTGTTATCTGACCTGCAGACAATAAGTCTGATCATCCAGCCTGACTTCATTCCTTGTGATTTCTTGGGCCCTGACATCTTGTCCCTTTTATGGCATGCAGCAGCCAAAAAAATTCATCACCCACTATGTGCAAAAGTGCTCCAAAGGCCAGTGCTGGAATACTGCTCTCAGACAAGGACAGAGCCATTGCTGAAGAGTGTAGCAATGGTGCACACACATGAAAAAGCAAAAAAATAGTGTGTCAAGACACAGCAAAGGTAGGCATGGCCACAGGAGTCCAATGAGCAGGACATAGTTGTGTCCATAGTGGAGACAGGGGCATAACATGAAAGATTGGTAAGCCAATCAGATGCAAATGTAAACTATAGTGTCCAGGACACATAACATGTACATAGTGTGGTCAATTGGGTTGGCTTCATCCCTGGGACTCCTGCACTCTCTTCTGGCAATAGTGGAGCGATCTTGCTACGCTCCCCATTGGCTTCTGACTCTGCCTTTCTTTGGGAGCTACCCCTAAGTGTTGTGGGAGGCCTTTCTGGGGATGCTCACCTTCCATTGTGTAGCTTGGCTGATTTCAGTACCATTTTCACCTTCACACTCCATTCATTCTCTTTTTGGCTTAAGATTTTCGGTGCTCCTGGCTGTATCTGGGGCTATGGGCACTTTGATCTGTGGCAGCCTCATGGCTTGCAAATGCAATCTACTCTGCATTTCATTAGACTCTGCCAATCTTGGGAGTGGTGGGTGGAGGAAGCCTCTTCACTGGGCCATTCCTCAGCTGGTGTAAATCAATTGAGTTACTCCTGTTTATACATATTGAGGATCTGGCCTAGTCTTTTGCATCAATTTCTATTGAGAAATATTGTTCATTATAATGAGACAAAGAATCTCTGTCAAGCGTAGCTAGCAAAATGTACAACGCTGTCCTGGATGAATCTGAATCCTTCCCGTGTCTTCAGACATAGCTTAAGGTACAAACAAGGCTCTTCCATCCCTGTCTATCATGCTGTTTGCCAGAATGGCTCCCTTGGGTGTATCTATAACTTAACGATTTTACAAGGATAGGTTGTTGGCCTATTTCCCCAGCCTGGAGGGCCAGTGGACTGCTTTACATCTGGTTCCTACCCTTCGATCTAATTTGCTTGGGTGGCACTATCCGGAGTTAGAATGCCTGCAGCATGGCTCTTATGGTCACAGAAGCACACAAACCTTCTCACCACACCATAATGCAGTCACCAGGGAAGGACTCTGTCCTTTACTTCAGCTGCATTACGGATATGAAATGTGTGGAAAAGACGATAGTTTTAAATATATTCCAGAGAAGATTATCTGATTATCACCCAAAAGTCTATGCTGTTTTTAATGTATCCTAACGCATTTTTAACATGACAGCTGGAGTGCAGCATACATACGGCATACTAATAGATAGGGAGGCTAATAAGCTGTTCTCGTTATCTGTTTAGGGAGAAAAGACTGGAAATAAGCAAAAATGTTTTAATTTAAATGCTTTACGGTAAAAGCAACAGCCCCTGATATGGTGAACTGAAACAGTGTTTGAAAATTAGTCCTTTATTAAATCTATTGCTTGTTTTTTGTTTTAAAAAAAGGCTGGCTGCTTTGTTTATTTTCAATTAAATTACTACAGTGTATATTGAAATATCTTGCATCTCTTTTATCAAATAGAAAGTGAAGTTGGAAACACAACTTCTGCCAGAAACTTCCTTTTCAGTTGCTCCTAACCTCACAAACAAATTTCTTTTGGGATGAACTTTTCCAGGCTTGATCCCAAAGTTTTTTGCTGTTGTTTTTTTTCCTAGCAAAATCAGTTCCAATTCAGTCATTTTAAATCCTGTGTTTTTTTAAAAGAACACACAATATGCAGGAGGTTTGAAATCGACATAAGGAAGTACTTCTTCACATAACAGACAGGCAATCTGTGGAACTCATTGCCAGGTGATGTTGCGAAGGCCAAAAGTATAACTTGGTTAAAAAAGAATTAGAAAAGTTCATCGAGGATAGTTCCAACAATGGTTATTTAGCCAAGATGGTCAGGGATGCAACTCTATGATCTGAATGTCCCCAAGTCTCTGGCTGCCAGAAACTAGGACTAGATGACAGGGGATGGATCACTCAATAATTGCAGTGTTCTCTTAATTCCCTTTGAAGAATCAGGCACTGGTCACTGTTGGAAGACAGGATAGTGGGCTTGGCGGACCATTGGTCTGACCCAGTCTGGCCATTCTTATGTTCCTATGTTCTTAAACAAATGCGCTAAACAATTAAGCAAACAAAGAACCTATTTGATCTCATGCACTGATTTTGTTCACAGCTGTTTTATTTTGTCACTCTCATTAGGATCTCAGGAACAAGCTGTGTCTGGAGAAATAGCTTTAAAATTATGTACATTGAACTTCTTTTTCAGACACACTCAGTGGAATTTTCTGATAGGTTTCTTTGCTCATTCTAGACCCCAGAATGTTTGAGTTTTTTAGATGTGACATAGTTTACAATTTATAGTTGTTTTATTTGGTTGATATGATAAACTGAGTGGGTCAGTGTATAGTGGAATATAGATAAAGTTGTACTTTAAAATGTCAATTTCATGGAAAAACGTAAGGTACTAAAGCAATGTAATGAGTATGAAAATTCTAAAATTTGGGGGGGGGAGGTTGTTATAATGATTTCTTTCTTTCTTTCTTTCTTTCTTTCTTTCTTTCTTTCTTTCTTTTTGTCAGTTTTAAGAAATCTGGATGAGGAATCAACCAAACTTTCCTAAGTCAGGAAATGCAGAGTTAAGTTTAATAAATAATAAGTTTGGATGCTCAACCTCAATTTAAAAGGCATACATCACAATACTTTCTGTTGGAACGCTTTTTATACTATTTATTAAATAATAGGCAATGCAGTAAATAGAACCTGTGAATTCATATTCAAAGTTACATTCAATGGATGTGCAGGGCAAAATTCTGCTCCACATCATTAAAGTAGAAATGACTGCTTTGAGATTTTTAGGCAATTTTATGTGTTTCAGTGTCCTGCCATGTTACCATTAAAAGGCCACAGTCTCTTAGTCCTCCTCATTTTGTTCTTGCACTGATGAGTTCACTCCACTTCCTTCTTGATGCCTTCCCCAGTGTAAAGGGACCAGAAAGTAAATGAGACCAGGGCCCAATAGCTTTGTTCAAAAAACATATGTTTTAAAAAATGAATAAAGGCATCAGTGGCACCAAATTCTACATATCATAGAACTACTGTTGTAGGCCTACATAAATGCAATCGGTATCGGCTTTCCTTGTGAATTGTTGTTAATGCTCAAAGCGACCTCCTGGACCACTTATATACATCAGAGTGGATGAGCAAAATGAAATGTCGTATTTGTAAGTTCAAGTTACATAGTGGAAAGTTAATGCTCTCTAAATCAACATCTGGTATTTTAAAGCAGAAGAAATCCTTGCAGAGGTGGAATACTTTAAACACCTATTGACATTCTAACAGAGTCCACTTTCTGACCTTTCATGACAGAGTGAGTTCAGCCAGAAAACAGGAGAATGTCAGACTTTGCTGCAGAAACTGACTGAGTTTGAGACCAGAAGAGCAAACAAATGTCCTAAGCAATATTTTTAGGTTTAAGAATTACTGAAAGATGATGGATACCATACTTAACAATAGTGAGAGGATACGGCAGTGGCTTCCCAAAGAGTCATGCTCTTCCAGCCCCGCTTCCTGTAGGTGGAAGTCTCTTTGTTATCTGCACTACTTCCTACACATGATGGAGAGCACCCTAGTTTCCTTGTGACATTCCTAGCAGAACAAGTTCCAGGAGATTACTAGTTGGTTTGGAAGGGGGATGGGATAAGAAGAAGTGCCTTAGGAGAAGGAAGATCAGAAATGTATTGATGCTAGTGATTTCTTGCAGTTTATGTTCTTAAGTTAGTCTGTCACTGTGTAGTGAGGCAGAACGGCCTCCCTCCAAGCCTCAGGCAGAGGGACCACTCTCTGCCCCCTGTGAGGCGGAAGCAGCCAGGCCTGCACCTCGTGTCAGAAACTGAGAGGCAGAACAGGAACTATAAGAGGCAGGGCCTTCAGCTCAGTTGGGGCAGAGACAGGGAAGGAATCGGATGCCTCTGCCTTGCCGCTGGCTCCTGGACCAGGGACCAAACTGCTCCAACCAGGGACCAAGCTGTGCCAACCCCTGCCGGTGGAGGAGGACCCCTAGGATCTGCCAGGACTGTCGGCTGCAGAGTACCTCAAGGAGACAAAGGATCCTTGGACTATGGAGTCCTATCCCTGGAGTGTGGTAAGAAGGAGCCCAGGTAAACCAGACTTTAGTCTGGCGTTGCAGTCAGAGTGCAAGTCAGTGTTTCAGTGGGATCCCCCCTGACTCAGTGGCTGACCCGTCTGCCACTATTAGGGCCCTAGGCTGGGACCTGATGGAGTAGGGTGGGTCTGGGTCCCCTTACTCCATGTTACCAACCCCACCCTGGGGTGGCAACCTACCTACCTTAGGCTGAATGGCCAGTGTTTGTCTGCCCAGCCAGGGAGTTGAGCTCTAGACTGTTGCTGAGTCTGACTGGATTTGCTGTCTGCCCCAGTCAGGGAGCTGGGCTAAATATGGCCTATTGCTCTGCCCTGCCTAAGGGGCTGAGCCTGGCCTTATGTGTTTCTTGTCTGCCTGAGTATCAGATCCTTTATAATTTTAACAGACTTTTATCTTTTTTTTGTGGTGGGGCAGTGATGTAATTGAAAAAATTCCTACAGAGTAGCTGTCAGAGCCTCTTCATTTTCAATCAGACATTGAGAAATGTATCCTCTTTGGTTTAATGGATGTCTGTGCTGTGGATTCAGGTCTTGCTATTGCATGATTAGAAGCTAAATCATTGCTTTGCTGAGGCTTTCCCCAGCATCACAGTTTCGACTACTGCTGATCCTAATTTTCCCTTAAGGACAACCCCATTGCGAATGCAGATCCAGAGCCACAGCAGTTCAGTTCCGTAGAACTCCTCACTAAAATATCTTGCACATGCTACAGGGATGAGCAAATACATGACTCTCACACACAAAATCTTCACTAGATTTCTTTGTTTGACTCACCTCTGCTCTGCAAAATACTCCTCTTGGATATATAAGGCTAATCATGGCACAGTATCTTCAGTTTCCCTACAGACGTAAGTCTACTTAAACAAACGCATTGCACCTTAGCAACTTAGAATTTCTTTACCTAGGCAATGAATGCATGCGGACTTTTACAGTCTTTTAGAACTGCCAAATAAAACCCATAGCTTTCAAACAATCAGCTAATGTATATCAGTAATGCTACCGTACCGTGTATAAAAGCATTCATTCTCTGGAGAACAACTGAAGTCAACAAATAGAATGTTTGAAATAAATGTTCCTTTCTGACTGGCTTTAATGATGTCATCCTCATGGAAATGATCTCCTATAAATTTAGAACTTTGGACATTTTCCTTATATTTTTTTCCTACTAATCTCTTTCAGAATAGTAATAAATCTCTACAGGCAATGCCTATCTGGGGGATTATTTCACTTTTCCAGTGGCTGAAAGCACTTGACCTTCAGTCTCACAAGGGACAGCATACCTGAAGAATGGATTTAATCCTCTGTAAATGCACTACCAATTGTGTCTAATTCTTTAACTATCAACTGCCTGTCTGCTTGTGACAGAATAATAAACTCGTATGCTTGCTGCCAGACTGAATACACTTAACTCTTGATTTGCAGAAAGCAACAGCCCTCATAGTCACAATAGCCAATGCAATTATTTCTGACACAGTACAGAGTAGCTCAGTGTGGTTGCTTAGATGGTGAATAAAGAAGGAAGTAGATGGTGATTGTTTGAAAACGTTGAGTGAATCTGCTGGTGTCTCCTACCTCCTCTGTCCCACAGCTCTTCCACACAGATCATTTACCGAGTCAATTTTTTAATGCTCTTTGTTACACATGGGCAACTACATTGACATCTTCAGAGTAGAATCTGGCCCCAAGGTTACAGCTTGAAATGTAGACTGAAGCATTATGGGAAATCTGAAAGGAATATTCAGTTTGGAAGGCAATGGAAGGATTGTGTAGATTTTTTTCTGACCAGAAAAGTTTATCTATCAAATTCTGTATCATAAGGGCTCCCTGGATGTTTCTTTTTTGCTTTCTAAGGTGCTCTTTTGAGCTGTTTGGGGGAGAGTAGATACCAAAGGCTAAAGTGAGAGTGGTTCAAGGCTTTCCCATATTGAAAACTATGACACTTTATAATATTTATTCAGAGGAGGGTTGGGCACCCAAAGAAATTAATCACACATTCGCTGAACAGAACCTGTGCACTAGGATTCAATGAAGAAGAATGGGTCCCTCAGCTAGCTGATTACTTTAAATCACCCCTTTCCCTCCAAAGTGCAAGAGTATCCTGCCCCATTGGACACATATCTCTCTCTTCTGTAAGAAAGGAGTGTAGGGAACATTGAGCTGAATGATCAACATGAACAACTGCACGTTCCCTGATGCTGCTTAATATCAAATGTCAAAGCTGCATTTTTTTCATATGCAGACTCGTGAGGGTAAAGTATCCAACTACGTTTTTAATACAGAAATAGTAGGCTTAATTAAAAAAAAAACAGTACCAGATGAGGGTCCTAAAAACATGTTAATGTTATAGAGGATCCATCATAGCATATTTCTGTATGTGGATGCGGTTTTTATTGTAATCAACTGGCTAGTAGGTATGTGAGGCACTCTCTTCTACTGGATAGTCTTAGTACTACTCAATTGTGTGTCATAGAATGGACCCTACGTTAACAGATAATGGAGAATGGCTTTTAGCTTGAAAAAGTGGGGTCTGTGGTTTCCCTTCACTGTGATTGTGAATTCTTATTGGCTGCGGTGTGCAGCATACCAGCAACTGGGAAGTTTCTGGGTAGCCAAAAATAGCATCTGAGATGCCTTGATATCCATTGGCATTAAGTGCCTCAGTGGTTGTAAAACTCTAGGCCTTACTCCTTTAGGTGAAGCTGTAGATGCTTATACTCTTACCACAGGAGATCTTGGATTCAATCCCAAGTGACATTCAGGATGGCCAGTGTTACATGTGCACAATGGCAGTTGCTAATTTGGCAAGATACCAACAGAGTCACACTTACACATCGGACCACAGCATCACTGGCTGCTTATGACTGAGAAGGTGCTAATCTACTAAAGAATGGAAAGGAAAATTTGAGCCTAAATCATTATTTGTGAAGCATCATAACTATGTATGGCACTCTACAGAAATAAAATAGGTCAAAGTCCCTGCTGTAAAAGGTTTACAATCTAAGGATCAAATCCTGCAGGCTTCTGAGGACATCCTGAGAGATGCTCAACACCCACAGATATCACTTGGAGGCACGCAGAATATTATAGGAGGCACTAAACACCTTTTTACCTCCAGTCTTACTTAATGATTGTACAGTCTAAACTAAATCCAGGGAAGCAAGGATGCAGAGTATTCTGCCACTTTGGCCTTCACTTTAAAATGATTAGTGCCCTGCATAAATACACTAATATGGTAGTAAAGATTAAATTGCTGCAAGCATTGACAATACAGTTTGCACCCTGTCAGCAGCCTTATTGAAATGCTACTGGCTCAAGATGCATTGCTTTCTAATGTTTGACTGCAGAGACTGCTCATGCTAAAGGGAGAGATCAGCTTGAATAACAGAGATTTTTCTAAGGCCATGGCTACACTTGCTAGTTGCAGCGCTGGTGAGGGGATTACAGCGCTGCAACTTAGCAGGTGTACACACTTAAAATCTCAGCCAGCGCTGCAACTCCCTGTTTGCAGCGCTGGCTGTACACCTGGGTCCGGTACGGGTGTAGCGAGACCAGCGCTGCTGCTGCAGCGCTGGTCATCAGGTATGGACACTAACCAGCACTGTAATTGGCCTCCAGGGTATTAGGAGGTATCCCAGCATACCTTTTCAGCCTCTCTGGTCATTGCTTCGCACTCCACTGCCCTGGGCTCAGAGCCTGGAGAGGAGGGGGAGGGTGTAGAGGAACCCGAGAGGAGTACTGAGTGTTTGAACTCCCAGGAGTCATGCACCAGGAGCTATTCCCAGCCAGGAAGAAGCTAGCCAGTCGCAGCCGCTGGGACTTGGTAGTGAGGAACCAGCAGAGGAGCTGTTCCTGGTAAGAAGCTTTTTGTTATAAGGATGCAAATGTTTGGGAGCAGGGGGGCTATGGCTGCCTGCAAGCATGCCTAGATGTGAATAGCCCATTGATTTCCCTGTAGCTGTTCTTTGCTTTCCACAAGCCACAGGAAACCCCATGGCTGTTCAGAGCTGCAGAGCACGCAACGCCAACGCGGGGAGGGGTTGGAGTGCTTTCAAAAGGGGCAGCGTTGTGACGTGTAAGAAGCAGAGCATCTACCAGGGAATAACACTCTGAAACCCTCCTCACTCCACATCTAAAACCACACACCACTCCAGGTGTGGAAGAACCGCAGTTGTGCAAGATGGGCTCTGAGAGTTAGTCTCGTGGCAGATGTCGTATCGTACCCCGGGGAATCAGTCGATATTCTGCTCACTGTAGCGTCAGCCTTCTACCGCAGAGCCTGCTTCTTGCCTACAAGATCACCAAGAAACACACGAATCCACGGCGCCATGGCGTTCCACAGTGAAGCAACCCCGCAGGACTTACCACCTCCCGCACCCGCTCTTCCCTAGGTGAACACACGTGTGGAAGGGGCGCCCCTGCGCGGGCTTTGCCTCTGTTAGCGCGTGCCTAGCGGGAAACTCGACCCATCCATGCCCTAGTCGGCAGTCTGTCTGCGTGTCTGCTGCTGTTGCGTAATACCAGAAGAGCTGTAAATGAGCTAACACAAAAAGCTCTAAAACAAATGCATGCTCTGCTAAAACAGATTGTGTTGCTTTATTTTTTTCCTTCATCCATTTTTTCTATGCGCCAATGAACAAATATAGCCTTAGTGTTCATTGCATTTTAAGCTCTCACTGTGCTTTTTTTTACTACCTTGAATTACCGCTCCATCACGCACGGCGGAAAAGTACCCATAAACTTAATGAAAAAACCAAAGGAAGAGTAACCGGTAAGAGATGTGAAAAGCATCATGGAAATCTGATATTCCACAGACACATCTCTATAAACACTTGCCAGCTGGAGGGATAATGCACAGCACATGTAAAAAGCGACAATGCTTCGGCAGCAAAGCAGAGGCGTGAGACGAAGCCTGGCCCGATAGCTATGAAAGGACATTGATGTCCACACGAGATAGCGACTAGAGTAGGACAGGGATGATCTTAAATAGAAAAACGTGACAAAATAGATCTCATTCTTCGAATGAATTATTTTATCTCTTCATAACCTATAGAATAATAAACCATACCACTATCATTGACAGTATAAACACTTCCTCGTCTGAGTTGGTTATTAATCGCTACTTGCACGCTATCCCCTACATGTGTCGCTGCTCCGCCAACTCTCCCAAGAGCGCTTGGAGCACATATGTTGGATTCCGCACTCTGGCACGCAGCTAGAGAGCCGCTGCGAACAGCTGATGAGCCACGACGAAGCACAGTGGGCGGAAGAGAGTTAGGATCTAGGCTGCAGCCAGGGCCAGAGGTATGAATCGCTTTGTGAGCACTAAGATGTAGGGTAGGGCTTGGCTTCAAGGCAGGGCGCAGGGGAGTGCAGCGCAGGTATTTGCAGCAGTCGGCGAGCGATGAGGTAGTGACGCGGAAGTGCTGAGCCTTCAGGCAGTGAAGGTCGCAGCAAGGGTCGACTTGAGAACAGGGATGGGGCGGATGGCTAGGGCAAGTGTGCAGACGCTGTGCGTGGCAGCTCGTGCTGAGGCGAGCGCGCGCTGCACTCGCTTTGGCAGGGCGTGCAGGGGTACTGCGGCAGCGATTGGCTGTGAAGCACAGGACAGGGCCAGGCTGGCAGAGGGCTGGACGACAGCGGGGTGCAGAGTGGCGCGACACGAGGCGGGGCGCGGGAACTGCGGTTGTGGAGGTCATGTCATAGTGTACGAGCACTGGCATAGAGCAGGCTGGAACTCTCCAGCTACTTGTCTATGACGACTGAGTCCACCACAAACCCTCTCGATCACTCCTCGGACTAATTAAAACTAAGCCGCACCGCGATGCGCGTGCGCGGTAGAAATCGACATGCTAAGAGTGGAGGCGGAAGCTCTGGCTGATATTTGCATAGCACCGGCCGTGGCATGAGCAATGTAACGCACAGCAACCTTGAGAGAGACCACTCTCTAACATGCACTCTCCAGAGCTTCGGAGGGCGAGCTATCTTTATGAGAGTGCCAGGAGAGCTCAGTCCGGGCAATCACAAGCGCTCTTGCCGGCTCACACGGGTTGCAACACCGCCCTGTATTTGCGAGATAGCTCTCAGCGAGGTCAGAGTGTGGAACTTGCTCGAGCACCGAGTACCGGACTAACTGCGAGTCACAGTGTAGGTGCCGTCGGCGCCGCATTGGCCATTAATCATTTTAAAAGCGTGAAGGCCAAAGTGCCAGAATACTCTGCATCCCTTGCTCCCTGAATTTATTTAAGACGTACACCATTAAGATTAAAACGTGCTGTCACCGCTCAGGAAGCACACAGGCTGTTCGCTGGCGTGCCCTCTATAATAATTGCGCGTCGCGTCGTTGCTGGATGCACGCTGACGAGTCTAGGCTGGCTCTGCGAACCCTCTCTCGCCACAGCTGGAGGCTCTTAGCTGCAGAAGCAGCGGCAGCACCATGCACGCTCTCCTCGCCGCAGCACTTCACGTAAACACCTATGTGAACACCCCAGAGCGAGAACGCGCAGCGCACCTATTCTGGAGAATCGGGTTACGTTGTATAAAGAGACAATAAACAAAAAAATTAAAAGGTGCCTAAGGTGCGGGCCCTCTTAAGCCGGGGTCCGATTCCCTGGCAAGCACGGTACTTGGAACAGGAAGCGGAATGACCCGCACCCTTCCGTCCCCTTCCCACACCGCCAACACGCCAAATGGGATGAGGTGCTCTGTGGGATAGCTGCCCACAATGCACCACTCACAACAGCGCTGCAACTGGTGCAGGTGTGGACACACTGCAGCGCTGGTCGCTGTAAGTGTGGAAATACTGCAGCGCTGGCAGTACACAGCTGTACGAGCACAGCTGTAACTACCAGCGCTGCAAAACTGCCAGTGTAGCCATACCCTTAGGCTATTTTCAGAGGTCTGGGAATATATATTCAGAAGCAACTGAGCCGCTGAATGATTGGTTTTATCTTTGCCAATGTCTGCTTTGCTATGTGGGTGGTAGCATTGAGCTTCAGCTGGTGTAAACAGGATGATAATCAATAATTAATGATCAATAATTTTCTGATAATCACTAGCCAATTAATTGATTAAAATGTAACTGATTATATGTTTGGATTAGTTTAATAATAACAAACCTTGGATAAATCAACTGTGATGAGATTTATTGATTAACGGTGAAGATGGCACATATGCAGATAGGCATACCATACCAGCCTTTCCCAGAGTTCTCTGACAGCCTGTGGTCAGTCTGCTGATGGTCTTACTCTCCCCATGATTTAGGGGCAAATATACTCTTGTCACCTTTATTGTGTATCATTCTGGTCCTTATCTATTTTTTTCTTTTTGGAACACACTTCTTATCTTTGGCTAATTCCTAGGTTACCAGTTTCTTTGCAACTTTCCAATTGTCTCAACAGCTGTTGGGTAGTCATTATTCATGACCTTTTTAAAGACATGTTTATTCATTTTATATTTTCAGGTTATTACATTGCTAAGATATCTCCTACAACAGTTTTCAAGATATGCTAAGGGCTACTGCTCGGTAAAATTCTTAACTGTGTAGCATCATGGGAGTCTTGTTCCTGGGCAAACCTTAAAATCTTTCTCAGCCTCTCTTTAGTGTCAGCATAATCATAGCTGAATTGATTTCAGTGGGGCTCTGCTGATTTACATCAGCTGAGTATTTGGCCCACTCTTTTAGCTATTATTTTAGCAATAGTCTACTGCCTTTTTCCTTTGCTAAAACCCCTCAGTGGCTAAAGGTAGTGTCAAGTTCTACCCTGAGACTTACGGGGTCTTTTTTTGCATGAGCCCATCCACGGGCTAGTGAGAAGCATACTGATTAACTGAACATCTTCAGGTTATTTTCAGTCCACGGTGTCAAGATTCAATGAAAAGTTATTCACCTGCATGTTGCTCCATCTTGCTTACTGTACTGTTTGTCTGATTCTCCCAGGGTTATATCTTCTCAGTCTGTTTGTCTTACTGCTATATCAATATTTCATTTTATGATAGAATGTTATATTTTACAAGTATCCTATTCTATCTTGGTGAGTATGCATATCAGGTCAAAGCCGTTATATGGAATTTGTGAAAGGATGGTTTGAAGACCATCTAATCTGTCAAGAAAAATTCCTGACAATGAACAATTTCATATAAAAGGACTGTACTGTGCCCAGACACAAGAATGCTATTCTGTCCAAACTACATGGCAGATAACTTATCATCATCCTCATTTGAAAATTGTGTTTTACTTTTTCCTCAAATGAAGGGACGTTTCATTCTTCAAATGTCTATATTAAGTTGTTGTCGACTTAAATGGATCCACCTGTCAGTGTATGAGGTTCAGATATCTGGGAACTGATAAGGGAACATATTTCACCTCTCAGTTCAAATAAACAAAGACCCAGATCCTCCACTGGTGTACATCAGTGAAATTCCACTGACTTCAGTGGAGCTATTCACACTGAGGATCTGATCCACAGGTTTCATTGTTATTCAAGGTGGCCTCAGTATATTTCTGCTTCTGGGGTGTACATCCTTGAACTTGATGGATTTCAGGAATCTTCTAAAAACAGCATTCATTGGAATCAATCAAGCACTCCATGCCAAGTTGATGGCCAGCAATTGGTGTACTTGTTTTCATGCTGACCTCTGAGAGAAGATAAAGGAAAGACAACATTTGCTCATCTTGAGCCTAGGGGCACAAGTTAACCTTGATTAGTTGAATCAGTGCAAACCTTGGCTTGTTTCATCTGTGTTTAGGGGTCAATTTGAGTGCAGCTGCATCCATTGCTAGCTGCTGATTGGTGAATTAGAGTTATTCCCAAATGTAAACTAGGATTAAGGCCTCTGCAAAATGGAACACATGTAGTGGCAGGCCAGTGAACTATTAAAATAATCCCCTGATATGTACATTGGAACTGCAGATCACACCTATCATGTACTCAAAAACAAGGTAAAATGTAAAGTGTCCTTTGTTGTAATTACCATGTGTTTTTAAAAGTCACTCTGCCTCTAGTACAATTTACAAATGTCCGTTTGGGTGTTTTCTTCTGGATAAAAAGATAATGTGCACTCTCAAATATGTATCCCTTTCCCCCACTCAAATCATTTTAATCCATTCTGTCATTAGAGGCTACAATTTTCTCCCTTTTGTCATCGTCTCACTACTGTAACCATCTCTCTCTCACACACACATTCATCTTTTCTCTTCTTTGATGTTATCCTGCTAATGATCTATGTGATAACAACCTTGTGAAAATTGCAGGGGATCACCTCCAACTCCTAGTGGGCTGCTGTCAACATCTGTCTCTATAGTTCCTACATGGGATGGCAAATAACACAGGCTCTGGTTTTTCATTCCTTGTACACCTCAACATTCCATTTGGTTTAGGCAGCTCAGGAAGTGCAAGATCTGGCCCCGAAGATCTATTCCCTGTAATTTCTCATACTCGTTTGCTGAATGTTTATCAAAATGGCAGCTTTACACCACTTGTCACCTCAGGGGAATCTGCAGCTTCCATAAAAGGCTTGTAATACTGTTGCAAAAAAAAGTGAGCATCATTCTGGGATGTGTTAGCAGGAGTGTTGTAAGCAAGACATGAGAAGGAATTCTTCCACTCTGCTCAGCATTGCTAAGGCCTCAGCTGTGTCCAGTTCTGGGCACCACACTTCAGGAAAGGTGTGGACAAATTGGCGAAAGTCCAGAGGACAGCAATAAACACGATCTATGACTCTATGAGGAAAGATTGGGGGGGGGGGGAAAGTTGTTTAGACTGGAGAAGAGAAGACTAAGTGAGGACATACAAGTCTTCAAGTACATAAAAGGTGGCTATTAAGAGGAGGGTGATAAATTGTTCTCTTTACCCACAGAGAACAGGACAAGAAGTGATTTAGGTTAGACATTAGGGAAAACTTCCTAACTATAAGAGTAGTTAGGCACTGGAACAAACTGTGGAATCTCCATCACTGGTGGTTTTTAAGAGCAGTCTAGACAAACACCTGTGAGAGATGGTCTAGATCAGTGGTCCCCAACCTTTTTGTGGCTAGTAGCACATTCATGTTTTCAGAAGAGTGTGGCGGGTGCCAACAATTTTTCAAGGCTTATTTTGTATTTGTACATTAAATAATACGAAAAACATCATATTTACTATTACATAATATATGAATCCATAAGATAAAAAGGGTAATTTTACATGTAAAAGGTATTAATTAAATTATTTGGCAATTACTTTCACCTTACCATGTGAATTTGCTCTTTTTTATCTACCTGTAAGAAAAATTAAGAAGTTTTTACAAAACAAATATCATAAGCAGTTTTCATCTCATTTATTTTAAAAAAAGTAAAACATTGTTGAACTGCTGGTCCGAATATATTTATTATTCTTCCTTTAACATAGACTGAAGCCTGCAGCCCCAGAGTTCTCTCTCCCCAGCAGGTGCGGGGCCGCGGCTTCTCTCCCCTGCTGGGCACTAGGTGGGCGCACATAAATGCCCCAGCATTGCGTTGGGGACCACTGGTCTAGATAATACTTAATCCTGCCTCAGTGTAGGCAGCTGGACTAGATGACCTCTTGAGATCCCTTCCAGTCCTACATTTCTGTGATACAGAAAAACATTCTTGGCTTTGGTGGGGCTAGTCAGAAGCTTGAAGTTAAGCACAAGTTTAAGTGCTCTGTAGAATTGAATTATAAGGCTGCTTTGTGCTGCCAGAATTGAGCAAAGAGGATTTAGCAGGACTGAGGAGTTGTCCCACCGTCTTTGTTTATAGATGTTTGCTTACTGCAGTGTGAGACTCCTACTAATTTTGCCTTCAAGTAAAATATCTACTTTATGCTAATTTGAGTATAAGCATCCATGTTTATATATAAATCACATTTGATAAAATGTAATTAACTTTAAGGAGAATTTTTTTCCCCAGAACAGATGCATAATTTACATTAATGTTAAATCTAGATATTAATTTACTTCTGTACTCTACATTTTTACTAAGGTAATTACATTTTGTCTAACTCACATTTCCCTTGTAGTTTCAGCTGGATAAATTATTCTGCACATCTTTCCTAGACTTTTGTATAGTGTTCCTAGGACTAGTAAATTATGTGTCAGATTCTGCGCACAGAGATGGTTGCATTTCAGTGGTTAGTGAAATGAAGTGATTTTTCCACTACTACGTGTACTCTGCTTGAAAACAGTGTTAAAGCTGAGAAGTCAAGTACTCAGTCAGGAAATGCCAACTTAAAGTTGAAAGCTCTGCTCCTCTTCACCCATGTGTTACAATAGTCTTTCCGCCCTCCGTTCAGCAAAGCACGTAAACATGTGCTGAAGTCCAACTTAAGCAATTTATCCACATGCTTAAAATTAAACATGTTCTTAAGCACTTTACTGAATCAAAGCCTACAGCATTATAAATTGTCAATTGATACAAATACATAAAATGTAAAATCTTCAGCTGTTTCTCTCAGAGTAATCTGTAAAACAAGCCAACCTTGCCTCCATTAGTGAAGGGGACAGTTTAAAACAACTGAAGAAACAGATTATTTAATCATAAATAGAATACTGTTGTAAGTGGTGGGAGAAGTATTTCAAATAGCGAGTATTTTCAACACAGCATGACACATGTTTTGTGGGGGAATGTCACGCATTCAGTGATAAGGGATATGACAAATCCACTCTGGAAGATGTCAGATAACAGATAGTGGCAAGCAGTTTCCAATGGGTACTAAGTTTGAATTCATAAGCTGAATTGGAGGAGGGAGCCAGGCAGCTGGAGTGGGAAGGGTGGGTCTCTGGAATGGACGGTAGGATGTTGACACAGAATTCAGAAGCTCACCGTGACTTCAGTGGGCTTTGGATGGGACTCTCAGAGGGAATGGATGGCAGACCAGTGCTGGGATTAGAGAATACCTGCTTTTCATGAGATGTGGCCAGTTTAAGCATCTGAGATCCATTTAAAATGGGATAATATTTGCATTTAAACAATTTCAGTCGAATGGCCCAATTTATATATAACTGAACTTAAACTGAGGATCCTAAGAAAGATGTCACCTTCTAGCTACTTCACTTTCCAGGAACTTCATAAATTCTCAAGTTTCAGGGCCCAGGGTTCTTTTCTCTGAAGCAGTTGGTACTGGCCATGATTGATCGTAGCATACTGGTCAAGATAGACCACTGGTCTGATCCAACTAGCCAGTTCCTTTGTTCCTATGAGGCACTGGCTTAGAAAAGACAAGTGAATGCCCTGGAAGCTGACATAACAGTTAACAAAATTTGACTTGTATGATTAACAAAACTCTATACGTTTGCGTATAGTTTGCAATCTCTGATACGTGAGCACTTATCCACATACATAACCATAAGTAGTCTCATTGCAATCTATGGGAACTTCTCATGCCAAAAGTTAGGCACAAATGGAAGCATCTACAGGATCAGATTGATAAATAATATAATCCTTTGACACCAATTAAAACAATGCACAAAGCACACCTGCTTTTCATAGCAGGAGGGATTTTTATACTGGAATAAGACAATGCCTGCATGAAAGCCTGTATTTTCTTGTAAGTTATAGCGCTGCATGTTGAGAAAGAAATAGGTTGTCATGGGTCAGTGAGCTCAGTAGGATGCTGTCAAATTTCTCATGCCTGCTCTGAAGGGGGCTTGTATCTTTGGTGTTCAGGAAAATATGTACATATCTCTGACTTCAATGGGAGCAGGACCAGAACCCAAATGGTCTGACAGATGGTTCTAAGATTAACCCAGAGCTTTACTACAAAGAAATCATTTCAATTTTATTTTTAAGTATTTTTTTTCCTGGAAAATTATTCAGAATCTCATCATTTGGGGTGAGGGAAGAGATGACCAGGTAATAACAAGTGTTAATTACTTGAAAATTGTACAATTAAAAAATATATCTTTTTTTAACTGTGCTTTATTTTATTTTTTTTCCCCTTAACTTGACCTTTGGAAATCACCGCCCAAACCTTTCCATTCTCAGTTATTGAATTCAGACATTCGCTTTCAGTTATTCTTCACTAACACTTCCATATACATGTTGTGATGGGGCAAGGCCAGATGGCTACAGTAAAGTACTGAGAAACACGTATGTTAGCCCCAGGCTAAACAAATCCCTAGTACCCTGGTAACCAAATGGCACTTGCTCCAGGTTAATCAAGGCACCTGGAGCCAATTAAGATCTTTCTAGAAGGCAGTAGAGATAGCTACATTGATTAGACCACCTGCAGCCAATCAAGGCAGGCTAATCAGGGCACCTGGGTTTAAAAAGGAGCTCACTCCAGTCAGGCAGGGAGGAGCCAGAGGAGAAGGAGCGTGTGTGAGGAGCTGGGAGCAAGAAGGCAAGGAGCTGAGAGTGAGAGAGTGTACTGCTGGAGGATTGAGGAGGACAAGCGTTATCAGACACCAGGAGGAAGGTCCTGTGGTGAGGATAAAGAAGGTGTTTGGAGGAGGCCATGGGGAAGTAGCCCAGGGAGTTGTAGCTGTCATGCAGCTGTTACAGGAGGCACTATAGACAGCTGCGATCCACAGGGCCCTGGGCTGGAACCCGGAGTAGAGGGCGGGCCTGGGTTCCCCTCAAACCTCCCAACTCCTGATCAGACACAGGAGGAGCTGACCCAGACTGTGGGTTCCACAAGAGGGGAAGATCACTGAGGTGAGCAAATCTGCCAATAAGCGCAGGACCCACCAAGGTGGAGGAGGAACTTTGTCACAATGTGTATCGATTATTATTTGTGTTCCGGTAGGGGACTAGGGGCTCCAACTCCATTAGGTTTGGTGCTATACAAACACATGCTTTAAAGATGCTCCCTGCTCCAAAAAGTTTACAATCCTGTTACTCTGTAATTTCCTCTAGGTTCAGTTTAAGCTTAATTAATAGTTTTCTCTTAATTATTTCATTTTTTTTTTTTTACTGTTTGGAGGTTTTATGTTGCATTTCTCTATTCTTGTTTCATCCAGTCTCCTGGTTTTACAGACCCATATCAAGTAGGGCCTAAGTGAGTGGAAAAACTCTCATCGATGCCAGTACAATTTGGATCAGGCTTGTAATATTAGCGCAAAACACCTGAGCACTAGATCTTCTGCTGATGTCAATTGTCATAGCTCCACTGTAGTCAGCGTTGATTTTATAGAGGGTGAGGATCTCTCCCATTGACTGCAGTGGGAAATTTTCTTGAGGAAGGACCTAATGCTGAAGTCTTATCTTGCCTTTTTGCGTACAGGGGTTGTTCTGCTCACAGATGTTTCTTTTGGCAGGTGTGTTTTTGGTACCGCTAGTGGAACAAATTGACATAAAAAGCCAGACAGTCTGCATCAGATATTTTTTTCTAAGGAAGTGGGTTGGGGATGAAAGGTTTCCGCTGAGCTGCAGATTGATATGTAAAGTCAACAAATGATATATTTCAGAGTCTACAAATAGCTATCGTCCAATAAATGATCTTGTGAGGGAAATCCAATTAGAATGCCAGCAGATAAGAGTTTTTTATCGTGTCTTTGGAAAAGTCAGCTGAAAGCAAAAGGTCATCTTCTACCTCTCTCCCAAAGAGGATAAAGGTTTCAAGTCTAAATCCTCTTGGCTTCATCAATATCAAGGGGAAAAAAACATATCTGTTCAGTGCATTCTCTCAGACAGCTCAAGAACTCAGGCTTCAGCAATTCAAATTGACACCTCCTGGGCTGAGTTACAGAGCCACATCGATGAACATATGGCTATATCTCCCTGAGGTAACGATGGGGGCAGGGGGAATCTTCTATTTTCCTTTTGAACAACAGCTAAACTTGTCTTCTGAGGGAGAGTAAAGAGAATGAGTTTGCAGAAGCAGTCTGGGGTAGCTTACTCATACAGTCTGAAGCAACTGTGCCCATAATACTCCTCTGTGGTCCACCAAGAGCTCCCACTTAAAAATTTCCAGCTCTCAGCCATCATTTCTCTTGGACAGAGACCCACATCTCACTCCCTCCTGGCTGGTTTTTTTTCCAGGCTGCATAGTTCCCTGCCTTACACCATGATTTTCCCAGCAAGACAGACTGCCTAAGCAGGCCAGCATTGGCACTTTTTTTCTTTCTCCCAAGGCTATGCCCAATGTATTGCCTGCAGTTACAAGTTACCATGTAGCTCGTTCTGAGCATGAACATGTATTCTTAAGATGAAAGCGCTACAGAGAAAATATATTCAAAAAAATAAAAGAACTTACACATGCTAAAAAAGCTTACCAGAGGTCACCCCATCTCCAATCTTGAGCTCTGGTAGGTGTGTCACAACCAGGCTTTCCCTATGGTTACAAATTTATAATTGTCTCAGATTTGGAACCAGAACAACCAGCAATAGTTCAGTCTTTCCTTGATACATCTTGGGCTGTTGATCTTGGCTTCATGTTACAGGTAATCAGCAGACAATGGCTCATTCTTCAGGGTGTAGCTTCAAAAGATTGGGTTTGGGGGGTGGGTTGTTTGTATAACTAGAGGTGGATAATTTGCATTCACCTCCCTCTAGATATTCCCTCCTCAAAACTACTTAATTCTTTTGTTCCAAAAGCCCATACTTATCTAGCACATTGATCAATACAGTCCTTTGAACCATTAGGTGTCACAGCTGTTACATCTTTGCTTTGAGAGGTTACATATAGTCTTGACCCATAATAATACAAAAACCATTCATTTAACACAATGGACCCCAAAGATACTGAAACTTAATTCAAAAAGGTCTCCTAAGGGCAATTTCATGCCATACTTTTTCTGTCACACTAGTGTTACCAGTAATGAAACAAAAACTCCTGTTAACTGGGCATGGAATCCTGAAAGATCAAAACAATTAAAGTGATAGATTTATCTAAAATAATTTCCAAGAGTCCCAGAATACCATCTCCCTGCAAGTGCTCTGGAATGAAATTCTGATTTCTCTCTGGCATTCTTTTCCCCCTGTAGCATAAGGTTTTTTTCTTAATTGTAGCTCTAGGGATAGGTTTACAGATTTTCACCTACCCCTAGATATTCCCCGGCAAAACTACTTTCACCTGAGATTTAAAAGTTTTGTGATCGCTACTTATAGTTTATTCATTTTCCCACTCCAAAAATGTTCAACCATGGCTTCAGATTTCAAAAGTCTTGGAGAAAAAGCCTCAAGATTATCTCTCCAATTGCATTTCTTATTAGCCTTGTTAGCATTCAACCTTATGTTGTAGGTAAGATGAATTTCCCTCAGGGCAGGAATCACTGGGTGCAGTTAAATGGTCAGTGTGCATTAAGCAGGAGGTCAGACTAGATTAGTACAGTGCTCCTTTGTGGCCTTAAATTCACTTGTCAATGAAAATCTATATATCTCTATAGTTGTTGCAGAATATTCAGAGCACTTGCTTCATCCTGAAGTGACTCCTTTAGGAGTTTGGGCAGAGAAAAGAGAAAAAAAGGAACTGCAGCAAACTCCCAAACTTTTGCAGCTCTCTACTAAGACATCCTAGAGCCAACCTCAAGCAGCTTCTTTACTCTAAGAGGTTTCTCTCCTGTACCTCACAAGCCAGATCCAGGAGGTCACTATCCCAGAGTAAACTCTGTTACTTACTGCAAGGCCAGTGATGAAAATGACAGATCTGCCACTTGATCACTTGTGTTATATTTTAGTAGGATCACATTGGTGCAGTGACTGTACTGATCACAGTCCAGTCTTGTACCTTTTGTGATTTTACCCTATAAAGGGTGCTGTTTATCATTTGGGAGTGAATCGTGTATGTGATCTGGGTGTGGCAACTTCATTGAAATCAGTGGGCGATCCATGTGTGGAGCATATACTGGATACAGCCATTTGTGAATGTTCTTTTTATTGGCTTCATTTATCATCTCCAGTGATTGCAATGTATCCAGTCATTCATTCAGCCACATTATGCAGAGAAACACCATTAAAACTATATTAAACTTCATCATATTTCGAAGTTTTTAAAGCCATTTTTCTAGGTAATGATTTCAGAAGTCTAACCTGCAGCTTCTCCTGCTCCCCAGAGTGTAGAATGTTAAAGCCATGTTTATTCCATTATGGCATGGGAATGCAGCAATTATCATTCCTATTGTCAAGTTTTTCTCTCCAAGTCATTAGCCTTCAGGGGGTTCTTCAAAGCCCATTGTAACTCCTGTATATGTGAGAGATGGATGTTGGGTACAGCTTGGTAGCAGAAGTGTAACAATTGTGTGGGTAGGCTGATTATTTTACTTATCACTGGGGTTTTGATTTGATCGGGGTAAATGATGTGTCTGTCTTTTTGTGTATTTCTGAAAGACTGTCAGGGTGCTCAGGGCACTGGATGGAAGCTTTCTCATCATAGTTTGTACAAATCTAAATATTTAGAGAATTTTATAGCTGCAGCCTTCTCCCATACATTGAAAACACTCCCAGTGGCTTCAATGAGCAGATCAGGCCCTTTCTGACAATTAAAGTTCAGTAGTCTGAACTCTGCTATTTTCTCAGCACAGTATTTAAGATCAAACTAATATGACATGATAGCTACTGCTCTGCGAACCTCAAAAGTTATGGAGTTTTTGCAGTTGTTTGCTTATATATGCCTTGCAAAGTCCAGATTTTTCTTGGAGGCTTCACCATCTTACATGGATTTTTCCAGCGTTACTCATCGTCCTAAAAAAAATTCAGTGTCAGTCCCCTCACTGTCCCCCCACCCCCAAATCAGAGGAATACATTTCCTCAAGTAAAATCAGTTTTCCAGCAATTGCAAACAGAACTACTAAGGGAAAGGGAAAGGTCGATATGAAAAAATGGGCCTGCAGCCAAGTGAAAGAAACACAGGGCTTTGGGGAGATGGTATACATTGGACACCTTAGTTCCCCTCATGGGCTTAACTCACATCTAAATACAGATGTTAAGAGGTTAATTAGTATGAGTGAAGCAAAACAACAAGGATGTTGTCAAATGAGCCTACCTAACTGTCTCCTGAGCAACTGAAATACTGATATGAATTGTGGAAAATAATTAAGTTTATGATCAGTCATGGTAAATAATATGCTAATTATTTCAGTTGTTACATTTAACCTAATAGTATTTTCGCATGGTAGCATATAGAAAGTCACATCCATTTTATAAGGAAAAATCTTACCATTAGAAACACTGGCCTATTAGAATACCAGTCTAATTCAGTAGTCTAGCCTACAGATACCTCATATGTTTGCTATGACAGGTGCTGGGACTACCCCACGTTCCGCACTGAAGATGACTTTATACAGTTGGTGACTCGTAAGGAAGAATTTAGATAGTGTTTTCCTACCAATGAGCTGTCAACTCACCATGTACCTGATGTATAGCCAGTCAGACACAGATGCTGAATTGGTTAGTGGGATCTAGCTAGGGTGACCAGACAGCAAATCCGAAAAATCGGGACGGGGGTGGGGGGTCATGGGAGCCTATATAAGAAAAAGATCCAAAAATCAGGACTGTCCCTATAAAATCGGGCCATCTGATTACTCTAGATTTAGCCAAACTTTCTCTAGCCCAGCCCATAGCCAGAGGTGGACAGTGCAGTTACAGAGTTGGTGACCAGCCTTTTACTGCATGGCCATTCGTACTTATATGAAAACAGCAGCCGTAAGAAGAGCTAACCTCTCAGTGCACTGTTGCCATGCGTTCCAGCTGTCTGATAACTGAGGAAGGTGCATTCGCTTGTGGAAAAGGCCATCAACATATCGAAGGATCTGTGATTGGCTGCCAGGTGGCGCTTTTCTACTGACTTTTCTCTTAAGGCTTTGCAAGCGGCAGGGGCTATATATTATTATTGCTCCAGCTCTGTAGTTGGACTAAATTGTTGACTCTTGGAAATGAAGCATATTCCATTTGTGAGACACAAACTGGTGTAATGATCTTGATTGCCGGACACACCCACCTTAGCCCTCTGAACTGCCCATTGTTGCTCTTCATCTCAAGTTTCCTCATGAAGGGTCTTCTGTGTTGTGTATCTGATGGTGACAATTGTCTTCTCCTTTAGAACAGAAATAAATTCACTGTAACATCATGTTTCATGTGAGGAAATGAGACTTGTGTTTTGATAGGCTACACAAGGCAATGAGCATAACATTAAAATGTCAAAATTATATTGAGATATAAATCTGAAATCAATGGTAATTACTGTGACATTTGAAGACCATTGGTTATTTTACAATGTGCAATAGAACTAAGTTCCTAGAAATTACTTTACAATGTGAAGGAGACCAGGTTTATATGATGCACCTTAGAGGTCAGCATGAGTATAATATGATTTGAAGGAGATTGAGTATATTGTGTGCCTTAGAAGTCAATGAAAATTAAATTGCAATGTGATGAGGAACTCCTAATGTTACCATAAGCATAGCATAGCAAAATGTGTATAACAAAAGGTAAAATGCCTCTTTTGTTAGGTTGTTTCAGCTGTAATGCCAAGTATCTACATTTGAGCTTTTACATGAAACTTCTTAATTCCATGTCATTACTAACTCTATCCTGAGCTGAGAATCCTTCCGTTACCTTTGCACAACTAGTGGAAGGTGCAGAACATATTATGGTCAGCCATCTCCCTGTTAAACCAAAGGTGTTCTGAAACAGCTACATATAATAGCTCCATTTGTTATGCATAACCTTTGATTCACCAGGGTAACTCCAATTGGCATCCACTGACATTTTGCCATGTTTGTTTGGTTACAGACGTGATTGAAATGACCCAAAGGGTATGTCTACACTACGCACCAGTTCGGCGGGTAGTGATCGATCTATCGGGGATCGATGTATTGTGTCTCATCTAGATGCAATAGATCGATCCCTGAACGTGCTCCCTGTTGACTCTGGAACTCCACCAGGGCAAGAAGCGGAAGCAGAGTCGATGGGGCAGCAGCAGCCATCGATCCCACGCCGCGAGGATGCAAAGTAAATAATTCTAAGTTGATCTAAGATACGTCAACTTCAGCTATGCTATTCTCATAGCTGAAGTTGCGTATCTTAGATCGATTCCCTTCCCTTCGTCCCCCGCACAGTGTAGACCAGGCCATAGTTTGGTAAAGTTTACAGGATATATTTTTAGTTGTGGAAATCTTGCTTATTAATTTTTTTCTTAATGGCTTTGATAAACCGAGATCTGTTTTGTGCCACATTATGGCTCAAATGCCACATGTTTAACCAAAGAAGATGCTTTTGCACATTGTTGACTACTCTGTATTTCAGAAGACCCAAAGACTTTCTGATGATAGTATAACTAAGTTTGTCTGGATTGCTTTTTTCCAGTTTTCCAGGGCTGTACTTCTTGTGGTATAAGAAATGGTGTGAATGGTTAATACCAGTTTCATTAGACACCCAAGGGGTGTGCGTGCTTGATGCCTACAGGGTGTAACTTGTATGCTGCTGCAATTCAATCAGTGTATGTCTTGCATCCATAGGCACTGGCAGTATAGCAGCAGTGAGGTAGGTGGATTCTCCTCAGCCTTGAACTTTGCCTGGTTATTTGCATTGTTAAGATTCTGATGTAGTAGCACTTCACACCCACTTTTCACTGTCAGGGGACAGTGGGAAATCAGGTTCAAAGTGTGGTCAATTCAAAGAGGCATGTGATCTTGAATACAATCCCTTTTCTTCCTGCTGCAGTGGTGTCATCACATCTAAGGATCCTTAGCAAAGGTGTCTAAGGCCTGGTCTACACTGAGGGGGGTGGGAATTGATCTGAGATATGAAATTTCAGCTACAAGAATAGCATAGCTAAAGTCAACGTATCTTAGATCAAATTAAAATCACTTATTTCGCATCCTCGCAGCGCTGGATCAATGGCCGTGGCTCCCTCGTCGACTTTGCTTCCACCTCTTGCACTGCTGGAGTTCAGCAGTCGATGGAAGAATGATCGGGGATCGATTTATTGTGTCTACACTACACGCAATAAATTGATCCCCGATACATCGATCGCTACCCACTAAGCCAGCGGGTAGTGTAGACATACCCTAAGGATGCATCTACATTGCAGTTGGGAGGTGCTTCCCAGAGTGATTAACTTATTCCCCCGAGTGTGCTGAAAACAGCAATGTAGCCAGGGTAGCATGGGCAGCAGCTCAGGCTAGCTGCCTGAGTACAAACCTGTCCCGACCCTCTGAGTCCATTGCTATGCCGCAAGCCGCTGCCAGTCCAACACTATTGCTATTTTTAAAGTGATTGCTCAAGCAAAGCTAGCATGTCTGTCTACCTGTGCTGGGAAGCACACTCCCATTTGCGGTGTAGACATGCCCTTATGTGATATCGGTGTGTGTTGCCTTCCTGCTTACTGCTTTCTGATCCGTTTGTTTCCTGGTTCTTGCTCCCTGAGCTCAGGGTTCCAGTTACTGTTTCTGTGTGTGTGTGTGTACACAGCGCTGGGTGTGTGCAGTTACTTACTGGGTGTGTGCAGTTACGTCTGCTGCTACATAACCTGCCATTTGGACTATTTTTGTCCAGACTGTTGCTGACTTAACTGATGCGTGGTTATTACCTGTTCTGCCTGAGCACCTACCTGGTTGTCTTGCTTCAATTTCCTCATGATTTGGGATTGCTGTTCTGGGATGCATCAGAACATAGCCCCTTAGTTACTCTATCCTACTCCACCTTACAAACATGCCCATGCTCCTGAGGAAGGTGGAATGCCTCAGAGCTACCTGCTCCTTTTTAATGCCAAAGGATACTGGATTATATACTCTGCAACAGCCTCCACTTTGATCTAGATATACCCATTGGTATTCTCATTCCTCTCCCCCCACCTCCCCTCCCAGTGCTGAGATAAAAATAAAGGCTATGAATCCTTTGAACTGAGTTGTCCGAGTACATGCTGAGTGGGATTGACAAAGCTTTCAACACATCCCATTATCTGTCCCCCTAGGAAGTGTGACAAATGCAGGGCAAAGCACTTTGTTCACTTCTGCGACAGCCCAGGTTCACCTCTCCTTATAGGGAAGCAATGGGGACAAGGACTGGCTAGGCAGATCTGTGTCCGGGGGATAAGCAAGGAAGCAGAAAACACTTATTGCAAGGTTCCCTAAATGCTTGGTAAGACACAACCCAACAAACCCCATAAAGATACACACCTCGTATGACCTAGTGGTGAGAACACTGGGAATCCGGACTCCTAGGCTCTGCGCTGGTTTCATGTTAATATGATACAACCCTACTTCCCAGTTCTACTATGCGCTAATCAGTAGACAAGACTCCCAAAGAGCTAGGAACAGAATCCAGGAGTCCTGCCTCTCTTAGCCATCCTGACCTCACTCCTACCCCGAATATGGATACATGCATTTGCGTGGCTTGTGGGGAGGAGGTAAGGGCCTCAATTCTCTCACACGGGTTGCTATATTATTTTGTGTCCTGCTAGAGCACTGAGAAACTTTGGTGGGAGCATTTAGGGTTTTCTGTATCACCTGCTGGGAGCTCATGTGCTTTCGGCAGAGCTAGCCTGCCCTACCAAGGGAAAGTAATGAGGACAGCCTCACTCTTGCCAGGGCATTTGCCTACACCCAGGTTTCCTGCTGTTGGCCACTGTTACTGGAAGAAATCTGACAAATGAGATTGAAAGTCACTTGGTTGCTTATTCAGTCCATTCCTCCCTATGTACTGTTATCAGTCACCAACTTTCACTGACTCTCCCAGCCAATGTAGTGCTATAACTATAGGCAGTGATGGAACTGGCAGCTGGGGAGCTGCTGTCCTATAAAGCGTATGCTTAATGCTATTGTGTGTTTGAGAGGAGGAGAAAAAGAAAATGGGAGTTGGCAAATTAGTTATGGGCCCATATTCTTCCTGACTATAATTCCACGGATGACACCAATTGTTTGTTTGGCTCAGCATGTGGCACTGAGAGAACTCGCAGGCTTCTAAGATAATGAATGCACTAGCACTTTGTTGAGATTAAAATAGAAAATTAATACAGGAAAGTGTAAGGAAGTGGGGGACCTATGGTATAAGTTTTATCCCAGATTTCACGCAAGGTATAAAATATGAATGGTAAAGCCTTTAACTCTTTACATTTCTTGAACAACTGATGTGCTGTGTATGAAACTTAGGCCATGTGCCATGCAATTTCTCCTCATAAAACTCTTGCATTTTAAGGAATTTGGGGGAGCTATTTAATTTAAAAAGCAGATAAGTATACTACATTTTGCTGCTCTGCTTGCATGATGTCTGTTTAATTCCTTTATGTCTCAAATGCCCTTGCAGCTAAAGGTTTGACATTCACAACATTTTATTAGACAAGATCATACTGGTAAAATGGTCCCTTTTAGCACGGGATACTGTGAATCAGTTTATCCATTTGTTTTAGCAGCTGGCATTATAGAGGGATTTTTACTGTGATGTCCTCCATTTACCCTCTGCTGCAATCCAAACTATCATGCTGAGGGGTGGAATACAAAAGGTAATTTTCAGATAGCTACATCTCCAGAAATCTTAGGAAAAAAATACCTTCAGGTTTAGAGTATTAGTTTGCCAGATCTATAAACTTAAAACTCTGAGTTGCACTGTAGCAGGAACAAAGTGGATATTTCCATGTGCGATGTGTTGCTGTGCATAAAAAAATGAGAAGTAATTTCTTGTATTATTGCTCTTTTCCTAAACACAATGACGACATCATTTTAGTCTTCAGTACACTTCTATATAATGATTAGACAATCTGGGAGGGAATGAACTGCCGACCGACCATTTTGATGTATGAATAAATTTAACTTAGCATTTAGTTGTAACTGTCATACGGTGCTTTGGGGCAATTTGCAAATCAGAGTGAAAAGTTCATGACATTTTACAAAAGAATAAGGTGCTGGATTATTTATTATTTTTTATGATTTTAGAAGCGAGCCAACATTGCAGCTTGTATTAGTTGAGGGTGAACGCCGTGTTTATGAAAGGCACCAGAGTGAGAGCGCTGTAGACTGAGGTCCTCGTCTGCTTTTCCATAGACCAAGTAATAGCATGTGCTGCTGTCATATAGATTCCCCCAGGCAGCCTCCCAGATTGATTCAGTAATATGTGAGAGGAGCCACTGCTAGCAAGTACCCAGGATTCCCAGAAGTAAACATGGGTTGTTTACCCAAATGACATCTGTGTTCAATAATTAATTACCCAGAACATTTGCACTGGTGTGGTGTGCGTTTGTTTTGTTTTCAAACAATCCTAAGTCTCATCCTCTCAGATTCTACTTCATGCTTTAATGTCCCAGGTGCTGCAGAGCTGTCGGAATTGGCCAAAGTGAGAGCACTGTTCTGGCACAGAGAAAATGGACCTGTTTTATTTACAGGGACCAGCCACTCTGTAACAATAGGCCTATCTAGGGACTAGGCACTTGAGCAGTTCAGGTAGAATTATTATAACTAAATAAGGTTTGTGGCCCTATGCCACAGTCTTCCATGTTCTAGCAGAGCCATTAGACATGCACATCTGTATAGAACTTATTTTAGTCCTGATTCTTCACCTCTGGATTTCTAGCACCAGAAGTGGAAATGCCTGGGAGTCAGTGTGACTTCTGGGAACGACATGGGACCATAGACATGATATTTGCAGCTTATCAACTTCAAGAGAAATGCCAGGAGCAGAACTCCAGCCAGTATATGGCCCTAACAAAAGCATTTGAGACAGTCAGTCAGAAGGGCCTTTTGAAAGGTCACAGCAAAACTCGGTTGCCTGGAGAAATGCATCACAATGGTTTGGCAATTCCATGATGGCGTTCTCGCTCACATTATGGACGACAGTGAGTCATCTGAAACATTCCCAGTCACCAGTGGAGTCAAGCAGGGCTGTGTGTTGGCCCCAACCCTCTTCACTATGATGATTTTCTGCTGTGCTTACAGATGCCTCTCATGACATGTGATTGGCATTAGATACTGGACTGATGGCAAGGTTTTTAATCTGAGGAAACTGAAGGCAAAGCAGAAGGTGTGGGAAGTGACTTTTCATGATCTTCTGTTCACTGATGACTGTTCCCCAAATGCCAAATCTGAGTCTGACATGCAGCGGAGCACGGAGTAGTTCTTCAGCTTGTGACAATTTTGGTCTCACAATCAACATCAAGAAGACACAAGTGATGTACCAGCCTGCACCAGGAAAGCCTTAAGTAGAGTCTGCTATCACAATGAATGGCCAAACCCTCCAGGCAGTGGACAAATTCACCTACCTTGGCTGTCACATGGAGTTCACAATGATGAAACTGTTGCCAGAATTGCAAAAGCAAGTGTGGCCTTTGGCAGACTACATGCGAATGTGTGGGAGTGCAGAGGCATTAGTCAACAAACAAAACTGATGGCCTACAAAAGCCATTGTGTTGCCACCTTTGATGTATGCATGCAAAACCTGATGTTATACAGACACCATGTTATGAAGCTAAATCACTTTCACATGGACTGTCTGAGGTTCCAGATAGTGATATTCTCATACAGGCAGATATTCCGCGCATCCATA
The DNA here is from genome assembly GCF_003597395.2 of Chelonoidis abingdonii. Taxonomy (NCBI): domain Eukaryota; kingdom Metazoa; phylum Chordata; order Testudines; family Testudinidae; genus Chelonoidis; species Chelonoidis abingdonii. Next base: position 98,162,365 of record NC_133776.1, on the reverse strand, counting down.
TGCTGTTGATGAAATCACAAAAGAGATGGGCAGGCCATGTCTCCAGAATCTCAGATGGGCGACTGACTACCAAAGAAGATTGTTTATGGTGAGCTAAAACAGGGAATGCGCTCTCAAGGAGGCCAGAAGAAATGTTTCAAAGACTCCCTCAAATTATCCTTGAGACATTTCAACATTAATCCAGAGTTTGGGGAAGATCTCGCTCATGATTGGTCTACCTGGCTAAGTCTCATCCATACTGGAGCTGCAGTCTATGAGCAGAGGAGAACTATTGAGGCAGAACAGAAGCGCCAGCTGTGTAAATCTGAAAACAGCAGCATGTCCACTGTTAATCAAGTAACCCATAGTGGCATCTCTCGTTTAGTGTGTCACAGACAGTTCAAAGCTCAAATTGGCCTGCTCAACTACTCACATGTTCACAGAAACCAAACCAATCAGTCATGTCATGATCATTTTCAAATCTGAAGGATGAACAACAACAAGTGGAAATGAAAAAATAAGAAGTGACAGGCTGGTCATACAGTATTTTCATTTGGGACCAAAAGTACTTAAAAGTTAATGGGAAAGCAAGGGAATTTTAGGAGCTGAATTTTAGCCAAGATTTGTTTAGGAATTACAAAAAAATATTTTTGAATAGTAAATGAAATTAATTGTGAATGGGAGTAGTGTAGAAGGGCTAGGTCATTTGATTAATTTTTGGTTCTGACTCACAAATAAGGATAATTCAAAGCAATGCTTCCAGCCAACAGTTTGCAGACAGTTAATTTACTCACACAACACATTAAGTCTTGATTCTGACCCCTGACTGGAGTTAAGTGAATTTTTTTGACCAAAACTATTTTTGGTGGATAATGCAGGTTAAGCAACACAGAAGCATTTCAGTGAAATCCAAAAACTTTACGTTTCCAAATTTCCTTTATTTTTATTTTTAAAACATTTTTTTAAATTAGATGCTCAAAATCAAAACAAAATGTTTCATTTTGAGTTGGATAAAACTTTTTTCAACCTTTCCATTTGCCAAAATTTAAAAAAAAATGTGTTTTCCTTTCAAGCTGAAATTATTTGTTTTTTTCATAGATTCACAGATAACAAGGTCTGAAATGAGTATTTTGATAATCTAATCTGATCCCCTGTATAACACAGGCCATAGAACTCCCCAGAATAATTTGTTTTGAAATAGAGCAGTTTGTTTTTGTTTTTAAAAAAATCTTGATTTAAAAATTTGCCAGTGATGGAGAATTTGACATGAACCTTGGTAAATTGTTCCAGTGGTTATTTACCCTCACTATTAAAAAATGTACTCCTTATTTCCAGGCTCAATTTGTCTAGCTTCAGTTTTGTGTTATACTATTCTCTTCTAGACTGAAGAGCCCATTATTAAATATTTGTTCCCCTTGTATGTACTTAGACACTGTGAGCAAATCATCCCTTAATCTCCTCTTTGTTAAACCAAATAGATTGAATTTCTTGATTCTATTGCTATAAGGGATGTTTTCTGATCATCTAATCATTCTCGTCGTTCTTCTCTGAACCCTCTCAAATATATTGACATCCTTCTTGAATTGTGGGCATCAGAACTGGGCACAATATTTCATCAGCGGCTGCAGTAATGCCAAATAGAGGTAATATAACCTTCTACTCCTACTTGAGCTTTTCCTATATATGCATTCAAAGATGACATTAGCTCTTTTTGTCTAAGTGTCGCACTGAGAACTTATTTACAGCTGATTATCCACTATGACCACCAAATCTTTGAGTCACTGTTTCCCAAGATAGTCCTCCATCTTGTAAGTATGGTCTAAATTCTTTGTTCCTATGTATGCACATTTACATTTTAGCCATATTAAAATACATATTGTTTGCACCCAGCTTAACAAGCAGTCCCAATAGCTCTGTGTCAGTGACCTGTCCTCTTCCTTATTTACTACTCCCCCAATCTTTGCAAACTTTATCAGTGGGGATTTTATGTTCTCTTTCAGGTCACTGATAAAAACATTTAAATAGTGTAGAGTCAAAAATGATCCCTCAGGGACCCCACTGTAAACCTACTCACTTAATAGTGATTTCCCCATTTACAGTTACATTTTAAGAGTTATCAGTTAGCCAGTTTTTAATCTGTTTCATAAGTCCTGGGTTAATTTTGTAATGTTCTAGCTGATTAATCAAAAGGTTGCATGGTACCAAGTCAAATGCCTTACAGAAGTCTACATGTATTGCATCAGCAGTGTTACCTCTATCAACCAAACTTGTAATCTCTTTAAAAAAAATCAAGTTAATTTGACAGGATCTATTTTCCATAACCCCGTGTTGATTGGCATTAATTATATTACCCTTTTTAAACTGTTTATTAATAGAGTCTTGTACCAGCCTCTCCATTATCCTGCCAGGGATTAATGTCAGACTGACAGGCCTATCATTTCCCAGGTTGTCCCATTTACCCTTATAAAATATTGGCACATTAGCTGTTTTTCAGTCTCCTGGAACATCCCCAGTGTTCCAAGATTTATTGAAAATCAACATTAGTGGTCCTCAGCTAGCTATTTTAAAACTCTTGGATGCAAGTTATCCAGACCTGTTGATTTGAAAATGTCCAACTTCAGTAGCAGCTGTTTAATATCCTCTTGAACTACTATTGGAATAGAAAGAGCGTCATCATACGATATGACTATATCGTCTGGCTTTTCCCCCAAAATACAGGAGGTTTTATTTTTCAGAATTGCCACAAAACTGAAAAATCCATTAATCACAGAGCTCTACCCCGTCTTCACAAGGAATAGTAATAGCCTGTTCAACAAGTGGTCTCAGGAAAATCACTGGAGGAATCATTAGTAGGACAAGCTACTACCTCTCATGATTAAAGGAATCAGAGCTCAGCTCTAGTTAACAATTTTTGAATAGTTAATATACTAGTAAAACTGAATCTGTTCTAAGACAATTTGTGAACTGAAAAGTTCTAAATTAGCTAAATTGTTCATTGCAAATTGATACTCAACATTACTGTGAACACTGGTTGCCTGTGTTATTTTGAAGATGTTTTTGTTAAATTTAAGCCTAACCTAATGGCTCTGTCAATAACTGTGGTGGGCTTTTTTTCAGGCACTCGTTTTTTTTCTTCTACAAATTCTAAGTGACAGCAGCAGAAGCCAGAGCAGTTTGCTCTCAATTCTGATGTACAGCCATATAAAGTAATACAACTCATGCCAAACACACGACTAAGCCTTCACAAAGTCATCAAGTGAAGAGCGGACACGTAGCCAGCTCTTTTGTGCTTGTTTCAGAAATATGAACCACACGACTCAAAAGTGGAATTAATTTGTGAACATGCACGGGGTGATGGGGCCAAGCTAATATTCTTGTCTTCACAACATGTGCTCAACTGTCTCCATAAATTGAAATTGCAGGTACAGACCAGATAGAAAGCTCCCAGAGACCTGTACCAAAGAGTCCAGATTTATGCTAGTCAGCTGCTGAACCCAGGAGCAACAAAAGATTCGCTGATATAGTCTGAGTTGGATGGTTCTGTCAGTTCCCATCAATGCAAAAAATCTTTGCACAGCATGAGCATTGGTGGGAATATAACTAAATAGCAGCACTACTGATGCTACCATAAAAACAGATGTTTTGGGGGACAAAGCACATCTGTTAAGGCTCATGAGTCCAGATGGCAATTACTGCTGTGCATCCATCCAGGGGAGCAAGGTGGAGGTAGGAGCAGAACCTTGGCTGAGCAGACATGGAGGGTGCAGTGAGCTGTGCCAGGAAACGTGCTGTTTTACGATTAAAATCTAGCCTATAACCACTTGCAGAACCACCTTTATTACACTTACAAAGGGCTAAATTCACAAAGGACTTAAGTGCCTACCTGCCACTTTAGGTGCCTAAATCCCAGAAGCAGGGCCCACTAGGATTCACAGACCCACGCCCTGGTCAGCTGCCCTGAACCTGATAGGGACCTACAATTGCTCAGGGCCTAACTTTTTGAAGTAAATATTTCTTAATGCCTATGCTGCTTCCTCTGAGCATGTGCATTGCAGCAGCACACCAGGTGTCTGAACACCTGAGTCCCAGGGTGCTTCATGAATGAGCCAAGATAGACGTCCCTCCACCTAACTTGCCTGAGGGGCCTGATATCAAAGGCATTCTCAGAGCTTGCCTGCTGGATTGGGGCCCTATAGGTGAGCTTGCACAATATGGCAGAGTGGAGGAGGAGAAGGAGGTCTCTCAGAACATTTAATCCAGTGGTTAGGTACTCATTTGGGATGTAGGAAACACCCCAGTAGAAGTCCCCGCTGTGCCTGATTTCAACAGGGCTCTGCCACCTCTCAGGTGAGCGTAAGGTGACCAGAGAGCAATTGTGACAAATCAGGACACTTTTTTTTTTTTTTTCTTTTCGTTTCAGGAGGTGTGGATCAGTGTTCCCTCTAACTCCTCACTCATGTGAGGAATGAATTTTCTATGTTCACCAATATGGAAGTGATGTGTGCCACAGCACCTCCATACTGGTGAACATAACAAAATGTATGTGGCGGGAGTGGGGCTGAGTGGTTCAGAGTCCAGGAGGGGGCTCAGGGCTGGGGCAGAGGGTTGAGATGCAGGGGGGGAAGGGGGACTACAGTGGGGAGAGAGAACTCCCTTCTGCTTTCTCTCTCCACAGCAGCACCTGGGCTTAGGGGGATGACAGAGGGAGAGGTACCTCTCTCCGCTGGGGCTGGGGGATAGATGCCTCTTCCCTGGCCATGGCAAGTCCGGGCCAGGGCTGGGTTGGGGCACCTCTCCCCCCAGCCATGGCAGGTCTGGGGCTGTGCTGGGTTGGGGCCAAGGGAGGAGTGCCTCTCTCCCCCAACCGTGACAGGTCCGGGGCTGAGGGAGAAGCATCTCTCCCCGACGCAGCCCTGAGCGCCTGCGCAGTGCTTAATAGGTTGCTGCGCGGCCGCGCAGATTAGAGGGAACTTCGGTGGCGATATTTGCCTATATAAGACAAAGCCCCTAATATCGGAATGTCTGGTCACCCTAGGTGAGTGCCCTAGCCACCGGACTATGGGGCATGCCAATGCCTGGCTCAACTCAGTTTCTTCTATTGAAGCTGTTCTGTTGTGGATAAATAATTGTTTTTAAAGTCATAGGAGCTGAGAGACTGGATCCTGGCTCCCCCACATGATGGCTGTAACCACCCGGCTATAGAATCATTCTCATGCTTCTACTCTCCCTCTCTCTGGCCCCAGGATTCTTGCTTTGTTTCTATGCAGTGGAACAGCTCCCACAGGAGAGACAGAGTCCCACATCAGATTCTCATAGTGCAGCGGTTCCCAAACTTGTTCTGCCACTTGTGCAGGGAAAGCCCTTGGTGGGGCGGGCTGATTTATTTACCTGCTGCATTCACAGGTTCAGCCGACTGGCCACGGTTCGCTGCTCCTGGCCAATGGGAGCTGCTGGAAGTGGTGGTCAGTAAGTGCCTCGGCCTGTACCGCTTCCCGCAGCCCCCATTGGCCTGGAGCAGTGAACCGCGGCCACTGGGATCCGCAATTGGCCAAACCTGCGGTTGAGGCAGGTAAACAAACCGGCCCAGCCCACCTTGGGCTTTCCCTACACAAGTGGTGGAACAAGTTTGGGAACCACTGCCCTAGTGCAGCAGTTAGGGCATGCACCTGAGATGTGGCAGATCCCTTCTACTCCTAAGGTGGAGAGAGACTTGCATCCACCCTCCAAACAAAACTGCATAAGTGCCTAACCCAAGAGAAGGTTTAAACAGAATCACAAGCAAAGGGAAGCATGTCCCTCCAGCCTGGACTTAGATGCCCGTCTGAGAGAATGGCAGAGTTTATCGCACATCCCTCAGTTTAGCCAGTGGGAGATGCTAGTTTAGGCGAGGCGCCACCTAGTGTGACGGGTTTTGTGAATCTCATTCTGAGGTGCCTCTCCTTCCCTGTTTGTTATATAGGGAACCTAGGTACTTAACTTTGCTTTGTGAATCTCAGTGATTTTCTAGGTATTTAAAAGTAAGGTATAGTAATACTCAGTGTCACCATACCTACGTTTCTTTGTGAATTTAACCCAAAGTGATTTAGGCAAATCAGTCATTGACAGTGTAGTGCAAATCAGTGGATGAAATATTCCCATATGCAGTTCTCAGGCTATCCCATGGCTAAAGTGGAATCATTAAATTCAAAGGCTACCAGACCATATTGTTCTCTTTCTTTAGATACTGCTTTAACTACATATTTTAATAAAGCACCTTAGATTTGGATGTAATTTTGTCAGTTGCCTGCCAAATTCAGGATAAGTCTGTTACATTTACAGATACCTATATGAACTGGCAAACAGCTCACACACAATTTGAGTTCTCCATTTTATGAGTGTGATTGCAGGCAAACCATGTTGATCCTGAAAGAAGTAAAAGTACAGTTTTCATAAGTAAATTGAAGGGACTATGATAAAAATAATGATGTTCATTTAACATGACTCAACAGTAAAGATCACACCTTTAAAGGCAGCTGTTTAAAATGCTAGGTGCAGGTTTTGATGGATTATGAAACATTTAGGAATACATGCAAGTTCACGCCAGATGGTGGAAAGACTGGGAAATCTGTGAGTTCCTGCTCATTGGGCTGGCAGAGATTCAGATCCAGAACCTAGTGATTCTTCAAGATCTGTGGAAATTTGGACCACTCAGGCCTGGTGCCATTTCTCAGTTTCCCAGCCTCCATAGGGTCACTGTTCCTGCAGGAGCTGTACTTCCAGCTAGCAGTTGCCTAAGAAACTCTTCTAAATGGTGATGGATTTGGGGAGGATTCATTCAGCACAGGGCAACAGCGGGTGTGACAGTACTATTGAGGATCACCACTGTTTTAGTTCACACCTCTGAATCGTTTGTTTCTGGCTACTGCTCAGTTCACATTTGGAAGTTGTTTTTTCCCCCCAAAACCAGGAAGGACAGCAACTTATTTTTCTTTTTAATGACATCTTAGATTCTGCATAATCTGGATGCAAGCTGGGTACGTGCATCAAGCAGTTTGGGTTCAGCCCATGGAGTGTTTGAGACCCTATACAGTGATCTAGGACCTGTAATGCTGATGCTAACTATGTAATTAACTATATGCATTGTCTCACTTCTCTCTCTCCCCTATATCCTATATTCAGCATGCTTCAATAATCTTCTTTTCCCATTGCTCAAAGCTCTACTGAACTACCAATAATTAATAGTAAAGGCAATGGGAATTCTTCATCAGTAAGAACTAAAAGCTAGTGAATATAGATGTCAGGATCTGGCCCCTATGTTTTACAAACAAAGCCAGAATAAATAATGAATAAGAAGAACTGTTGAAATCTCCATGAAGTAGTTGTATTTATTTCTGGGGAGGAAACAAAATTTGTGCTGAAAATAACATCCAAAATCCTTTGAAGTGAATAAGGCTGATTGACAGGTGAAGAAATGTCTGACTATCTCATATAAAATACAGTATTATGGGTATTGGCCTTTCATGATGATTTTCAAATATCATGCATATTTTATTTTGTAATGAATTTTAGTTCTCAAGAAAAAATGCAAGGTTGAGAATCCTGGGAGCTGAATGTGTGTATAATTTAAAATAAGCTCAGCACAAGTAGAGGAAGCCTTCCAATATCGCCCTGCTAATGCTAAAATATTCCCTATTCTGATATATAGGTAAGAGGCAATTATGGAGTTGGCTAATATTTACTCAAATAAAAACTCATTTTGCACTGGACTCTACTTAGTCTTCTTTTTACAGTCACAAAGCCCAGTGTTCTAGTCACTGAGTTTGCTGACAGGAATGTCTGTGGGAATAGCAGATACCATGTTGGGGCTGTGTCGGTCGCCAGACATGGGAAACATTTTTGCGAATAGTCATGGGAAAAAAATTAAGAATTTGTGTGTTTTCACGAGGCGCTCTGGTGGGTCTGCATTGTACCTTTTATTTTAGCCCTTCATTGCTAGTAACTTCATTTTAGTAACTTCATTGATTTCCATGACATTTTCAGCAGGGATCAGTTTGGCTCATTGTGTCTATATCTTCAAAGCTTTGCCTTTCCCATGAATGCATTTACTTTGGAGACAGAACTGATAGCCTTTGAATGGACTGTGTTTTTAGGTTAGTGAATGAGCTATTCATAAGAGCATAAGAATGGCCATATTGGATCACACCAAAGGTCCATCTAGCCAAATATTCTGTCTTCTGACAATGGCCAGTGCCAGGAGCTTCAGAGGGAATGAACAGAACAGGTAATCATCAAGTGATCCATTCCATGTTGCCTCTTCCCAGCTTCTGGCTAACAAAGGCTAGAGACACTTCAGAGAATGGTTTTGCATTCCTGCCCATCCTGACTAATAACCATTGATGGACCTATCCTCCCTGAACTTATAGTTCTTTTTTGAACCATGTGATAATCTTGGTCTTCACAACTTCCTCTGGCAAAGAGTTCTACAAGTTGACCATGCGTTATATGAAGAAATACTTCCTTTTGTTTGTTGTAAACCTGCTGCCTATTAATTTCATTTGGTGATCCCTAGTTCTTGTGTTATGAGAAGGAGCAAATAACACTTCCTTGTTTTCTTTCTTCACACCGGTCATGATTTTATAGACCACATCCCCCCACCTAGTCACCTCTTTTTTTTCCAATCTCTTCTCATACGGAAGCCATTCCATACCCTTAATCATTTTTGTTGCCCTTTCCTGTACCTTGTTTCAATTCCAATCTATCTTTTGTGAGATGGGGCAACCACATCTGAACACGGTATTCAAGATGTGGGCGTACCATGGATTTACATAGAGGCAATATGGTCTATTTTCTGTCTTATTCATGGTGTTCCTTCTGTGTCCATGTGTGTGGAAAGGATATGTTCCGTTCCCATGCCCTCCTTATTAAATAAGTGAATGATTGGCAGGAAGTGGTCAGACCCCATGTGAAATTACATAATGTTGAATTATAGATGGACACTGAATCAGATCCTCAATGTCAAGCTCTTTTGGCTGAAATGCATCCCTACTAAATACCGTCTAATACACAGACTTTGGAATTAAGCCAAAGATGCTTTTGTCCAGTATATGAAATCAGATGACTCATCAGGCAGATATGCTGTAGCTGTCCATTTAAACAGGGAGCTGACCTCTGTTCAATAATCTCTCCTGCTTTCACTTACTCTCTGTAAGTAGAATATTTAAAGGGAAAATAGCATGATGTTAACCTATCCTCTTTGACTTGATCTCATTGTGATCTATAAGAGTGAGGGTCAGGGTGAAAAAAGGGTTATATCTGATAGCCAGGCAGACAGCAAAAACGACATAGAAATTACAAGGAAATAATTTAAAAATAAATGAATGACCTATTTAGAATGCTCACCAATTCCAGTTATAAACATGAATCAATGAACTGAAGATGCCATTTAGTTATCTTTTTTTCTTACAAGAGAGGGGAGTTACATAAGTCATATTTAAAAGACTGAAATGCTTATAATAAAACAGAATTGATACAGTACAATATGTCCTATATAAATTGGAAATATAGTGACAGTAGGTCTCTAGACAATCTTGAAATATCTAACCATTCAAGAACTTAAATGTTGTTGTGTGTGTTTGCCTACATCTTGGTGTTCACACTCCATTCTGAAGTGTACGCACTTGTGGACAGAGAATAGATCAGACTTGCTAAGTGAGAGAGAAATATCTCTAATGCAAAATCAGATGAGTAAAAAGAAGTAACTTGTTCAAATGTTCTCATTAAACTGAAATCCAAAGGAGACGGAAGAGTCTCTCATCCTGATTTGTGCAGGGAGGGGGGAAATCACATCATGTTTGTTCTATACATACATACATGACACATGTATCTTGAACTTTCCTGTCTTTTTTTTCTGTTAACATATTGTCTTACCTTGTATGAAAATATTCACTCAACCAATGGCACAGTGACATTCAGAAGTCCACCACTGAGGACACTGCATCCCACAGGGAGGAAAAAAATATGTTCTATACTAATTTATAAACTAATAACAAATTAATAATATACTAATTGAAGACCATCTGTTGGGATACCCAAGTAGCCAAAATTTAATACTCTACCAGATGAGCTGAAGGGGAAACTCAACAGAGGCATTTATGTAGGAATATAGCATTGTCTATACTAGGTTTGTTTTTTTTTCAAAAATTTCCCATTGATATAGTTAGGAAAACTTTCCCAATGCAATTTCTCCCACTACCCTTCTTGATTCTTTAAACTAACTGCTTTAAAGTGCTTTGAGAGAACTTCATGAAATTTGATAGTGCAGTTGCAATGGAAGAGAAAAGAAAAATTAACCACTGTAGTATGTTGCTTTATTTTGTTTTTTGTTTTTTTTGATGAATGTCACTGTCAGAAAAAATTGAATTTCCCAAATATAAATACATAAATATTGGCAGCCTTCAGGCTTCTTTCTCATCCAAAGCCCAATGGACAAACAGAGGAGATTGATTATAGCCTTTTTCAAGGCAACCTGGAGAGATTTCTTCATGAGAGTTCAAATCTCTGGCCAATAGCCCAAAGCATAGATCACCCACAATCTCTGGTGATATGCCTCTTTTTAGATGGCACTATAAAAATGTTTTAATTGAAGTGTTTAGATTTGCAACCCACTAATCTCTAAAAGCTGCAATTGTTCTGTGCAGAGAACAAATGCAGAGACCATCATTCTTATCATTAAAAATCGACTTTGCATAAATGTTACTGGACTAAAAGAGTTGGATTTAATCTGGTTTAACAACTTGCATAGCAACACCTCAAAACATGAGTGTGTTTATCATGCGTAACTGTTCCTCTTTTGTGAGGCTGGTAATTGACTCTGTTTATCGTATTCTGCTTCACCCACTCTTCTTCAACAACAACGTACTTTAGCAAGGCAAGAAAATAGCAATAGAAAATAATTTGGCTGGTTCTGCAACATCTGGATCCAGTTCCGTATTCCTCAGGAATTGAAACCTGCCAGCAAAGTTGGCGAAAGTTTTCGGGTTCAGAAAGAATGCAGGATCAGGGTCTTAATGTTTTTCAGTGTGTGCAGGGCTAGAATCTGGTTACCGCTGTCTGGATGGCACAAGGGGAGCAAGAAGCCTTCTCTTAACATCTGGTCCAAGAGTAACCGCAGCACCCATACAGTGCTCCACCTGAAGCATAAAGAATGCTAGTGCTTGTACTTCCTAAGTATAACCAGCTGCTGGCTAGTGCAGAATTTGAAAGGGCACATTGGACCACAACCCCCTGTGTACCAGCTAGCATGGGTGTCAGATATGATAGGTTGGGGGAGGCTGTGCCTCCCCAAACAGCCCAGGGTGGCCCTGCCTATGCTCTGCCCCCAGCTCCACTCCTGCCTGCTTCCAGTTCCTACCCTTCCATGGGCCGGGCTGCCGCCAGGACTGGGGGCAGCTAGGGCCAGTGCTCGCAAGGCTAGGACACTGGGGCCAGGGCCACGCTGACCGCCAGGTGCTCCGGGGCTGGGGTTGGGGACACTGTGGCAGTGTGTCCTGGCCGGTGCTCCAGGGTTGGGGGCACTTGGGGCGGGGGGCCGTGGCCATGGTGGGGTTGCTTTGGGCTCCAGGAAGGGGAGGGGGTGGAAGAGAAGGGGGAAGGGTGGGGTGGGGTGGAACCTCGAGCAGAAGGGGAGGAGATGGGGGCTAGCCACCCCCAATGGCTGGTTCACCCGCCACCCATGCCAACTAGCCCTGCTTGCTGTGTTTATGGGGCGGAGAGGGACACAGGTTTTAATCATTTTTAATGCTTCAAAACACCATGTGGCACATGTTTTGATTGTGTTGGCAGGAAGTAGCGGGCCGAGGGACATGCTGGCCGCCCTTCCTGCAGCCCCCATTGGCCTGGAGCAGCCAACCATGGCCAATGGGAGCTGTGATCAGCCAAACCTGGGATGCGCAGTAAACAAACCGGCCTGGCCCACCAGGAGCTTTCCCTGAACAAGCGGTGTCCCTAATTTGAGAACCACTGTGCTAGTTTATCCTGCATGGGCCCAATTTTCAGGATAGCTGAGCACCCTCACCTCCAGCTAAGTTAATAGGAGCTCTGGGTGCTCAGCACCTCTGAAAATCAGATCCCAGATCTCCCTAGAAATATTACCTTATGCTACAGACTGCTCACCTGATAGAATTGTATGTACACGTCTGGCTTTGTTGTTGAGTTGAAGCTGAAATTTAGAGCTTCACTGTAGAATGGATGCCTTTGTGATTCCTGGCTAAATGTTCAGAAATCTCATGATTTCATAAATGTTATGAAATGAATCAGTTTTATAGGTCCAGCGTGGTTTTCTTCCAATAATATTGTTTTCTATTATCGTACAAAGGTTGTTATTATCTACTTGGAAACTTCATATTCTTTATTCCTGACTTGACTTTTGCCATTTTCCCATCTCTTTGGAAAGGTGATACAATACTTGATATCCCCTTTTACCCTTCTATGTGAAGTCACCTTTGTGTTAGGAATGAACTTTAAAATGTCTGATAGTGCTTTGACATTTTCCATAACATTTTCTTGACCTTCTCATCTGACCTTCTTAATGTTAAACACCTGGGATTTTACATACATACAGAGTTGTAGTATTAATCATTATGTTTTGTAAATAATATGTAGCTATTTCTCTCTGTTCAGTTTAATAAGATGGAGTTCAATCGTCCAGCAGCAATGAATTCATTCTTCTGGTTCAAAAGATTTTTGATTCAAATTAGAAGTCCTAGTATAGTTTTCTATCACTGTTGAGCGGGGTCAGATTCAAATCGGTAACCCTGAGGTGAAAGGTTCCAGATCCAATTACAAGAGCCCCATAACTGTCTATTTTCCTGGACTTTTAACTAGGTCCCTCTGCAGGTTAAGAAGAGCTGTGTCGTGAATATTTAAGAATATGCATTTCACCTGAGATGACCCCTATGTGGTCAAATTAAATTATATTGATAACTATTCAATTTTAGAACAACAGTATCATGAGCCATATTTTGTGCCTGGTAGTGAAGCAGTGAGTCTCCTTTAGTATTTCAGCTCTTCACAGATCTGAAAGTCCCCAGCTGTAGATGTTCCCAGATGGACTAGATTCCTCATGTGCTGTAACTCCATTATTTACATTTAAAGGGCCAGATGCTTCCTGTTATATTAGAAATGTGTGAGAAGGGCAGTTGTTTGCAAAGGCTGAATACTGCAGCCCACACTCAATCCCGTTTCTTAGACTTCAATAGGAGTGTAGTCCACATTAAAGGTTTTGCCTCAGATCAGCCTATGGAAGAACTTGTAGGAAAGGCTTCTGAGGTAGGAAATATCCCTGAGGATTCCCTCATGGAATTCTTCCCTGATGATTCCATCATGTCAAATAGGATATGGGTTTTTCCACAAATTTGCCAGCTCTTCAGGGATCGACTTGGATCCCCAGTGATATGCAGGAGCCACATGATACCCATGGGAGATTTCTATTCTTTACTTTATTGCCACCTGTGCTACATAACAGAGGAGAGGGTATAAGCCAGGGTTGAGAGTGAAGATTTTGCAATAAACTGATAGATTCCTCAGCTTGCAACACAGGAAGTGTGGCCCCAAATGCATTATACCTTAATTCAGTGTTAAACAAAGGAGAGATAGTAAATGCATGTATTCGTAACAATTACATGGTAAATGTATGTCACTCACAAAATCATATATGAATGAGTTTCCTCATCACTACAATAATATAAGACCTAATACTTTATTTTGTATCATCTGGCATATTCAATTTCAATATTTGTACCATGAGTGGAACCAACATGTGAGGACATTTTAGACATGCTAATCCATTCTAGTCCATAAAGGAGGAGAAGAAAGTGATCAAGAATAGTCAGCATGGATTCACCAAGGGCAAGTCATGCCTGACTAACCTAATTGTCTTCTATGAGGAGATAACTGGGTCTGTGGATGAGGGGAAAGCAGTGGATGTGTTATTCCTTGACTTTAGCAAAGCTTTTGATACTGTCTCCCACAGTATTCTTGCCAGCAAGTTAAAGAACTATGGGCTGGACAATTGGACTATAAGGTGGATAGAAATCTGGCTAGATCGTCGGGTTCAACAGGTAGTGATCAACGGCTTCATGTCTAGCTGGCAGCCGGTTTCAAGTGGAGTGCCCCAAGGATCGATCCTGGGGCTG